>NC_092052.1:108394895-108700780 GCF_003086295.3 Arachis hypogaea | reverse complement strand
TAATATCACCGTGTGGAGTATAGCCTACAACAACAATCTCGGGGTCAAATAGAAGAGGGATTTGGTTGTCACAAGTTCAACCCCAATAGAAATAACCAAAGTATTCAAACCTCGAGTCGTCTCACGAAAAATGGGCAACATGTGCTTGACATTGGTTAGAAATCCGGGTTGAGAGTTATGAGCATGAAAATAAATGAAAAACTCAACAGCAGGTAATCTTAAATTGCAATAAACGAATTCAACTACGTAAGCAAAAACTAAACAATTCCAATGAGCAAGCAATATTCTACTTAATTCTACCTTAAGCTAAACGAATAACTATGACTAATACACTTGAAATTGGAAATTGGTTTTCAAATATGAATGATAAAAATAACTCTTGGCTAGACATGGGAATTAGGGTCACAATCCTTGTCCAACACTTCATCTTGACAATTATGAGGAACCTAGCTCATTAAGTCTACTCCCGAGTCTTAAGTACGTGATATCTACTCCTAGACTTGAAGTACGTCAAATGGCCCTGGCCACATCAACCCATAAGTCCCAACCTACCTACTAATTAGATTAGTAGTGGGTTGGTGTCAATGAGTATCAAATTGACCACCTAGGGCTCCCAAATCATCAAATCCATTAGACCAATGACTCAAGTTTACCCTATTTCCTTGACCTAGGCCAAGAGTGAGAAGGAACTACTCCATAATCAAAGTAAACAATTCATCAAATACTTGGTAAGCGCTAACAAAAGACATGTTCAAAATAGTAATTAAATTGAATTCTACAAATACCCACTAACAATGATCAACATACAATCAAACAATCAACAAGATTAAACATAAAAATCATCAATGTAACATCAGCAAAACAAGATTCACAACATTCTTGAAATGGGTAAAATAACAATTGACAAGAATCATTAAACTATCACTAGATGTAAGCAAGATTGTAGCAAGGAAATTAAATTGAACAATTAAAATTGTAATCAACAAATCCAATTCACAAATCAACAAGGAAAAATCAAAATGGAAACTAGATCTAGAGAGGAACAAGGGTTTCTCTCTCTAGAATCACCAAAGAACCTAAAAACTCTCAAATTATGTCCTAGTCTCCAAATGAGTCATCTCCTTTTTTCCCCCAAGCATCCTTGGGTCTTTTCCATGCAGAAACAGCTTGAAATTGGGCCTCCTTGGCCTCAGAAATCGCCAGGCACGATTTCTCTTAATGAGGTCACGTGCAGCTTCCCACGCGTGCGCGCCATGCGTGCGCGCGCGCCATGCGTGCGCGCGCGCCATGCGTGCGCGCGCGCCATTCGTGCGCGCGCGCCGATTACTTTTGTGATCCACACGTGCACGCCAGTTGCACGTGTGTGTCGGTAGAAATCTTCCAATCTGCGCGGATGCGTCCATCCTTGCGCGCCGCTTCTATCCAGTCCCATCCACGTGAGTGCGTGGAGTGCGCGGGCGCGCCGATGCTGCTGCTCCCAAGACTTCAATTCTTCATGTTCCTCCCTTTTTGTACATGCTTTCTCCCTCTCTTCTGAATCAATCCTAACCTATAATTCCTGAAATTACTCAACACAGATATCACGGCATCGAATGACAATAGAAGAGGATTAAAATATGGCAATTTTAAGGTAAAAATAAGCATGTTTTCATCATAGAGCAATATTGGGAAGTGAACACAACCATGCATTTCTTGTGAATAAGTGTGAGAAATATTGATAAAATCTCCCAAAATAAGCACAAGATAAACCACGAAATTGGGGTTTATCAAATCTCCCCACACTTAAACCAAGCATGCCCTCATGCTTAAAATAAAAAGACCAAAGATTATGATGGGAAAGGGTTTATGAAATGCTAAGTATCTAAACGGATGCATGTAACTAATGTAAAGTCATCTACCTACTTGGTCAAAAGTGAATCCATTCTTCAAGAATACATGTGAGCATATAAGGTGAAGATAGTATGCAGTTCACGAATCCTACCAAACTGAACATCACTAAAGAGTGCATATGACTTGCTAAGTGAACGCTTGTGAGAGCCGGGAACAAGCATTGAGCATCGAACCCTCACCGGAAGTGTATCCGCTCTATTCGCTCAAGTGTCTAGGGTTCGTCACTCAATCTCCTCCTAATCATGCTTTCCAAGGTTTGTCTTTCATCTAATCAATCGACAATTACTTAATGCATGCTTACAAGTATCATGAGGTCTTATTCATGGGTTGTAATAGGGCTAAGGTGAAGGTAAGGATGTATATGGCTAAGTGGGCTTAAAATTTGAGTCCTTGATCAACCTCGGATCCCACTAGACACCTAAAACAACCTATACAACTACAATATATTCCTAGCTACCCTTGAATTTCTACCCTTTTGCATACTCATGCCTCTTTTCAGTCCACCTACTATATGCATTGTTTTTATTACTTTATCTTGGGGCATTTTTGTCCCCTTTCATTTCTTTCTCTTCCCCCTTTTTTTTTTAAACATATGACATTATCAACATCCCCTTTTTCTTGGGGTTTCTTAGTGAACCAAAGTGTCAATGCATACGGTGTAATCATTTAGCACATGAGTATGTTCCCAAAATCCTAGAGTTTTCAATTACACTACAATTACATGCCTATATATCTACCCGAATTTCCAAAGTATACCCCTCCTATGTGAATGATACACATCCTAACTTACCTAAGCTAATCAAGGATTCAAATTCAGGGACATTCATGATTTTTCGCTTAGGGTTGTTGACGTGCTCCATTTAAGAACAAGAGGGTTTATCAAAGGCTCAAAATTGGTTAGCAATGGTAGATATAAAGGTTAAGGCTATTTGGGAAAAGTGACTGTTGAAATGATGGCCTCAATCACGCAAATGCATTCATACACAAAGCAATAGACATATAGAATTAGACAAATCAAGGATCACATTCATGGAGAGAGAGATATGCACACAAGAATGGAAATAATGGTTAAAAGATGTAACCATGCAATAGGCTCAAAACTTTCATGCTTGTGTTCTTAACTCAATCACTATGTTCCAAAATACATTCTTAAGGCAAGTTCACTGCAAAATTTTCAAAAATTTGGTAGGTCACCCCGAACACAGTTTCTTGGAGAGAAAGTTATTGCTTTGACCAAGTAATCCTAATTAAAACTAACTACCATGCAAGGGTATTTACAAGAAAAACTAACTACGCATGCAATATGCTAACATCTACACAAAAGATAAATTCATGGTTATTGAAGAGAAGAGAGTGTTACCTATGGAGATCGGTCGAACGACCTCCCTACACTTAGAAATTAGCACGGTCCTCCGTGCTACGGATGATACTCAAGGGACGGTCGGGACAGGAGTCTTCACTATCCCCTCCATTAGTACTTTCATCGCTTGGGTTCTAGGTGGATGTGAATATCTCAGGCTCCTCCATGCTTGGGGCAACACAACTCAGAAGCTTCTTGAGGTGGGTGTATCGGCGGTGGTTGCGCCGCTCATACCTATCCAGCTTCCGGTGAAGATCTTCTATCCTTTGATCTGTGGATCTCAGTGGTGGTGGTGATGAGCTCGAGGGAAGAAGAAGTGGCGGGACCATGTCAAGGCTTGGTTTGTTCATGGGAAGATATAGGTATTTTCCGATTGGGACCACATCGCCCTTAGCCGGAACCATGATCTTCTTATCCTTGGCTTCCCAAGAAACACCCGCAGCAGCAACTAAGTCAGATACCAAGGCTGAAAATGGCAGGTTACCCCGGTCGTGAACTTGACTCATTGCTTGCTTGACAAGAGGTGGGATGTTCACCGGCTTTTCCGTGAGAATACACCAAACAAGCAAGGCAAGGTCCGCCCTGATGGACGACCTGTGAGTGCTAGGTAGCACATAGTGAGAAAGGATCTGGGCCCAGGCTCTAGCTTCCACAGTGAGGAAGCGAGCGTTGATACTCTTGGGCCTCATTCGCTGTCGACCTTGGATCCAAAAAGTTTCTGGCTCAGCAACGACTCGGAGTATCGAGTCCCAATCGAATCCATACTCTTCACGCTGACGTAGAATGTTTTGGTAGCCATCCATGGCACTTGGCACTGGTAAAACATTAAGTACTTGCTGAATAGCCTCTTCAGAAACTGAGACTTGCTTACGACGCATGTATACCGATTGAAGAGAGGGAAGGTGGTAGTTGGTGTAAAATTCTTCCACCCAAGAGAGGTTGATTTCTCTTGGTTTCCTCAAAAGAAACTCCCATCCTCGCTTTTCGATATGGGGTAGAATATAAGGAGCAATCTTGTCCGGCGGAGCGAGCAAATGCTCAGGATGATAGTTCCTTACGGCTATGGAAGGGAACTTGAGTTCACAAAAGCCGTTGGGGAACCTTGAAGAGTCTCGTGCCGGTTTGCCCTTGTTATCCTCATCAATAGGAGCGGGTGTCTTTCCGTTCTTTGATAAAGGTTTGGCTTCTATTGAAGAACACGCCTTAGAATTTGATCCTTGGGGTACCCTTTTTGCTGCCGGTTTCCTCGAAGCTACCTCCTTGCCTTTTTTGGTGGCCATCCTAAAAAGAAAGGGGAGGAAGGAAAACATTAAACCCAAGAAATAAATTGATGAAAACATGTAAGTGATTTGTCATGCCCATGATGAATATGAAAGCAAGGGTTATATCACTTAGCATGTGATGCAAGAGAAAGTAAGGCATGCAAAGGCATGAGAAGAGTAGTCTCAAGCATCCTTAGTAAAAAGCAAGTCATGTTCAATTAATATGGAATTGGCAAGTATGAACCTTAAGCACACAAATCACACTCAATGCATTTAAGAAGAAGCAAGTGAATGAGGAGGGAGCACCAATTTGAAAGTGCATGACTAAAATGAGCCAAAATGGTAGTTGTGTATTTCCTCGAACACTTGGCGTGCAATAATCAGGCAATGAGCAATTATGAGATACTAAACCAATTCAAAACCTAAAATGGAACATCAATCACCATATAAGCATCACACAATGGTAAAAGAGTGACAAAAGATCTAGTAATGCAATTTAAGTTCAAGTTCAACATCCATGGAAAAACAAAGAAGGAAAATAAGCAAACAAAAACAAGAGATATCATTAACAAGCAAAAGAGAAACTAAGTAAGATAGCAAGAAGCATTTGATTAAAAGAAATAGCATAAAGGGAAGTGGAAGTAAAGGAAAGGAAGAGGGGAGAAGTCAAACCTTGAAGAGTATGAAAAAGCAAGGTTGAATCTTCTTTTGTGAAGATGAGAGAGGAAGTAAGAGAAGTGTAGCGCCACCGGAAAAGGTGGTTGTTGTCACCGGTGAGTGGCCGGAGACAATGGTAGTGGGTTGTGGAAGAAGGAGAAGAAGAAAAGAGAAGAGAAGTGATGAAGAGAGGGGAAGAGTGAACTAAGAAAGAAAAAGAAGAGAATGTGAGTGAGAAAGGAGTGAAATGACGCGAAGTATTAAATTGATTCACGCAGATGGCGCGCGCACGCAAGATGCGCTGACGCGTCGTGAAGGTGCTAACTGAGGGCACGTGCGCGCAAAAGGAGCTGTGCCCCAGGCACAAAAGTGGCATAAACCTGGCTCAAGTCTTTGGTTTTTGTACCAGGGTGACCCAGGGAGGCATGCGCGCGGATGCGCACCATGCGCGGGCGCGTGCTTGTGGTATTCTACTGATGGTGCGAGCGCGCACTACTCGCGGACGCGTCAGTTTTGGCACAAAGTTGGCCCAATCGTGACACAACTCCCTGGTTTTTGTACCAGAGACTTCATACAGCTTCATCGGCGCGCGCGCGCATAGTGCGCTTGCGCGTTGATGGTCAACTGGCAATGTTGCGCGCAGGCGGCATGTACGCGAACGCGTGGGTGCCTGGCGCGAGTTGGGCACAAAGTTAGCCTGACTCTCGGGTTTTTGGCCTGAAAATGGAAATTCGCAACCAGCGCGTGCGCGCACTGTGCGCTTGTGCGTCGGTGCTCTTTTTCAAAGAAAAATTTTGTGTTTTCTTTATCTCTTTCACAACCTATCTAAATGAACATTCTACCTATCTAACAGAATCAACAAAGCTAGCATCCCTAAGCACTCAATCAATCATTAAAAGATCATAAAATTCAAGGAATTAAAGATACTACAAGATGGTATAAACAAGGAAGATCTTACCACGGTGGGGTGCCTCCCACCAAGCACTTTTCTTTAGCGTCCTTAAGTTGGACGGTCCTCTTCTCAAGCTTCATCTCTACTTGGTGCATCCTCCAATATGTACACCTCTAGCTCCCTTGGAGGTTTGCAACCATGATATTTCTTCACTCTATGCCCATTCACCTTGAAAGTCGCTTCACCTTTGGGATCAAATAATTCCACCACTCCGTAGGGCTTCATTTCCTTCACCTTAAAAGGTCCTTCCCACCTAGAACGGAGCTTGCCAGGCATAAATCGGAGCCTTGAGTTGTAGAGGAGGACTTCATCTCCTTCTTTAAATTCCTTCTTCCGAATGTGATGGTCATGGAATGCTTTAGTCTTTTCCTTGTAAATTCAGGCATTCTCATATGACTCGTTCCTCAAACACTCAAGCTCTTCTAATTGTAACTTCCTAGCTTCACCTGCCTTGGCCAAATCCATGTTGCACTGCTTTACCGCCCAGTATGCTCGATGCTCAATCTCCACCGGAAGGTGGCATGCCTTACCATAGACGATCCGAAAGGGACTCATTCCTATCGGAGTCTCGTAAGCCGTTCTATAAGCCCATAGTGCATCTCCTAACCGGAGGCTCCAATCCTTTCTTTGTGGATTGACCACTTTTTCCAAGATTCTCTTGATTTCCCGGTTGGAAACTTCCGCTTGCCCATTTGTTTGTGGATGATAAGCAGTAGCAACCTTATGCGATACTCCATAGCGCTTGAGCAATGCTTCTACCTTCCTGTTACAAAAGTGGGATCCTTGGTCGCTCACGATTGCTCGTGGCAACCCATAACGGCATACAATGTGATTCCTAATGAAAGAAACAACGGTGTTGGCGTCGTCAAGGCGGGTAGGCACGGCCTCCACCCACTTTGACACGTAGTCAACCGCTAACAGAATGTACAGATACCCACTAGAGTTAGGAAACGGTCCCATAAAGTCAATGCCCCACACATCAAATATCTCACAGAACAACATAGGTTGCTGAGGCATTTCATCCCTTTGGGATGTGTTTCCTGACTTTTGACACTGATGACAAGACACACATAGCCGGTTAGCATCCTTGAATAAGGTTGGCCACCAGAATCCGCAATCCAACACCTTTTTAGCGGTCCTTTGTGGGCCAAAGTGGCCACCACAGTCGGACGAATGACAAGCTTCCAGGATTGGTTGAAATTCGGATTCCGGGACACACCTTCGGATTACTTGGTCTACACCTCTCTTCCACAAGTGAGGGTCATCCCAAATGTAATATTTGGAATCACTCCTCAACTTGTCCCTTTGATTTTTTGAAAAGTTGGGAGGGAAGATTCTTGCAACCAAGTAGTTTGCCATTGGGGCAAACCAAGGAAAACTAGCTGACACAGCATGCAAACTTTCCAATGGGAATGAGTCATTGATCGGAAATGGATCAGTTTTTAAATTCTCAATGCGGCTTAAATGATCCGCAACCCAGTTTTGAGATCCACTCCGGTCCCTAATCTCAATGTCGAATTCTTGCAAAAGCAAGATCCAATGTATGAGCCTAGGCTTTGACTCATTCTTTGTCAATAAATACTTCAAAGCTGCATGATCCGTGTATACCACTATCTTTGAACCTAGCAAATAAGATCTGAATTTATCTAAGGCATGAACAATGGCTAAGAGTTCTTTTTTGGTAGTGGTATAGTTGGATTGTGCGGCATCTAGTGTCTTAGAAGAGTAGGCAATGACATAAGGAAGTTTACCCTCGCGCTGTGCAAGCGCGGCACCCACAGCATAGTTTGACGCATCGCATATTATCTCAAACGGCAACGTCCAATTGGGGCCTCGCACAATCGGTGCTATGGTGAGAATTTTCCTCAACTCTTCAAAAGCTTTTACACATTCACTGTCAAACTCAAAATTCACATCTTTTTGGAGTAAGCGCGACAATGGCAAGGCAATCTTGCTGAAGTCCTTGATAAAGCGCTTGTAAAATCCTGCATGTCCCAAAAACGAGCGGACCTCCCTCACGGATGAGGGGTGAGGCAAAGTAGTAATAACATCGACCTTGGCCGGGTCCACAGAAATGCCTTCATGAGATACTACATGTCCTAACACTATGCCTTATCGTACCATAAAGTGACATTTTTCAAAATTTAAGACAAGGTTGGTGTCAACACATCTAGCTAGGACCTTGGCCAAGCTTTCCAAACAACAATCAAATGAGACACTATAAACGCTGAAATCATCCATAAAAACCTCTAGACAATTCTCCATTAGATCGGAGAAGACACTCATCATGCACCTCTGAAAAGTGGCGGGTGTGTTATATAGTCTAAATGGCATCCTTTTATAGGCAAAGGTGCCAAACGGACATGTAAACGTGGTCTTCTCCTGATCTTCAGGAGCAATATGTATCTGAAAATATCCAGTAAATCCATCAAGAAAACAATAGTGAGATTTACCTGCCAAGCGGTCTAGCATCTGATCGATGAAGGGTAAGGGGTAATGGTCCTTCCGTGTGGCGGCATTCAATCTTCTGTAGTCAATACATACTCGCCACGCATTTTGCACCCTTTTAGTGACCATTTCTCCGTCTTCTTTCTTGACCGTTGTGATGCCCGACTTCTTGGGAACAACTTGAACCGGGCTCACCCACTCACTGTCGGAAATAGGGTATATGATATCCGCATCCAGTAGTCGGGTGACCTCTTTCTTCACTACGTCAAGGATGGTTGGGTTGAGCCTCCTTTGTGGTTACCGAACCGGCTTGGCTCCATCTTGGAGAAATATCCTATGCATGCACTTATGCGGGTCAATCCCCACAATATCCGCAAGGCTCCATCCTATCGCTTTCTTGTACTTTCTTAGAACGTCTAGGAGTTTTTTCTTTTCTTCACTTGAGAGTTCATTAGCAATAATAACTGGAAACCCACAATTGTCTTCTAAGAACACATATTTCAGATGAGAGGGAAGGGGTTTCAGTTCACTTGCTACCTCAAGATGAGGTTCCTTTTCATCAAGCTCATGGGACTCATTTTTGGCAACTTCTTTAAGTTCACCCTCTTGGTCATCTATCTCCTCAACAGTGGGGTAGCACGACTTGTCATGATCTTCTTCTTGTACTTCCGCTACCACTTCATCAATTATGTCGCATCGGAGCATAGAATGTTCTTCGGGAGGATGTTTCATGGCTTCCTCTAAATTGAACTTGATAATCTTGTCTCCAACTCCAAAGGAATATACACCAGTAAAAGCATCTAGCTTGAATTTGGAGGTTTTGAGGAAAGGTCTACCAAGTAGGACGGAGGATGAGCTTTTACCTTCCGTTGGGGGCATCTCAAGGATGTAAAAGTCAACCGGAAAAACCAAATCCTTAATTGCCACAAGTACATCTTCAGCTATTCCCATTACTGTGATCACACTTTTATCGGCTAAGGCAAACCTCACCGCCGACTTCTTCAATGGAGCTAAATTCAACCGCACATAGATGGAAAGCGGCATGATGCTAACACAAGCTCCCAAGTCACACATACAGTCATGAAAAGTGTATCCACCAATACAACAAGACACTAAGCACGGTCCAGGGTCACCACATTTTCTTGGAATAGGCTCCATCAAGGAAGAAATTGAACTACCCAAGGATAGTGTCTCCAATTCCCCTATTCTACTCTTGTGTGTACACAAATCTTTCAAAAATTTTGCATACTTGGGGATTTGTTGAATAGCATCAAGGAGTGGTATGGTTACCTCGACCTTTTTGAACACTTGGAGCATGTCTAAATCAAATTTCGGTGTCTTCTTTGCTTTCTTCACCATGGAAGGAAATGGAATAGGAATTGATTCATCGACTACGGCTTTCCTCTTGGGTTCCTTGAGGTTTACTCCTTCTTCCTCATGCCTTTTGTCTACCACCTCTTCTTCATGTGGAGTTCCAACAACTACCTCTTCCTCATGCATCTCTCCCATGACTCTTGGGGGTATCTCCTCCAATGTAGTCCCCAACCGTAGAGTGATGGCATTGAGACCGCCTCTTGGGTTTGGTTGGGGTTGGGATGGAAGGTTGGATGAACTTGAGGGTTGGGTGGTGTTGTTATTGGGAGTTGGTGGTTGGTTTGACATGTTCATCTTTGAGAGTATGTTGGTGAGGTTAGCCAATTGAGTGTTCAAGGCCTCAAATTGAGCCTTGTTGATCTCATCTCGTTTTTCCATAGCGGCTCTAAGTTCATCAACTTGATTGTTGAAAGATGTAGGAGTTTGGTTTTGTTGTCTATGGTGTGGTGTTTGGTACTTGGTGTAGTTCTTTTGGTTTTGGTTGGCTTGGTAGTTAGTGTTATTGTGGTGGTATTGGGATGAAGATTGGTTGTTATTGTGATGAGAAGAAGGGTTGTTCCATCTTTGGTTCTGATTGTTTCCTTGTGAATTATCTCTCCACCCTTGATGTTGATTGCTACCTTGGTGGTAGTTGTTTTGGCCTTGAGAAGGGTATGGTGGACGGTTGTTGTAATTCACATTGGCTACCACAAGGGCATGTTCCTCTTGAATTTGATGGCATTGGTCGGTGTAATGTGTAGTGCTAGAGCACAATCCACAAATCCTAGGAGGGCCTTCAAGTTGAGTAACCGGAGGAGGGGCTTGGATGGCTTTGATGGAGTAATACTCCCTTTGATCTCTTTGAATTTGTGTAAGGATGGTGGCCATATCCCCAAGTGCCTTGGTTAGACTTGCTTCGGAGGGGGACGGTTCTACCACACCCTTAAGGGAGTTATTCCTCACTCTTCTGTGTTGCGTAGATTCGGCGACATCCTTTATCAAATCCCAAGCTTCTCCTTCCGTCTTGTTTTTCGAAAGGGATCCACCACTAGAGGCGATAAGCAATCTTCTATCTTCCGCACAAAGACTTCCGGTAAAGTAGCTAATGAGCAAGCGAGTGGTCATTCCGTGATGTGGACATGACTCCAATAGCCTTTTGAACTGAGACCAATACTCATACATGCTCTCTTGGTCTCTTTGCATTATGCCCAAAATCTCTTTCCGGATGTACTCGGTCTTCTCCGGTGGGAAGAACTTGTCAAGAAACTCTCTTCTCAGGAAATCCCAATTAGTCACAATATCATCTGGTAGCGAATAAAACCATGTTTTTGCTTGTGCTTCAAGAGAAAAAGGAAAGGCAAAAACCATGATGGCTACCTCATCGGCTCCATGCCTTCGAGCCATAGAACAAGCAACATGAAAATCCTTCAAATGTCGGATGGAGTCTTGACCCGGCAACCCATGATACTTAGGAAGTAGATTTATCAAGCTACTCTTCAACTTAAAGTTTGGATCAAGGTTAGGATACCTTGCTTGTAACGGTTGAAGTATGATATCCGGAGCTTCTTGCTCATGCAAAGTGATCCGGCGTGGCTCTGCCATGTGTGGCTCACCTGTAGGATGCAAAGATGTATTAGTAGTGTCAACAGAAGAATAGGAAGTAACAGACTCCAAGTCACCCTCGGTGGCGTCTAGTGATTCGGTGTTTTCCTCAAGAGAGGCCGAAGTACTAGGCGTGTAGTCCAATCGCCTTCTAGCTTGTCGAGTGTGCAGCAAAGTTCTTTCAATTTCAGGATCAAAATTGGCTAAGCTAGAATTCGGTTGAGACCGAGTCATCAAACTTGAAAGTCATAGTACAATTGCAAAAGAAATTTAAACTTTAGCTAAGTATTGAAAAAGCAAAATATCTACAGTATTCACATATTCACATAACCAATATCAAGGCATATGTTGCAACCATTCCCCGACAACGGCGCCATAAATTTGACAGATGTCCAACCAAGGGATGTTATATTGGTAAGATTTTTTCTCTTTAATATCACCTCGTTGTGAGTATAGCCTACCAACAACAATCCTCGGGGGTCAAATTTAGAAGAGGGATTTGGTTGTCACAAGTTCAACCCCAATAGAAATAACCAAAGTATTCAAACCTCGGGTCGTCTCACGAAGAATGGGCAAACATGTGCTTCGACATTGGTTAGAAATCCGGGGTTGAGAGTTATGAGCATGAAAATAAATGGAAAACTCAACAAGCAGGTAATCTTAAATTGCAATAAACGAATTCAACTACGTAAGCAAAAACTAAGCAATTCCAATGAGCAAGCAATATTCTACTTAATTCTACCTTAAGCTAAACGAATAACTATGACTAAGACACTTGAAATTGGAAATCGGTTTTCAAATATGAATGATAAAAATAACTCTTGGCTAGACATGGGAATTGGGGTCACAATCCTTGTCCAACACTTCATCTTGACAATTATGAGGAACCAAGCTCATTAAGTCTACTCCCGAGTCTTAAGTACGTGATATCTACTCCTAGACTTGAAGTACGTCAAATGGCCCTGGCCACATCAATCCATAAGTCCCAACCTACCTACTAATTAGATTAGTAGTGGGTTGGTGTCAATGAGTATCAAATTGACCACCTAGGGCTCCCAAATCATCAAATCCATTAGACCCAATGACTCAAGTTTACCCAATTCCCTTGACCTAGGCCAAGAGTGAGAAGGAACTACTCCATAATCAAAGTAAACAATTCATCAAACACTTGGTAAGTGCTAACAAAAGACATGTTCAAAATAGTAATTAAATTGAATTCTACAAATACCCACTAACAATGATCAACATACAATCAAACAATCAACAAGATTAAACATAGAAATCATCAATGTAACATCAACAAAACAAGATTCACAACATTCTTGAAATGGGTAAAATAACAATTGACAAGAATCATTAAACTATCACTAGATGTAAGCAAGATTGTAGCAAGGAAATTAAATTGAACAATTAAAACTGTAATCAACAAATCCAATTCACAAATCAACAAGGAAAAATCAAAATGGAAACTAGATCTAGAGAGGAACAAGGGTTTCTCTCTCTAGAATCACCAAAGAACCTAAAAACTCTCAAATTATGTCCTAGTCTCCAAATGAGTCATCTCCCTTTTTCCCCCAAGCATCCTTGGGTCTTTTCCATGCAGAAACAGCTTGAAATTAGGCCTCCTTGCCCTCAGAAATCGCCAGGCACGATTTCTCTTAATGAGGTCACATGCAGCTTCCCACGCGTGCGCGCCATGCGTGCGCGCGCGCCGATTACTTTTGTGATCCACGCGTGCACGCCAGTTGCGCGTGTGCGTTGGTAGAAATCTTCCAATATGCGCGGATGTGTCCATCCTTGCGCCCCGCTTCTATCCAGTCCCATCCACGCGAGCGCGTGGAGTGCACGGGCACGCCGATACTGCTGCTCCCAAGACTTCAATTCTTCATGTTCCTCCCTTTTTGTACATGCTTTCTCCCTCTCTTCTGAGTCAATCCTAACCTATAATTCCTGAAATTACTCAACACAGATATCACGGCATCGAATGACAATAGAAGAGGATTAAAATATGGCAATTTTAAGGTAAAATAAGCATGTTTTTCATCATAGAGCAATATTGGGAAGTGAACACAAAACCATGCATTTCTTGTGAATAAGTGTGAGAAATATTGATAAATCCCCCAAAATAAGCACAAGATAAACCACGAAATTGGAGTTTGTCAGGGATTAAGCAAGGAGATCGGAAAAGCCTCCGTAACTACATGGAAAGATTCAACAAAGCATGTCTGGACATACAAAGTCTACCAATAGAAGCAGCCATAATGGGTCTCATCAATGGCCTACGAGAAGGACCCTTTAGCCACTCCATATCCAAAAAGAACCCAACATCTCTGAACAAGGTACAAGAATGGGCAAAAAAGTATATTAATATGGAGGAGAATTCTCGATTAGGAGAAACCTCAAAATCCCTATTCTCCTACCCACCTCGGGACAAGGATAAAGAGTCTAAGAAAAAAGAAGACCAGTCTACTAAAAAACCTGGAAAATACCACAACTACACCCCCTCAGGGTGTCTCTTGTGGATGTCTACAGAGAGATATGCAACACTGAGAAGATCCCGCCCCCTCATTCGATTAAGCATAAAAGAGGAGGAAGTCGGACATAGTATTGAGAATACCACCGAGTCTACAGGCACCCCACCAACGAATGCTACGACTTAAAGAACATCATAGAGAAGCTAGCCCGAGAAGGAAGACTAGATAGGTTCCTGGCCAACAAAACAGACGAACCAAAGAAGCAAAGAAGGGACGAAGAGGTCGGACAAGCTGAACGTCCCCTCACACCCCTGAGAGGCATGTTCATATAATAAATGGTGGATTTGCTGGAGGAGGGATCTCTAAGTCATCCCGTAAAAGACACCTCAAAGAGGTATACCATGTTGGAGGAGGGGACAGGTCATCCGACCTCCCCACTATTACTTTTACCCCAAAAGATGCCACAGGCGTCATCCCAGGGCATGATGATCCCATGGTCATTACCATCATACTCGCCAATGCTAATCTCCACCGAACGTTGGTAGACCAAGGAAGCTCCGCAGACATCTTGTTCAAATCCGCCTTCGACAAGCTCGGCCTGCAAGATAAAGAGCTCAGAGCATATCTGAATAGCTTGTTTGGACTTGGAGATACCCCAATTCAACCACTAGGATACATCTCATTGCATAAAACCTTTGGAAAAGGAACTCGGTCAAGGACACTAAACATAGACTACATCGTAGTGAGCTCAGCTTATAACGCCCTTATAGGTCGAACAACGCTGAACCAGCTCACCGCAGTAGTCTCCACTCCACATCTGTGCATGAAGTTCCCAACTCCAGAAGGGATCGTCACGAAAAAAAGGAGACCAAAAGCTTGCGCGACGCTACTACAATGAAAGTCTGAAACTCAAAGGCAACCCCAGAGGAGAGGAAATCAACACCATCGAACTCGGGGGAGTTCGAGCTCGCGAAGAACTTCATCCTCAACCTGAAGGTGAGACCTAAAGGGGATGCCCAGGATAAAATAACAAATATAGGGGCAACCTTAAAGGGAGACTTAAAGGAGCCACTGATACAGTTCCTAAAGGATAATGCCAATCTCTTTGCATGGAAGGCCGTAGACATGCCCGACATAGATCCCAAGTTAATGTGCTATAAGCTGGCGGTATATCCTGGATCTTGGCTAGTACAACAGAAGCGCAGGAAGCTTGGCCCAGAAGGGTCCCAAGCTATGGAAAAGCAAGTACAAGCCTTATTGGAGGCAGGGTTCATAAGGGAGGTCGAGTACCCATTATGACTAGCCAATGTCGTCTTGGTAAAGAAGTCAAATGGAAAGTGGCGAATGTGTACCGACTACACTGACCTCAATAAGGCTTGCTCAAAGGATCCCTACCCGCTCCCGAATATAGACACTCTAGTGGATGCCTCTTCCGGATACAAGTACCTCTTCTTCATGGATGCTTATTCAGGATACAACCAAATTCCAATGTATCCAGCCGACCAAGAAAAAACCTCGTTCCTAACTCCAAAGGCAAATTACTGCTACATAGTCATGCCATTTGGGCTCAAAAATGCAGGAGCTACATACCAAAGATTGATGAACAAAGTCTTTGCCGACCACATCAGAAAGCTAATGTAGGTTTATGTAGACGACATGTTAGTAAAAACACAAAGTAAGGAATCATTGTTATCCGACCTCACTAAAGTATTCGACACCATAAGAAAGCATGGTATGCGACTTAACCCCGCAAAGTGCACCTTTACGGTAGAAGCTGGCAAATTCTTGGGTTTCATGCCCACTCAAAAAGGAATCGAGGCGAACCCGGATAAATGCCAGGCTATACTCAACATGAAAAGTCTGACCTGTGTCCAAGAAGTACAACAGCTCAACGGAAGACTAGCAGCCCTATCCAGATTTCTAGCCGGATCAGCTATAAGATCTCTCCCTTTTTATGCAACATTAAGGAAGGGAAAGAGGTTTGAATGGACTCCAGAGTGCGAACAAGCCTTCCAAGATTTTAAGAAATTTCTGGGGTAACCACCCATTGATGAACGGATTTTTGATGGTAAAGAATTTCACAAATAAATTCTCGTTGCTAGTATAGTTTCTAAACCAACAAAGAATCCTTTCATACAAAAATTTGTTTGTCACTAAAGCAAACCCAATAAAATTAAAACGAAGTATTTAAACCTCGGGTCGTCTCTCAAAGATTTTCAAGGAAGTGTTCTTGTTATTGGTTATGAATTTTCTGAGAAATTTTTTAATGAGGAATGGAAAAATAAATTATTATAAATTAAAGCAATGAAAATTAACAAGAGGTTTTATGTAATTAAAATAAAAAACCTTGGCTAGGAGAAGATCAGTCGGAAGTTCTATCCTTGTTGGATTTCCCAAGATTAATAGTAATAGGTTGTTGTTTCTACTTAGTTAACCCTTACTGAATAAAGAAAAGTTAAGTAGTTGAGCTAACTTCTATTCACAAGTCCTAATCCTCTCCCTTGGGAAGGATTAGCATTAGTGACTAGAGAGCCAGCCAACAACTTTCAATTATAATTTAACTCTTGAGTCTTCCAACTCAAGGGTCTCCTATTAAATATTAATCAATTCCAAAGCCAAGTTAGAAGCATACTCAATTGACATGGATGCCAATCTCGTATACATGTAAAGGGAGTAGAAAGAAGACATGATAATTGGAATTGAGTCAAGATAATCAAGAAAATAAAGAAATTAAATGGAAAATACTCTTTCCATTAATAAATTAACAAGAGAAGAAGATAAACTAAAGTAATAGAATAAATAAAAGTATAAAAGCACTAAATTAAAGGAACATTGAACCTGGAATTGGGAAGAAATAAACCTAGAAACCTAATAACCTAGAGAAAGGAGAGAGCCTCTCTCTCTAGAAAACTACATCTAAAACCTAACAATTTGTGAATGATGGGAAGCGTCCTCTAATTTTGCTCCACTCCCAGCCTCTAATCTGTGTTTTTTTGGCTTGAAACTGGGCCAAAAACAGCCCAGAAATCGCCCCAGCGATTTCTGATTGCTGAACTTTTGCACATGCACGCGTACGCGTGATGCATGCGTGCGCGTCACCTATCTTCAGGGCAACTATGACAACTTATATATCATTTCGAAGCCCCGGATGTTAGCTTTCCAACACAACTAGAACTGCCTCATTTGGACCTCTGTAGCTCAAGTTATGGTCAATTAAGTACGAAGAGGTCAGGCTTGACAGCTTTGCAATTCCTTCAATTTCTTGTATTCCTTCCACTTTTGCATGCTTCCTTTCCATCCTCTAAGCCATTCCTGTCCTGTAAACCCTGAAATCACGTAACACACATATCGCGGCATCGAATGGTAATAAGAGGGGATTAAACCTAGCAAATTTAAGGCCAAAGAAGCATGTTTTCAATCATAGCACAAAATTAGGAAGGAAAATGTAAAACATGCGAATTATATGAATAAGTGTGAGTTTAGTGGATAAAATTCACTCAATTAAGCATAAGATTTACCATGAAATAGTGGTGCATCAAATCTTTCCGCACTTAAACATTAGCATGTCCTCATGCTAAGCTTAAGAGAAGCTATAAAGGAGTGAAGAGGAATGGTAAAACTTATGAAATGCAACCTATCTATATGAATGCAACTAAATGCAAAAATACTTCTACCTACTTGGTTAAAAGTAAACAAATTCTCCAAGACAAACATAAATCAGATTCCACTAATTCAAATTACACAATAAAAGACAAGTAAACTTGTAAGAAGATAGCTCATGAAAGCAGGGAACGTAGAATCAAGCATTGAACCCTCACTGGAAGTGTATATGCACTCTAATCGCTCAAGTGTCTAGAGTTAATCCACTCTACTCTTCTCTAGTCATGCTTTCTAAAACTTTGTTCTTCATCTAACCAATCAACAAATATTTAATGTACACAGGCAAACATCATGAGGTCTTTTGAAGGCTAAGGTAATGGGGCTAAGGTAAGGTTGTAATGAGGTCTTTTCTAAAACTAAGTTCTCACCTAACTTACACACACACTCTATATAATTCTAAAATCATGCCTAGCTACCCAAAATTCCCACTCTTGTATGTTTCACATACTCATGTATCAACTTTTCTTTAATTTCACCACATATGCATTGATCTTTTATTAAACTTAACATTGGGGTAATTTTGTCCCCTATTTATTTATTTATTTATTTATACTGTAATACTATTACTATTTTTTATTATTATTTTTATTTTATTATTATTATTATTTTTTTTGAATTATAAAAGCAAACATAACATATCAATGCACATGGGTTAAATTAATTTTTCTAGTCTCACATGAGTATGCACCCAAAATTCCAATACCTTGTCAATAAAACTTAACACTTTCTCATCAACCTAAGTTCCCATAGTTCCCCACACTTAATTAATACACAATCTCTATCTTAAGCTAATCAAATATTTAATTGGGGTAATTAATTATTTTTCCGCTTGAGGCTAGTGATGTGGTAAAATATAGAACAAGGGGATTAAAAGGCTCAAGGTGGCGAACAAAGGTAAGTGAAAAGGTAGGCTATTTGGGATAAGTGAGCTAATAACAAATGATGGCCTCAATCATATGCATGCATGTAAATACACTAAACAATGGGCATATAGAATGGAACAAAATATAGAATGCAATTATAGGGAAGAAAACACACAAGAATAAAATATTATGGTTAAATAATGTAACCATGTAATTAAGCTCAAATCTTACAGGTTGTGTGTTCTTAGCTATAAACCATGTTCCAAATTACAATCTCCCAACTAGTTCAACACAAAAGCTTTAATTTAAATTAGTGAAATATTATAAAATCGGGTCTTGAAAAAGGAATTTATTACTCCAACTAAGTAGTGGTAGAAGAATATGCGCAAAATCAAACAAACATGCAAATGCAACAACTAATTTAACAAGGAAAATTAAACATTGGTGTTGAAATAGGAAATAACTAACCCATGAAAGTCGGTATCGACCTCCCCACACTTAAAGATTGCACCGTCCTCGGTGCATGCTAAGATGTGCAAGTGGATGGGTGGCTCCAACTGATGCTTTTCTCCAAAGATTGTGCAGATGGACTTGTCTGTCGTCCCATATAGAAGTTCTTCCTTTTCCCTTCCTGGTGGCCATCTTGAAAGAAGAGAAAAGGAAAGAGAAGTAACCCAAAAACAAAGATGGAAAATAATTAAAATATGGTTGGGTTAATACCAAATAATGAGGGTCTCAATTACATGGTAGCTACAACATGCAAGTGAGAAAACAATATGTGCAATTGGCATATCAATAGTGCAAAAATTATAACAAAAGGGAAGAGTGTGGGTGCTGAAAGACAGTATAAGATCATGTCAATGTAAAAAGGGGCATAGGGATAATGAAAGAATGGCATTGACAGATAAGTAATATCACCCAACACTGTAAACAAGTCACTAAGCACCAAAATAATACCAGAAAATATACAATAGTTGAATAAGAACATTTAACACCAACGGAGAAAATAATAAACGTAGAAAAGAAAATAAAACATGCACAAAATTAAAAATACAAGGAAGAAAAAGATACAAATGCAGCAAGTAAAAGAGAATGAAAAATAATAAAGATGAGAAGTTAAAGAAATGAAGAAGAAGAAAGTAAGACAGGAGGAAGAAAGAAGAAGAAAAGGGGAGGAAATTAAAAACGGGACGCAATGCGCGCGCGCAGGGCACGCGTGCGTGTGAAAACTGCATTAACCATGTGACGCGTACGTGTCGCCCATGCGTACGCATGGGTGATCTGAAAGCGAAAGGACGTGCACACATCAGGAATGCGTACGCATGGGTGATTTTGTACCTCTAACACAGTGCCAACCCCAGACCATCACAGCTCTCTGTTCAGCACGCTTTGACGCCGATTTTCATGCCCGCGCGTACGCGTTGCTGACGCTTACACATGGGTTGAAATTTCTACAGGGGATGCGTACGCGTGCGGTAC
Source organism: Arachis hypogaea (assembly GCF_003086295.3). Taxonomy (NCBI): domain Eukaryota; kingdom Viridiplantae; phylum Streptophyta; class Magnoliopsida; order Fabales; family Fabaceae; genus Arachis; species Arachis hypogaea. Next base: position 108,680,780 of record NC_092052.1, on the reverse strand, counting down.
GTATACGCGTGGGGTGGCTTGTGCGCCACGCACGCCTCCTGCGCATCTCTCGCGCAACTCTCTGTTCATTTGCGCATACACATACGATGCGCGCGCATCGTGGACGCTTGCGCGTCGATTCCCCTTTTTTTTTTTTTAAATATGCAGAATGCAGGTGATGATGTAGAAATTATGAATGAACAATAATAAATGAGATAAAATAAAACTAAGAATAAAAAGAGACGATTATACCATGGTGGGTTGTCTCCCACCTAGTACTTTTGGTTAAAGTCCTTAAGTTGGACATTTGGTGAGCTCCTTATCATGGTGGCTTGTGCTTGAACTCGTCTTGAAACTTCCACCAATGCTTGGACTTCCAATAAGCTCTAACATCTCCAAGTAAATTCCCCAAACTTTGATGGAGTTCTTCAAAAGCTTTGAGCTCCCAAAAATGATCCTCTTGTATGCCGGGATCCCAAATCTTATTTCTACACCCGTCTTCAAGTTGATCATCATGATTCCATCCGGGTGGTTCAGCCTTGGAATTCTCATTTAAGCGCCCAAACATCCTCCTAGACCCAATCAATTAAGAATTACACCAACCCTTGTAATTAGGCCTTGAGCTTCCAACCATAACGAACCTAAGATGGTGTTGCCAACCACTAACCATCTCCCTTTTACTCTTAAAACTGCAGATAGCTCTAAGTTATCCATCCGTTTCAAGCAGACCATATTCAAGTGGGAAGGTATAGTTTAAGGATAATAACTTTACCCACTTGAATGTTGTGTTGGATGGTAATGGCTTGGGGAGAGGTATCTCCAGTGGTAGCCTTGCCAATGTATGCTTCACTTTCTTGGGCTCCTCTTTGATGATCTCCACCTCTTGACAAGCTTCTGCAACATTAACCTCTTTCTCTAGTTCAATGGGAGAGGGTTCAATTATAGGTAGAAACTCATTAATTATTGAACCCATCTCATGATCAACCGCTTCCAAGTCTTCAACCATGATATGCCTTGGAGGTTGTACACCCTCCTCAACATCAAATTCAAACATCTTGGAAGGAGGCTCTATGACTTGAGTTTCTCATGGTGGTTCTGCATCTCCTAAGTCCTCAACCACTTTCTCTTCTTTAATAATCTCGGCGTTCTCCACTTGCTCTAGTACAAAATCCAGCTCCTCCTTGATGACTTCCACCTCTTGACAACTTTCTTCAAAGGTCTCTCCTACCTCCACCTTTTGTGCTTCTTCTTGCTTCTCTTGAAGTCTGTGTGCGTGAACCTGATCCATTACATCCTTAAGACGATCCCTTTTCTCTTGTTCCACGTCAATAGCGTAATTTGGATCATGTTGCTCTTGGATTGATGGACATGGGTGAAAAGTAAGTGCACCAGAGCTTGGGGGTTGAGTATTTGGAGTAAAGGATGGATCCATACGAGATATAAGAGCTTGGAGAGTAGAGGTAAGACCGGAGAAAGTAGAGGTAAGTGTGGTTTGAAACTCTCCTTGCCCTTGGTGAATAGCACTAAGGGTATCATCTATGGGAACTTGAGGTGGATAGGAGGGTTCATTTGTTGGGATAAAAGGCTCATAATATGGAGGTGGTTCTTTTTGATAGGGATATGGAGATGGTGTATATTGAGGTGGTGGTTTTGGGTATGGTTCATATGGTTCGTATGGTGGTTGGTGTGGTGGATAAGGGTTAGAGTCATATGGAGGTGAATGGTAGTAGGGAGCTTGCGAGTATGGTGGTTCAAAGCTATGTTGAGGAGGGGGTTCATAGGTATATTGTGCTAGGTGTTGATTGTCACGAAGAGTACCACCACCACCATTGTCTTGGTAAGCATCATAGAATGGTTGTTGATAGTGCCTTGGAGGTGGTTGTTGCCAAGAGGGTTGATCAAATACTTGTGGTTCCTCCCATTTTTGATTGTCCCATCTTTGATCCAAGCTTTCATTGTAATCTCCTCTTCCTACAACTTGATTGTAACCAAACTCATAGCCAAAGGGGTGAGAATTCATAGTAGTAAGAGAAATAAAAACTAATAAAAATTAATGAAAATAAACTCATAAAAATAGAAACACTAACAAAGAAATGAAAAAGCAAAATTATTCACAATAACTAATAATAAGGCACACGTTTGCAATTCCCAGGCAACGACGCCATTTTGATGAACAAATTTTTGATGGTAAATATTTCACAAATAAATTCTTGTTCCTAGTATAGTTTCTAAACCAATAAAGAATCCTTTCATTCAAAAATTTGTTTGTCACTAAAGCAAACCCAATAAAATTAAACCGAAGTATTTAAACCTCGGGTCGTCTCTCAAGGAATTGCAGGGAAGTTTTCTTGTTATTGGTTATGAATTTTCTGAGAAATTTTTGAATGAGGAATGGAAAAATAAATGATTATAAATTAAAGTAATGAAAATTAACAAGAGGTTTTATGTAATTAAAATAAAAAGCCTTGGCTAGGAGAAGATCAGTCGGAAGTTCTATCCTTGTTGGATTTCCCAAGATTAATAGTAATAGGTTTTTGTTTCTACTTAGTTAACCCTTACCGAATAAAGGAAAGTTAAGTAGTTGAGCCAACTTCTATTCACAAGTCCTAATCCTCTCTCTTGGGAAGGATTAGCATTAGTGACTAGAGAGCCAGCCAACAACTTCCAATTACAATTTAACTCTTGAGTCTTCCAACTCAAGGGTCTCCTATTAAATATTAATCAATTCCAAAGCCAAGTTGGAAGCCTACTCAATTGACATGGATGCCAATCTCACATATATGTAAAGGGAGTAGAAAGAAGACATGATAATTGGAATTGAGTCGAGATAATCAAGCAAATAAAGAAATTAAACGGAAAATACTCTTTGCATTAATAGATTAACAAGAGAAGAATATAAACTAAAGTAATAGAATAAATAAAAGTACAAAAGCACTAAATTAAAGGAACATTGAACCTGGAATTGGGAAGAAATAAATCTAGAAACCTAAGAACCTAGAGAGAGGAGAGAGCCTCTCTCTCTAGAAAACTACATCTAAAACCTAACAATTTGTGAATGATGGGAAGCATCCTTTAATTCTGCTCCACTTCCAGCCTCTAATCTATATTTTTTGGGCTTGAAACTGGGCCAAAATCAGCCTAGAAATCGCCTCCAGCGATTTCTGATTGCTGAACTTTCGCACATGCATGCATATGCGTGATGCACGCGTACGCATCACCTATCTTCATGGCAACTATAGCAAATAATATATCATTTCAAAGCCCCAGATGTTAGCTTTCGAACGCAACTAGAACCGCCTCATTTGGACCTCTGTAGCTCAAGTTATGGTTAATTAAGTACGAAGAGGTCAGGCTTGATAGCTTTGCAATTCCTTCAATTTCTTGTATTCCTTCCACTTTTGCATGCTTCTTTTCCATCCTCTAAGTCATTCCTGCCCTGTAAACCCTGAAATCACTTAACACATATATCACGGCATCGAATGGTAATAAGAGGGGATTAAACATAGCAAATTTAAGGCCAAAGAAGCATGTTTTTAATCATAGCACAAAATTAGGAAGGAAAATGTAAAACATGCGAATTATATGAATAAGTGTGAGTTTAGTGGATAAAATTGACTCAATTAAGCATAAGATGTACCACGAAATAGTGGTGCATCACCCATTCTTACCCAACCACGGGAAGGTGAAGAACTCATAATATATCTCGCTGTAGGAAGTCGGGCAATAGCATCAGCACTAGTCAGAGAAGACGAAAGTGGGCAACAACCCATTTACTTCATCAGTAAGGCTCTACAAGGGGCTGAAATAAACTATCAAAAGATAGAAAAGTTCGCCTACGCCCTGATACTCACTTCTCGACGACTCCGCCCATACTTTCAAGCTCACACTATCAGAGTTCGGACCAACCAGCCCATAAAAGGCATCCTACAGAAAACAGACTTAGATGGAAGAATCATACAGTGGGCAATCGAGTTATCCGAATTTGATCTTCAATATGAAGCTCGGACAACCATCAAATCACAGTATCTGGCCGACTTCATTGCCGAATACACTGACACCCCGGGAACTCCCACAAAATAGAACCTCTACGTGGACGGCTCCTCGAACAAAACCGGGAGTGGCGCAGGTGTAATTATAGAAAGTGATCAGGGAACCCAAATCGAGCTATCACTAAAGTTTGAATTCCCTGCCTCAAATAATCAAGCTGAATATGAGGTACTACTGGTTGGTTTAACGTTAGCTTGGGAGGTAGGAGTTTAAAAGCTTACTGTCTTCAGTGATTCACAAGTAGTTACCTCACAAATAGAAGGGAGCTACCAAGCTAAGGATCCCACCATGAAAAAATACCTAGACAAAACCAGAGAACAGCTCGAACAGTTTGGGGGATATGAGGTCCGACATATACCTCAGGAACAGAATACCCGAGCTGATGCACTTTCAAAACTAGCCAGCACCAAACCAGGGGGCAATAATAGAAGCCTCATCCAAGAAACACTGCAAAGTCCATCAATCTCGGAGGAAGAAAAGATCCTAACCGTATCAGGTCAGGATCAAGGATGAATGACTCCTATAATCAACTACCTCAAGTCTGAGACATTTCCCACAGATAAAAAGGAGGCAAAAAGGCTAGTACGAGAAGCACAGTACTACACCATAGTGGACAACATCCTATATAGGAGAGGGATTTTAACACCCCTCCTAAAATGTGTGCGGACCTCCAATACAAGGGAAGTCCTGGAAGAAGTACACAGTAGTATGTATGGCAACCACCTGGGAGCACGAGCTATTTCCAAAAAGGTAGTCCGAGATGGGTTCTTCTGGCGAACCTTGCAAAAGGAAGCAACAGAGTTTGTCAAAACATGCCCTCCATGTCAGAAGCATGCTAACTTCCATATCACTCCACCAGAGGAGCTCATCAGCGTTATGTCACCCTGGCCATTTGCAAAGTGGGGGCTCGACCTCCTTGGACGATTCCCCCAGGGGTCAGGACAAGTTAAATACCTCATTGTAGGAATAGACTATTTCACAAAATGGATTGAGGTAGAGCCCTTAGCGACTGCCACCGTCCAAAGAAGTCAGAAATTCCTATATAGAAACATTATCACAAGGTTTGGGGTTCCATACTCCATCACCACAGATAATGGTACTTAATTTACCGACACAGGTTTCAGGAACTTGGTAGTTGATCTAAAAATAAAGCACCAATTCACCTCTGTAGAGCACCCACAGGCCAATAGATAGGCCGAAGCCGCCAACAAGGTCATATTGGCCGGGTTAAAGTGAAGACTATGGGATGCCAAGGGAGCCTGGGCTGAAGAGCTCCCACAAGTCCTATGGGCATATCGGACAACACCACATTCCACCACAGAAGAATCACTCTTCTGACTTGCTTACAGAATGGAGGCAATGATCCCCGTAGAGGTAGAAGAAGAATCTCCTAGAGTGATCCTCTACAACGAAGATACCAACCCCCAAACTCAAAGGGAAGAGCTCGACCTACTCCCAGAAGTCCGAGAAAGAGCTCGGATTAGAGAGGAAGCCCTAAAGCGTCGAATGGCTTAGAGATATAATTGGAAGGTAATCTAGTGAAGCTTCACCACCAATGATCTCATATTAATCCGAAATGATATCGGAGCAGGTCGGTCAGGAGAAGGGAAGTTAGCAGCTAACTGGAAAGGACCATACCGAGTAACAGAAGTACTGGGGAAAGGTTACTACAAGGTGTCCGACCTCGAAGGGCGAGAGCTACCAAGTTCATGGCATGCCTGTAACCTAAAAAGGTACTATAGTTAGAAAAATAGGTCTTAGGTCAAGGTGCACTCTTTTTCTTGAAAAGGTTTTATAATGAGGCGCTGGCGCACAAAATTGTGATTCACACTTTTTACAACTCCGCACAACTAACCAACAAGTGCACTGGGTCGTCCAAGTAATAAAACTTACGTGAGTAAGGGTCAATCCCACAGAGATTGTCGGCTTGAAGTAAGCTATGGTCATCTTGTAAATCTCAGTCAGGCGGATTCAATTGGTTATGAGGTTTATATAATTAAAAGATAAATAAAACATAAAAGAAAATAAGATACTTATGTAATTCATTGGTGGGAATTTCAGATAAGCATTTGGAGATGCTTTGTTGCTTCTGAACCTCTACTTTCTTATTGTCTTCCTCCAACCATGCGTGCTCCCTTCCATGGCAAGCTGTATGATCCTCTTGGATGAAAAATACCAGGTACGATCTCTGCACGGCTAATCAACTGTCGGATTTCTCGTCTCGGATGAAAAATACCAGGTACAGCTATCGCACGGCTAATCATCTGTCGGTTCTCACTAGCGTCGGAATAGGACCCTTATCCTTTTGCACACTATCACTATGCCTAACATTCGCAAGTTTGAAGCTCGTCACAGTCATCCCTTCCCAGATACTACTCGGAATACCACAGACAAGGTTTAGACATTCCGGATCTCAGGAATGGCTGCCAATTGGTTCTAGCCTATACCACGAAGATCCTAATCTCACAGACTCGCTCTGTGTATTAGAGACTCAAGAGAATATACTCCGGCTGTCGTCCAATGACTATGTTGAACATCATGTAGACCGCTTTGTGGTTGTCAGGCACGCGGATCTTGGCTAAGCGAGTAACGAAGATAGTGGGTGATTGTCATAGGTCACCCGTTCATTCTGACTTAACTGAATTAAGTACGAGAGTATATCTTGGAGAAGAAGTAAGCATGAATTGAAAGAGAAACAATAGTACTTGCATTAATTCATGAAGAACAGCAGAGCTCCGCACCTTAATATATGAGGTGTAGAAACTCCACCAGAGAAAATACATAAGAGAAAAAGGTCTAGGCATGGCCGAATGGCTAGCCTCCAATGTCTAAGGACTAAACGTCCAGAGATGATAAAGTATCAAAAGTATCCGAATACAATAGTAAAAAGTGCTATTTATACTAAACTAGTTACTAGGGATTACAAAAAATGAGTAACTAAGTGCAGATAGTGCAGAAATCCACTTCTGGGGCCCACTTGGTGTGTGCTTGGGCTGAGCATTAAAGTTTTCACGTGCATAGGATATTCCTAGAGTTAAACACCAGGTTGGGTGCCAGTTTGGGCATTTAACTCTAGTTTTGGTGCCAGTTCTGGCGTTTTACTCCAGAAAAAGGGTCTTTGGTGGGCGTTTGAACGCCAGTTTGGGCCACCAAATCTCGGGCAAAGAATGGACTATTATACATTGATAGAAAGCCTAAGATGTCTACTTTCCAAAGAAATTGAGAGTGTGCCAATTGGATTTCTGTAGCTCCAGAAAATCCACTTCGAGTGCAGGAGGGTCAGAATCCAATAGCATCTGCAGTCCTTTTTCAGCCCCTGAATTAGATTTTTGCTCAAGTCCCTCAATTTCAGCCAGAAAAATACACAAACTCATAGTAAAGTCCAGAAATGTGATTTTTGCATAAAAACTAATAAAAATATAATAAAAAGAAACTAAAAGATACTAAAAACTATGTAAAAATAATGCCAAAAAGGGTATAAATTATCCGCTCATCACAACTCCAAACTTAAATTGTTGCTTGTCCCCTAGCAACTAAAAAAAAATAGGATAAAAATAAGAGAAAAAACAATAAATTCCAAAATTATCAATGAAGATTAGTTTAAATTAGATGAGCGGGAGTAGTAGCTTTTTGCTTCTGAACAGTTTTGGCATCTCACTTTATCTTTTGAAGTTCAGAATGATTGGCATCCATAGGAACTCAGAATTCAGATAGTGTTATTGATTCTCCTAGTTCAGTATGTTGATTCTTGAATATAGCTACTTTATGAGTCTTGGCCGTGACCCTAAGCATTTTGTTTTCCAGTATTACCACCGGATACATAAATGCCACAGACACATAATTGGGTGAACCTTTTTAGATTGTGACTCAGCTTTGCTAGAGGCCCCAGTTAGAGGTGCCCAGAGCTCTTAAGTACACTCTTTTTGCTTTGGACCATGACTTTAACCGCTCAGTCTCAAGCTTTTCACTTGACACCTTCACGCCACAAGCACATGGTTAGGGACAGCTTGATTTAGCCGCTTAGGCCAGGGTTTTATTCCTTTGGGCCCTCCTATCCATTAATGCTCAAAGCCTTGGATCCTTTTTACCCTTACTTTTTGGTTTAAAGAGTTATTGGCTTTTTCTGCTTGCTTTCTCTTTTTCTTTATATATATATTTTTTTTGCCATTTTTTTTTGCAAGCTTTTGTTTTTCACTACTTTTTCTTGCTTCAAGAAACAATTTTATGATTTTTCAGATTATCAATAACATTTCTCTTTTTTCATTATTCTTTCAAGAGCCAACAATTTTAACATTCATAAGTTTCACTATAAAAAATATGCACTTTTCAAGCATTCATTCAGAAAACAAAAAGTATTGCCACCACATCAGAATAATTAAACTAATTTCAAGATAAATTTCGAAATCCATGTACTTCTTTTTCTTTTTCAGAAAATATTTCTTTTATTTAAGAAAGGTGAAGGATTCATAGGACATTCATAGCTTTAAGACATAGACACTAGACACTAATGATCATGTAATAAAGACACAAACATAGACAAAACATAAAGCATAGAATTCAAAAAATAGAAAAATAAGAACAAGGAAATTAAAGAACGGGTCCACCTTAGTGACGGCAGCTAGTTCTTCCTCTTGAAGATCCTATGGAGTGCTTGAGCTCCTCTATGTCTCTTCCTTGCCTTTGTTGCTACTCTCTCATGGCTCTTGTTGAGGTCCATGAGTGGGCTCTCTTGTTTGCTCCATCCTCTTTCTAGTGATGGGATTTTGAGATGAATCTCTCCATCTTCCATGACTCAGAGTTAGAAGCAACTGCTTTCTCTTTCCTCTTCCTAGAGGTTTCTCCGGCCTTAGGTGCCATTAATGGTTATGGAAAAATAAAAAGTAGAGTTTTTTTTCCACACCAAACTTAAAAGGTTTGCTCGTCCTCGAGCAAAATAAGATAGAAGGGAGTAGAAGAAGAATGATGCAATTAATTTTGAAAACTTATTACTGTATACAAGAAAAATTAAAGAGAGTTGAAAAGAATTTGAAAAGATATGTAAGTTTTGAAAATGTTTTGGACGGAATTGAAAAGAATTGAAAAAGGATTAAAAAGAATTGGAAAGATTATTAATTTTTGAAAATAGAAATTGAAAGATGAACGTTTAAAATATGTTTAGTGCAAAAAATTATGAATTAAAACATGAAAAATTGAAAAAAATCGAATTGGAAACAAAATTACCTCCCTTGTGTCATCCTAGCGTTAAACGCCCAGAATGCTATCCATTCTGGCGTTTAATGCCCACTTGACTGCCTCTTTGGGCGTTTAACGCCCAGCCAGATACCCTGGCTGGCGTTAAATGCCAGGAATCCTTCTTTACTGGGTGTTCTGCTGAACCCCCAGATTGCTACCATTTCTGGCGTTAAACACCCAGAATGCTGCCTGCATGGGCGTTAAACGCCCATTCTGCTATCCTTACTGGCGTTTAAACGCCAGTAAGCCTGTCCTCCAGGGTGTGCTATTTTTAATATTGTTTTTGATTCTGATTTAATTCTGCAGCTATTTTTGTGACTCTACATGATCATCAACCTGAGGAAAACATAACATGGCAATGGAAAACAAATGTCTATAAAGATAAATATAATTAAATAACATTGGGTTGCGTCCCAATAAGCGCTTCTTTAGTGTCAATAGCTTGACAGTGAGCTCTTAGAGAGGTTCACAAACACTCAGAGCATGATGGTGGCCTCCCAACACCAAACTTAGAGTTTGAATGTGGGGGCTCTGTTTGACTTTGTATTGAGAGAAGCTTTTCATACTTCCTCTCCATGGTTACAGAAGAAGATCCTTGAGCCTTAAACATAAGGTAGTCCTCATTCAATTGACGGACTAACTCTCCTCTGTCCACATCAATCACAGCTCTTGCTGTGGCTAGGAAGGGTCTTCCAAGGATGATGGATTCATCTTCATCCTTCCCGGTGTCTAGGATTATGAAATCAGCAGGGATGTACATGCCTTCAACCTTCACTAAGACATCCTCTACAAGTTCATAAGCCTGTTTCATTGATTTGTCTGCCATCTCTAGTGAGATTCTTACAGCTTGTACCTCAAAGATTCCTAGTTTCTCCATTACAGAGAGTGGCATGAGGTTTATTCCTGACCCTAGGTCACATAGAGCCTTCTTAAAGGTCATGGTGCCTATGGTACAAGGTATTAAGAACTTTTCGGGATCCGATTTCTTCTGAGGTAATTTCAGTTGAACCAAGGCATTCAGTTCATTCATGAGCAATGGAGGTTCATCCTCCCAAGTCTTATTACCAAATAACTTGGTATTCAGCTTCATGATCGCTCCTAGATACCGAGCTACTTGCTTTTCAATAATATCTTCATCCTCTTCATAGGAAGAATCTTCATTAGAGCTCATGAACTGCAGCATTAAGTTCCATGGAATCTTTATGGTCTCTATATGAGTCTCAGATTCCCTTGGTTCCTCATTAGGGAACTCCTTAGTGGTCAGTGGACGTCTCTTGAGGTCTTCCTCACTGGAAATCACTGCCTTTGTACTCTCTCCAGGTTCGGCCATTTTGGATATGGTTATGGCCTTGCACTCTCTTTTGGGATTCTCTTCTGTATTGCTTGGGAGAGTACTAGGAGGAGTTTCAGTAACTCTTTTACTTAGTTGACCCACTTGTGCCTCCAAATTTCTGATGGAGGACCTTGTTTTAGTCATGAAACTGAGAGTGGTCTTAGATAGATCAGAGACTATGGTTGCTAAGTCAGAAAGGCTCTGCTTAGAATTCTCAGTCTGTTGCTCAGAAGATGATGGAAAAGGCTTGCTATTGCCAAACCTATTTCTCCCACCATTATTATTATTGAAGCATTGTTGAGGCTTCTGCTAATCCTTCCATGAGAAATTTGGATGATTTCTCCATGAAGGATTATAGGTGTTTCCATAGGATTCTCCCATGTAATTCACTTCTTCCATTGCAAGATTCTCAAGGTCATAAGCTTCTTCTTCAGAGGAGGATTCTTTAGTACTGCCGGATGCAGCTTGCATTCCAGTTAGATTCTGAGAAATCATATTGATTTGTTGAGTCAATATTTTATTCTGAGCCAATATGGCATTCATAGTATCAATCTCAAGAACTCCTTTCTTCTGAGTCATTCCATTATTCATAGGATTTCTTTCAGAAGTATACATGAACTGGTTATTTGCAACCATCTCAATGAGTTCCTAGGCTTCTACAGGCGTTTTCTTCAGATGAAGAGATCCACCAACAGAGTGATCCAATGACATCTTGGACAATTCAGACATACCATCATAGAATATACATAAGATGCTCCATTCTGAAAGCATGTTAGAAGGACACCTTCTGATCAATTGCTTGTATCTTTTTCAAGCTTCATAGAGGGATTCACCTTCCTTCTGTCTGAAGGTTTGGACTTCCACTCTAAGCTTGCTCAACTTTTGAGGTGGAAAGAATTTGGCCAAGAAAGCATTGACCAACTTTTCCCAAGAGTTCAGGCTTTCTTTAGGTTGTGAGTCCAACTGATGACAAGTCATCTTAGCCCAGTTTCACTAGTCTTTTTCTCTTGTTTTCATTTAGTTTTATGCACTTTCTTGCATTGTAAATTAGCCATTTGAATTGGAATTGCATGGTTTCCTTAAATCAATCAACCACCTTTTAATTGATACAAAATCATAAGGTTCAAGCTAACTTTAGTTGATAATTAATTGATTTATAAACCTTGTGAATTTTGTGATACTTTGATTGGTTGTTTTGATTACTTGTAGGTGAAGAAAGGAAACAAAAGGTGTGCCAACATTATGGAAGAAGGTTGCAAGAATGGGTTTGAGAAAATGGAATTCACGTTTGAGCTAACGTTTGCCTCAAACGTCAACTCAAACGTGAGTAGCAGTTGAAGAACACCCTGGGAAAAAGCCAACGTTTGCGCCAACGTTTGCCTCAAACGTTGAGGTCAAACGTTGGCTGAAGAATGAGGCTCCTGGAAAGCAACGTTTGAGCCAACGTTTGCCTCAAACGTGAGGTCAAACGTTGGCACCAAACAGCATGAAGGGGCATACTTCAAACAAGAATAACTTGAGTTGTAGATGTCCAATTGAGGTGATTCCAAGTGGGTTAGAAAGCTGACATTCAGAGCTTTCCAACCATATATAATAGTCTCTATTGGGCACAAAATTGGCAACGCAACAAGAGGACAAAGTAGCCCCCAAGAAGCATACAAAAAGGGAGGTCCACGTTTGAGCTCACGTTTGACCTCAAACGTTGAGCCAAACGTGGAAGACAGCACATGGCCTAGCTGCATAATGCCTCACTCAAGTAACGTTTGAGTCAACGTTTGCCTCAAACGTTGGCTCAAACGTGAATGGTTCATGGCCTGGTTCACTAATGGATTTCCTCCCAACACCAAGAGCAATCAACAGAGGCTACTATCAACCCAATTCCATCAAGGCTAAAGGCCCAATTCAAGGCTTAATGATCATTTGAAGAAAGTGTATAAATAGCTTAGGATTTGAAGTTTTTAGGGAGCTTCCTTTTTAGAATTTTTAATACTTGCAGTAGAGAGCTTTTGGGTTTGGAGCTATTTGGAGATTCTGAGTCTCGGGGAAGGAAAATTGAATTCTCTTCCTCTTAGTTTTCTTGTTTTCAATTTCATCTTACAATTGTCTTGAGTCTTGAGTGTTGAAGAATTGAGGAAATTCTGTCTCAATCTCACCTTAAGATCTCTCTGTTTTCTATACTGCATTCCTTTGAGAAATCAATATTTGAATCCTTTTCTTCTACTGCTTCATCTTTACTTTTCTTGCAATTAAATTCTAAAATTGGATCTAGGAAGGCATTGAGATCTAGACTTGGTTATCTAGTCTCTTGGGTCCTGAGATCTGGAGATTCTATTTTAAGTTTCTCTGTTGAACGCTTCTTCAAGCAATTTACATTTTCTGTTTGAGATCTACTGCAATTGAATTCATCCTTTACTTCCCTGCTTGTTGTAATTTATTTTCCTGTATTTAATGTCTGCAATTCCACATCCCTAACCCATTTACAATTCAAGCCATCTACATTTCTTGCACCTTAAGATTCAGTCATTTACATTTCTTGCAATCTAAGTTTCTGCAATTTAATTTCTTGTTCTTTAAGATTCAGCACTTTTATTTTCTGTTCTCTTTAATTTCTTGCAATTCACCCACTCCCCTTTACATTTCAAGCAATTTAGTTTCTGAAATCATACTTCACTCAACTCAACACTTGATTCGCTTGACTAAATCAATCACTAAACTAAAATTGCTCAATCCTTCAATCCCTGTGGGATCGACCTCACTCATGTGAGTTATTATTACTTGATGCGACCCGGTGCACTTGCCGGTGAGTTTTGTGTCGGATCGTTTTCCGCACATCAAGTTTTTGGCGCCGTTGCCGGGGATTGAAATAGATTGACAATGATTACGTGAAGTGGAGATCTAGATCAAGCACTTTTTCTTTTCTGATTCTTTAATCTTGGACTAACCCACTAACTGTTCGAATTTTTGCTTAAACTAAACTTCATTCTAGCAATAGATTGAAGTGTTATTGTTGGTGTTTCTTTTGATTGTTTGTATGTCAGGTACAGGGAGATCCATTCCTGTTTTATCTGAAGCTAACCAGAGAACTCTTAGAAGGTTAAGAAGAGCTGAAAGAGGGAAAAATATTGTTGGAGAAGAAGAATCTGAGGAAGAATATCACGAGATGGAAGGAGATACATCTAATCCAGGAGAAGGAGTTAACAATCACCCACAACAGAGGAGAGTATTGGCCTCCTACACCTTTGCAAATGCTAGACATTGTGGAAGCAGCATTCTCACCCCTAATGTCAATGCAAATAACTTTGAACTGAAGCCACAACTCATCACATTGGTCCAAAACAACTGCACGTTTGGGGGAGGATCATTGGAGGACCCAAATCAACATCTATCTACCTTCTTAAGGATTTGTGACACTGTCAAATCCAATGGTGTGAATCCTGAAACTTACAAGCTCCTGCTGTTCCCGTTCTCATTAAGGGACAAGGCCACACAATGGCTTGAAACTTTTCCCCAAGGAAGCATCACTAGTTGGGATGACTTGGTGACCAAATTTCTAGCCAAATTCTACCCACCCCAAAGAGTCATCAGGCTGAAAACCGAGGTGCAGACATTCACACAATTAGATGCCGAATCCTTGTATGAAGCATGGGAGAGGTACAAAGCCTTAATCAGAAAGTGTCCCCCAGAGATGTTCAATGAATGGGACGTGCTGCAAAATTTCTATGAAGGCCTGACATTGAAATCTCAGGAGGCATTAGATCATTCTACTGGAGGTTCACTACAACTGATGAAAACTGTTGAGGAAGCCCAGAATCTTGTTGACATGGTGGCTAATAATCAGTATTTCTTTGCGCATCAAAGGCAATGCCAACCATCACAAAGGAGAGGAGTAATGGAGTTAGAAGGAGTGGACTCAATCTTGGCTCAAAACAAGATGATGCAGCAGCAAATTCAACAACAATTTGAGCAAATGGCCAAGAGGATTGATAGCCTCCAAGTTGCAGCAGTTAACACAAGCCAACCATCATCCACATGGGGGCAAAATGAAGAAACTCAAGAGGAGCAGCAGCAAGAACAAGTCCAGTACATGCACAACCAAAACTCTGGACAGAATGAAGTGTATGGAGACACATACAATCCATCCTGGAAGAACCACCTGAACCTCAGATGGGGAGATAATCACAACCAGAACCAACAACCATGGCAGAGGAACTCAAACCAAAACACTTCAAGAAACAACCAAAACCACAACCAACAGCAAACTAACCAAAACCCTTACAAAAAGCCTCAAAACAACCACCCCAACCATTACCAATCCAATAACCAACTCACAAACCAAAATACCCACCACAAGTATCACCTGAATCTCAAAGACTCACCAACTTGGAAACATTGATAGACAAAATGTGGAAACACCAGGAAATGACAACCAAGAATTATGAAGCCTCCATGAAGAGCCTAGAGAGGCAAATTGGACAAATCTCCAAACAGATCTCTGTTGAGAGACCTTCAAGCTCACTGCCGAGTGACACAATCCCAAATCCTAAGGAAGAATGCAAGGCAATACAATTAAGAA
Organism: Arachis hypogaea; assembly: GCF_003086295.3. Taxonomy (NCBI): domain Eukaryota; kingdom Viridiplantae; phylum Streptophyta; class Magnoliopsida; order Fabales; family Fabaceae; genus Arachis; species Arachis hypogaea. The sequence goes on along the minus strand of NC_092052.1, from coordinate 108,665,616 downwards.
GTGGGAGAACATTGATGAGCAACAATGACACCACAAAGAAGCCAGTGGAAAGCAGCAAAAAGCCAACAGATACAGAGGAAGCCAATGATCAAAATATGGTGTCAAACAAGAACACGGAGAACCCCAAAAGAAAAGAAGACCAGCCAATCAATACATATGAGAGAGAGGAAGAAGCACAGAAAAAGAAGAAAGTCTTCATTCCTCCGCTGCCATACCCACAGAGGTTCAACAAAGAAACCAAAGATCAACACTTTCACAAATTCCTGGAAACTTTCAAGAAACTGGAAATCAACATTCCCCTGGCTGAAGCATTGGAACAGATGCCCTTATATGCCAAGTTCTTGAAGGAACTCATTAACAAGAAAAGAAGCTGGCTGGAGAAGGAGACTGTACTTCTCTCTGAAGAATGCAGTGCACTCATCAGAAAAGGACTCCCTCCCAAGTTGGAAGATCCAGGAAGTTTCTTCCTACCTTGTACCATTGGAAGTCTATTTATCAACAAGGGGATGTGCGATTTAGGAGCAAGCATAAATCTGATCCCATCCTCTTTAGTGAAAAAGCTTGGCATAGAGAAGGTGAAACCAATACAGATGTCATTGGAATTGGTGGACCAGTCAGTAGTACATCCCAAAGGAGTGATCGAAAACCTTTTAGTTAAGGTTGACAAGTTCATTTATCCTGCGGATTTTGTAATCTTAGAAACAGAAGAAGAAGGAAACAATTCGATTATCTTGGGAAGGCCATTTTTAGCTACCGCCAGAGCCATCATAGATGTAGAGCAAGGAGAACTAACACTTAGGATGCATGAGGAAAGCATTACTCTGAAAGTGTTCCCAGAACGACAAAATTCTGAAGGAAGAAGCCAAGTCATCAATGACTGTTTCTCAAGGCAAGTAATCAACACTTCAGTAAAGCAGAAGAATGAACAGATGCAAGAAAAAGAAGGCACTCAAAAAGAAATTTGGAAGATAACCAAGAAGGAAAGTGCCACAACTAAAGCTACTGTCAAGGAGGAAAGGTTAACCAGAAAAAGGAAGAAAAATAAGAAGAAGGCTCACAAAGGGTGGAAGAATAAAAAAATCCCAACAGAAGGGCTCTCCAAAGGTGACAAAGTGCAGTTAGTCTATCAACAACTGGGAACAAGCCAACAGACTGATGATTACTATACTGTGAGCAAAATAATCTCACTAGAACATGCTGAGATAGAACATCAAGCAACAAAGAAGAAGCTCGCAGTCAGAGGGGACAAATTGAGGCACTACAACCATCAACCACCATAAAAGAAAGCCCCAATGTCAAGCTAGTGACAATAAAAGAGCGCTCCATGGGAGGCAACCCATGATTTAAGATTTCTGTTATTTTAAATTCAATAAGCTATGATCATCCAGCATGATATTTTTTTTCATGAGTGCAAACATTGTTTTAAAACATATGCCAAGACTTCTAAGTTTGGTGTGCCTTCGAGCACACCAAATTAGTTTTTCAAACAATCTTAGACCATATGCTTAGTCATTCTGATAAAGCATATGACCAAACATTAAGTTTGGTGTCTGCATATGTAGAGCTTTCAAAAGAACAGTTCTTGATTAATGAAACTAAAATCATGCACCGATGATCATAGGTATTTTTTTTAGGCATTCCTTATGAATAGATAACCAAGAGTGACATTAAGATTTCAAAAACACTAGTTGGAGGAAGAAATATTTTGGATTATATGGCCAAACATTAAGTTTGGTGTCCTCCAAGAAAAAAAAAGAGAAGAGTCACGGTCAAAATGGATATAAGGAATGAGAGTTCACATAGTAATTTAATAAGCTTTCTTGCCAAGATCTGATAATGTTATCTTTGTTGTCTTGTTGTGATGGTTAGGTGGTCAAAGAATATTCAATGAAAGGGACAAGACAAGGAGGGGCATAGAATGAAGACAAAGATGCATCACATGCTTCAAGGAGTGATTCTGCACACTCTTGGAAAGAGAACGTTGAAAACCATTAAGGAAGCAAGCTTTGTCCTTATTCAACTTGCATGCACGCCGTTGATTTGCAAAGTATCTAATTGCATCCCAACCCTCCATTGTTCAATCAAATGAGTATAAAACACCACCTTCAAGCCATGCACATAAACGAAAAAGTTGCACATTCCCTGCACTCCAACTATTCAAACTCCAATTCATCCATCATTCCTCACCATATAAGCTCGGCCTCAAATATTCCTCTGTCAAAAACACATAAAAATCTCCAACTTTCTTCACACTTCCTCTACCCTCAAAAAGATCAACCAATTAAGCAATCATGGCCTCTTCCTCAAGAACCAAACGAAGGAGAGCACCCATGAATTTGATCGATGGAAATTTAGATCTTGGTACCATCAACTACAACTTGAATGGATGAGGCAGAAGAAAATATATCCAGAGGTTCCACTCCTATTGCTGGACGATGAGTGCCAAGAAATGAAAGCCAAGATTAGGAAAAGGAGGTGGGAAGAGCTCATTTCACCAATCACCAAGATTAATGCAAACATTATATGGGAATTTTATGCCAACACCCCAAGAACCGAAATGGATCAAGCTCCAACTTACAGGAGTTATGTGCGGGGAACTGAAGTAGATTTTAGCCCAAATACTATCATGAAAGTATTGAAACTAAGGGCAGCTCATTTTGATAAGCCAGGATACCATCAAAGGCTAAATGAAGAACAGGACTATGATGAGATTGCCAGTGAGATTAGTGTAGTCAACACAGAATGGGTAGGAACTACTAAAAACAAGTACAAGTACTTGAGAAGGGGAGATCTCACCCCTGAAGCGAAGTGTTGGTATGAGCTAATGAAGAAATCAATCCTAGGCACAGTAAATAACTCGGAGGTCAATAAGAAGAGAGCTATCATGTTATATTGCATAATCATGGGAGGTGAAGTGAAAGTCCATGAGATCATTGCAAATGACATTCAAAGGTTAGCAGAGAAAAATTTGGCCGAAGGGTGGCTGCACTACCCGAGCACCATTATGCGTTTATGCATGAGAGCCAAAGTGCCAATGGAGGAGGCAAACCCAACATGGTTGCACCCGGGCATGCCTATAACCGTTGAAAGAATGATGATTGTTACTGAAGCACAGCAAAGCTGAAGACTACCAAGAAGAAAGCAAAGGACTGAACCAATGGAGGAAGAAGGGCCACAAGAGGAGGAGGAACAGCAACACATTCCACCACACAACACTCTGGATATGACTCAGATGCAGGAAGCAATTGGAAGATTATCACAATAGTATATGAGAATTCAAGAAAGGCAAGAGGAATACCATTCACAGTACATGAAAAACCAACAAGAGCAAGAGGAATGGCAGCTGAGGATGATGAACAAACAAAGTGAGTTTGAGTCAAAATTCTTCGTGATGCAAGAGGAGCATGCTTTTCAAGCTCACAAATCATTTGGAAAGTTGGCACAAATGCAAGCTGAAAATATGAGGGCTCTCAAAGAGTTCACAACCCTCCAAGATGCAAGATATGAAGTCCAAGCCGACTACAACATAAACAGTCAAATCAAGTTAAACTACATCGGAGAGCATATGCACAACATGGATCCAGCATTTCCAACTTTCGATGAGTACTTCAAAGGAAAAAGTGAGATTGAAGTAAGTAATGCTATGAGGCTTGAAGATAGAGTAGAAGAAACGATGAATAGAGCTGGATTTTGGCGTGGACAACAGACAACAAACATGGAAACAGGGAACACCAACAACCAAACATATGAAAGAAGAAAGAAAAAGCACGATAAATGAAAGGTGGACCTGCTCCATGCATCTTTTCTGTTTAAAGTAGTTTTTGCATCATGTTTATTTTTCTTAAAATAAGCAAGCTAGTCTAAGTGTGTGCTTGTGCTGTTACTTTCATTTAACTAATGCATGCTTTGTCCCCTGCATCTTTTCAATTCAACAAAAGAAATGTTTGAAACATGAAGTAAGAAGGTTCATTGTTAGCTAGAAGTCAAATAATAGTAAGTGGTGGCATATATGTGTGATTGTGTGGCAACTCACTATCAGTGAATAAAAGGAATAGATTGTTCTCTCTTTAAGAAGAAAGCAGCTCACTGTCTATGAATCTCAATCAAATAAAAGTCCTTGTGTGAAAAGAAAAAAACAAAAAGAGAAAAGAAAAAGCCAAAAATGGCAACAGAACAAAAGAAAAATAAAAAGAAACAAAGCTAGACACCAATAGCTTGAACCTTAGAATATATGCCTGTGGTGTCTTTGTACTAGGATCTGCTTGGATTATTAAGTTCTTTGGAGTGCATCAACACTTGGTGACTTGGGTTAACTAACCCGGGATCATCAACTGAAAGTCCACTATCAAGAGCAACCTAACTACAAGGCATTTAGTAACCCAAAGAGGTACTGGGCATCAATGTTCTAAGAAGGAATGTGAGCCAAGTGTCTATAGTGAATAATGTGTCAAGCATAAGTAAAGAAAAGAGCTTGTTACACATGACACTGAACTAAAGCTTATAGAAAAATAGTAACCAAGGACAAAGGAATAATGAGAGGTCATAGCAGTGTATTGCTTGATGCTTAAAGGAAACTTTCTAGGCCTAATTGTCAATAAAAAGTGGATAAGTTACATATCTGCATAAAACCCCATGAACTACCAATAATATTCTGCTAACATGAGCATTCTCTTTCGTTTTCATTCTTTCTTCTTAATAATTCTTTTCTTGCTTGGGGACAAGCAAGCTTTAAGTTTGGTGTTGTGATGACAAGTCATCTTAGCCCAGTTTCACTAGTCTTTTTCTCTTGTTTTCATTTAGTTTTATGCACTTTCTTGCATTGTAAATTAGCCATTTGAATTGGAATTGCATGGTTTCCTTAAATCAATCAACCACCTTTTAATTGATACAAAATCATAAGGTTCAAACTAACTTCAGTTGATAATTAATTGATTTATAAACCTTGTGAATTTTGTGATACTTTGATTGGTTGTTTTGATTACTTGTAGGTGAAGAAAGGAAACAAAAGGTGTGCCAACATTATGGAAGAAGGTTGCAAGAATGGGTTTGAGAAAATGGAATTCACGTTTGAGCTAACGTTTGCCTCAAACGTCAACTCAAACGTGAGTAGCAGTTGAAGAACACCCTGGGGAAAAGCCAATGTTTGCGCCAACGTTTGCCTCAAACGTTGAGGTCAAACGTTGGCTGAAGAATGAAGCTCCTGGAAAGCAACGTTTGGGCCAACGTTTGCCTCAAACGTGAGGTCAAACGTTGGCACCAAACAGCATGAAGGGGCATACTTCAAACAAGAATAACTTGAGTTGTAGATGTCCAATTGAGGTGATTCCAAGTGGGTTAGAAAGCTGACATTCAGAGCTTTCCAACCATATATAATAGTCTCTATTGGGCACAAAATTGGCAATGCGACAAGAGGACAAAGTAGCCCCCAAGAAGCATACAAAAAGGGAGGTCCACGTTTGAGCTCACGTTTGACCTCAAACGTTGAGCCAAACGTGGAAGACAGCACACGGTCTAGCTGCATAATGCCTCACTCAAGTAACGTTTGAGTCAACGTTTGCCTCAAACGTTGGCTCAAACGTGAATGGTTCATGGCCTGGTTCACTAATGGATTTCCTCCCAACACCAAGAGCAATCAACAGAGGCTACTATCAACCCAATTCCATCAAGGCTAAAGGCCCAATTCAAGGCTTAATGATCATTTGAAGAAAGTGTATAAATAGCTTAGGATTTGAAGTTTTTAGGGAGCTTCCTTTTTAGAATTTTTAATACTTGCAGTAGAGAGCTTTTGGGTTTGGAGCTATTTAGAGATTCTGAGTCTCGGGGAAGGAAAATTGAATTCTCTTCCTCTTAGTTTTCTTGTTTTCAATTTCATCTTACAATTGTCTTGAGTCTTGGGTGTTGAAGAATTGAGGAAATTCTGTCTCAATCTCACCTTAAGATCTCTCTGTTTTCTTTACTGCATTCCTTTGAGAAATCAATATTTGAATCCTTTTCTTCTACTGCTTCATCTTTACTTTTCTTGCAATTAAATTCTAAAATTGGATCTAAGAAGGCATTGAGATCTAGACTTGGTTATCTAGTCTCTTGGGTCCTGAGATCTGGAGATTCTATTTTAAGTTTCTCTGTTGAACGCTTCTTCAAGCAATTTACATTTTCTGTTTGAGATCTACTGCAATTGAATTCATCCTTTACTTCCCTGCTTGTTGCAATTTTTTTTCCTGTATTTAATGTCTGCAATTCCACATCCCTAACCCATTTACAATTCAAGCCATCTACATTTCTTGCACCTTAAGATTCAGTCATTTACATTTCTTGCAATCTAAGTTTCTGCAATTTAATTTCTTGTTCTTTAAGATTCAGCACTTTTATTTTCTGTTCTCTTTAATTTCTTGCAATTCACCCACTCCCCTTTACATTTCAAGCAATTTAGTTTTTGAAATCATACTTCACTCAACTCAACACTTGATTCGCTTGACTAAATCAATCACTAAACTAAAATTGCTCAATCCTTCAATCCCTGTGGGATCGACCTCACTCATGTGAGTTATTATTACTTGATGCGACCCGGTGCACTTGCCGGTGAGTTTTGTGTCGGATCGTTTTCCGCACATCACCAACCATATCCTAGCTTTGTCTCTTATAGCAAAGGGGAAAAGCACAAGTCTGTAGACCTCGGGATTAACCCCATTGGTCTTAACAGTGTCACAGATTTGCAAGAATTCAGCTAAGAATTGATGAGGATCTTCCAATAAAAGTTCATGAAACTTGCAATTCTGCTGTATTAGAGAAACTAATTGAGGCTTAAGCTCAAAGTTGTTTGCTCCAATTGCAGGAATTGAGATGCTTCTTCCATAGAAGTCAGAAGTTGGTGCAGTAAAGTCACCAAGCACCTTCCTTGCATCTCCACCATTGTTGCTATTTTCGGCTGCCATATTTACTTCTTTTTCGAAAATTTCTGTAAGGTCCTCTCCAGAGTGTTGTGCTTTAGCTTCTCTTAGCTTCCTCTTTAGAGTCCTTTCAGGTTCAGGATCAGTTTCAACAAGAATGTCTTTATCCTTGTTTCTGCTCATATGAAAAAGAAGAGAATAGAAAAGAAGAGGAATCCTCTATGTCATAGTATAGAGATTCCTTTATATGAGTAGAAGAATGGAAGAATAGAAGAATGAGGTAGAGGGAGAATAAGAAGAATTTGAACATAGAGAGAGGGAGATGGTTCGATTTATGAGTAGAAGAGAAGTGTTACTAAATAAATAAAATAAATAGAAAGAGATGAGAAAGAGAGTTATTCGAATTTTAATTAAAAGGAAAGAAAAATATTTTTGTTTTTATTTTAATTATAAGTTAGAATTCAAAATTTAAGAAAAGAAATAAAATAAAATTAGAATTTAAACCAATTAGTTAATTAAAAAGAATTTTGAAAAAGTGGTGAGGGGTTTTCGAAAATTAGAGAGAGAGAGAAAAGTAGTTAAGTGGTTTTGAAAAAGATAAGAAATAGTAAACTTTTTAAAATTAAAACAAACAAGGCAAGTGGTTAATTGAAAAAGATTTGAAAATAAATTTTGAAAAGCTAAGAAGTTAGAAAAAGATTTGAAATTAAGTTTTGAAAAAGATATGATTGAAATTTATTTTGAAAAAGATTTGAAAAATAAATTTAAAAAGATATGATTTTGAAAATTAAAGTTGATGACTTGACTAACAAGAAACTAAAAGATATGATTCTAGAATTTAAAGATTGAACCTTTCTTAACAGGCAAGTAACAAACTTGAAATTTTTGAATCAAAGCATTAATTGTTAGTAATAAATTCGAAAATTATGAAATAAAAGTAAGAAAAAGATTTTGAAAATTAATTTAAAAATTTTCAAAAATATTAAGAAGAAAAATAAAAAAGATTTGATTTTGAAAAAGATTTGAAAAGATAAATTTTTTAAATTGAAATTTTGACTTGACTAACAAGAAACAACTCAAGTTTGAAATTTTTTTTTGACTAAGTCAACCCAAAATTTCGAAATTTATGAGTAAAATAAGGGAAATATATTATTTTTTATTTTTGAATTAATGAGGAAAGAGAAAAACAACAAAATGACACATGACATCAAAATTTAAGATCAAAACACATAATGCATGCAAGAACACTTTGAATGTCAAGATGAACACCAAGAACACTTTGAAGATCATGATGAATATCAAGAACATATTTTTGAAAATTTTTAAGAAAAGAAAGACATGCAAGACACCAAACTTAAAAATTTTTAATGTTTAGACACTATGAATTTGAAAATGTATATGAAAAACAACAAAAAACACAAAACAAGAAAATCACAAGATCAAACAAAGAAAATCATCAAGAACAACTTGAAGATCATGAAAAACATTATGCATGAATTTTCAAAAATTTTAAGGAAATTTAAAAACATGCAATTGACACCAAACTTAAAATTTGACACAAGACTCAAACAAGAAACACAAAATTTTTTTGGTTTTTATGATTTTATAAATTTTTTTTTGTATTTTTCAAAAGTATTTCAGAAAAAGAAAATAAAGAAATTTAAAATTTTTAATAAGAATTTCAGGATTCCAGTAATGTTAGTCTAAAGCTCCGGTCCAAAAGATTAGACATGGCCAATGGCCAGCCAAGCTTCAACATAGAATTTTAATTGAGAATCCAAAGGCTCATGCAATGTTATTCTAAAGCTCCGGTCCAAAAGAATTAGACATGGCCAAATGGCCAGCCAAGCTTTAACATAATACATACAAGCATATCCTCTTTACAATGGAAAGTAGAAACCTCAGTCCAAAAGATTAGACATGGCTTAACAGCCAGCTAGGTTTTAACATATCTCATGAAGCTCTAGAATTCATTCTTAAAAATTCTGAAGAACACAATTTTTTTTTGAATTTTTTGAAAATAAAATTAAAAAGCTTAAACATAAAATAAAATTACCTAATCTAAGCAACAAGATGAACCGTCAGTTGTCCAAACTCGAACAATCCCCGACAACGGCGCCAAAAACTTGGTGCACGAAATTGTGATTTATACTTTTCACAACTCTGCACAACTAACTAGCAAGTGCACTGGGTCGTCCAAGTAATACCTTACGTGAGTAAGGGTCGATCCCACAGAGATTGTCGGCTTGAAGCAAGCTATGGTCATCTTGTAAATCTCAGTCAGGCGGATTCAATTGGTTATGAGGTTTAGATAATTAAAAGATAAATAAAACATAAAATAAAATAAGATACTTATGTAATTCATTGGTGGGAATTTCAGATAAGCGTTTGGAGATGCTTTGTTGCTTCTGAACCTCTGCTTTCCTATTGTTTTCCTCCAACCATGCATGCTCCCTTCCATGGCAAGCTGTATGATCCTCTCGGATGAAAAATACCAGGTATGATCTCTACATGACTAATCAACTGTCGGATTTCTCGTGTCGGATGAAAAATACCAGGTACAGCTACCGTACGGCTAATCATCTGTCGGTTCTCACTAGCGTCGAAATAGGACCCTTATCCTTTTGCACACTATCACTGCGCCCAACATTCGCATGTTTGAAGCTCGTCACAGTCATCCCTTCCTAGATCCTACTCGGAATATGGTGCACGAATTGTGAATCACACTTTTCACAACGCGTACCACAAACCAGCAAGTGCACTGGGTCGTCCAAGTAATACCTTACGTGAGTAAGGGTCGAATCCCATGGAGATTGTTGGTTTGAAGCAATCTATGGTTATCTTGTAATTCTTAGTCAGGAAGTCAATTATATTTATCAGTTGAATTGCGAATAAACAAGAGAGCATGGATTAAAGGTTACTTGTTGTGCAATAATGGAGAATATGTTGGAGTTTTGGAGATGCTTTGTGTTCTGAATCTCTGCTTTCCTCTGTCTTCTGATTCAAGCATGCACGTCCTCCTATGGCAAGCTGTGTGTTGGTGGATCACCGTTGTCAATGGCTACCATCCATCCTTCCAGTGAAAATGGTCCAGGTGCGCTGTCACTGCACGGCTAATCATCTGCAGGTTCTCGATCGTACAGGAATAGGATTTACTATCCTTTTGCGTCTGTCACTACGCCCAGCACTCACGAGTTTGAAGCACCTCACAGTCATTCAATCCCAGAGTCCTACACGGAATACCACAGACAAGGTTTAGACTTTCCGGACTCTCATGAATGCCGTCATCAATCTAGCTTATACCACGAAGATTCTCGTTGAGAGATCTAAGAGATACTCATTCAATATAAAGTAGAACGGAAGTGGTTGTCAGGCACGCGTTCATAGGGAATGATGATGATTGTCACGTTCATCACATTCAGGTTGAGGTGCGAATGAGTATCTTAGATAGGAACACGCATGTTGAATAGAAAACAGAAATACTTGCATTAATTCATCGAGGCACAGCAGAGCTCCTCACCCCCAACAATGGAGTTTAGAGACTCATGCCGTCAAAGAGTACAAAGTTTAGATCTAAAATGTCATGGGATACAAAATAAGTCTCTAAAAGTTGTTTAAATACTAAACTAGTAGCCTAGGTTTACAGAAAATGAGTAAACCATAACAAATGGTATAGAGATCCACTTCTGGGGCCCACTTGGTGTGTGCTGGGGCTGAGACTTAAGCAATTCACGTGTATAAGGCCATTTTGGGGGTTCAACGCCAGGTTTAGATCCATTTCTGGCGTTGAACTCCAACTTTTAATCCTTTTCTGGCGCTGGACGCCAGAATTGGGCAGAGAACTGGCGTTGAACGCCAGTTTACGTCATCTATCCTTGAGCAAAGTATGGATTATTATATATTGCTGGAAAGCCCTGGATGTCTACTTTCCAACGCAATTGAAAGCACGCCATTTCGAGTTCTGTAGCTCCAGAAAATCCATTTTGAGTGCAGGGAGGTCAGAATCCAACAGCATCAGCAGTCCTTTTTCAGCCTGAATAAGATTTTTGCTCAGCTCCCTCAATTTCAGCCAGAAAAATACCTGAAATTACAGAAAAAACACACAAATCATAGTAAAGTCCAGAAATATGAATTTTTCCTAAAAACTAATGAAAATAAACTAAAAACTAACTAAAACATACTAAAAGCTATATGAAATTAATCCAAAAAAGCGTATAAAATATCCGCTCATCACAACACCAAACTTAAACTGTTGCTTGTCCTCAAGCAACTAGACAAATAAAATAGAAGACTAATAGGTTGAGAAGCAATAATATCTCAGAGTTTTTGAGTGAAGCTCAGATTCTAATTAGATGAGCGGGACTAGTAGCTTTTTGCTTCCGAACAGTTTTGGCATCTCACTTTATCCATTGAAGCTCAGAGTGATTGGCATCTATAAGAACTTAGAATTTAGATAGTGTTATTGATTCTCCTATTTCAGTATGATGATTCTTGAACACAGCTATTTCATAAGTCTTGGCCGTGGCCCTAAGCACTTTGTTTTCCAGTATGACCACCGGATACATAAATGCCACAGACACATAATTGGGTGAACCCTTTGGATTGTGACTCAACTTTGCTAAAGTCCCCAATTAGAGGTGTCCAGAGTTCTTAAGCACACTTTTCTTTCTGCTTTGGACCTTGACTTTAACCGCTCAGTCTCAAGTTTTCACTTGACACCTTCACGCCACAAGCACATGGTTAGGGACAGCTCAGTTTAGCCGCTTAGGCCAGGATTTTATTCCTTTAGGCCCTCCTATCCGCTGATGCTCAAAGCCTTGGGATCCTTTTTACCCTTGCCTTTTGATTTTAAGGGCTATTGGCTTTTTCTGCTTTTTTTTTTGCTGCTTTTTCTTGCTTCAAGAATCATTTTTATGATTTTTCAGATTATCAATAACATGTCTCATGTTCACCATTCTTTCAAGAGCCAACATATTTAACAGTCTTAAACAACAAATTCAAAAGACATATGCACTGTTCAAGCATTCATTCAGAAGACAGAAAGCATTGCCACCACATTTAATTAATTAGAATTTCTCTTATTAAAACTCGAAATTTTATTGCCTCTTATTCAAAAGATCTACTACTTTATTCATGTTTGCTGATGATGACAAAAATAAACTATAGCTTAATTGGAGAAAAAAATCAAAATAGACACTAGTTACTACTATATGACTCCTAAGGTAAGCTTCTGTAAGGACACTATCACAGAGTTAAGGCAGAAATTGGAAATTAACAACCTTTATTCTGGGAGAACGGGGGTTCCTCTGATCTTTGGGGTGCTTGGTCCTGCAAGAGATAACTTCTGGCGCTTCAAGTCCCTTAAGTCACGCCCTTGCTCTTCTTGTTCTTTAAACATATAGGTAAGAATTTGACTGTGTTCCTTCTGTTCTTTTATGATTTGTTCCATAGCTTCCCGTATCTTGGTAACAGACGTCTCAAGATACTCCCAATATTCAGATTGAGGGATTTCTGGGAGAAATTCCTGCGTTTTCTTCTTGATGGGATCATCCTGTGCTTGTTGTTTTTCCATTGATGCCTTGGTGATTGGCTTCTCAACTGAGATGTACTCAGTTATTCCCATCCTTACTCCAGCATCCTTGCAGAGCAGCGATATCACGCTTGGATAAGCCAACCTGGCTTCTTTAGAATTTTTGTTAGCAATTTTGTAGAGTTCGGCTGAGATCAGCTGATGAACTTCCACTTCTTTTCCCATCATGATGCAATGGATCATTACTGCTCTTTTAACTGTGACTTCAGAACGGTTGCTGGTAGGCAACAGAGAATGCCCAATGAAGTCCAGCCATCCTCTGGCGACTGGTTTGAGATCTTCTCTCTTGAGTTGATTTGGGACACCCTTTGTGTTGGTGGTCCACCTGGCTCCAGGGATACATATGTCCTCTAGAATCTTATCCAGGCCCTTGTCTGTTCTCATCATTCTCCTGTTGAAGGAGTCTGGATCATCTTTTAGCTGAGGTAGCTTTAAGATCTCTCTGATCTTGTCAGGGGTGGTATGAACAATCTTTCCTCTGACCATGGTCTGATATTCATAGAAAGCAGTTCCAGATAGTTTTTGCTTGTCAGTCTGCCACATATTAGCATAAAACTCCTGGATCATATTCCTTCCCACTTTCGTTTCAGGATTAGCTAGGACTTCCCAGTTCCTGATTCGAATTTGCTCCTGGATCTCCGGATATTCATCTTCCTTCAGATCGAATCTAACTTCCGGGATCACTGATCTCAGACCCATTATTTTATTATAATGGTCTGAATGTTCTTTAGATAAGAACTTCCCTTGATTCCAAAGTGGTTTTGGAACGCTCTCTTTCTTGCCTCTTGGAGTGGGTTGTTTTCCTTTGGGAGCCATGATCTTAGTGATCGCGGATAAACACACCAAACTTAGAGGTTTGCTTGTCCTCAAGCAAAAGAAAAGAAAGGAGAGGGAGAGAAGGAGAGCTAGGTGCAATTGTTGATGGGAGGGGAGGGAGGCCGAACTCAAATATATAGGGAGGGAGGGTGGGTTTTTCGAAAAAGAAGAGATAAAGATATGATAAAAAGATTTATTTGGAAAAGATAAGATAGAAGATATGATAAGAGAAGATATATTTTAAAATTGAGAGGATATGAAAGATTTTTGAAAAAGATAGATTTAGATTTTGAAAAAGATAAAGTGGAGGTTTTGAAAAAGATATTGATGAGTTGAAAAGATAGATTTGTAAAAAAAAGTTTTGAAAAGAGTTGGATTGAATTTGCAAAGAGGCCTGGTGCTTATGGATTAAAATACATTTGATATTTTTAGGGTAGGGTTTTTAGAAATTATGGAATTTAGAAATCAAGGTTCTTAACATGTTTATGTAAGAAATCATGAATTGAAGTATGAAAATCAAGATTTAGAATGAAAAAATTTGAATAAAAATGAGTTTTGTCTCCTTCCTGCCATCCTGGCGTTTGAACGCCCAAACACTGCCTGTTTTGGGCGTTCAACGCCCAAATGCTGCTCTCCTGGGCGTTCAACGCCCAGCTGCTGCCATTACTGGCGTTCAACGCCCAGTGGGTGCCCATTTCTGGCGTTGAACGCCCAGATTGCTACCATTACTGGCGTTCAACGCCCAGTGGATGCCCATTTTGGGCGTTGAACGCCCAAAATACACTTTTACTGGCGTTTTCTTGCCAGTGAGCTTTTTTTCTCTGTTTTGTGTGCCGAGTCCTTCTGTAACTCTGTGAACTTATACAAATGATTCCTCACCTTAGTGTCAGTGAACTTTATATAAAAAAGAATAAAAATAGGGCAAAATGCTTAGAGGATTGTTGCCCCATGGCTGGGTTGCCTCCCAGCAAGCGCTTCTTTATTATCTTTAGCTGGACCTTGCTGAGCTTTTAATCTAGCTTCAGCCTTGAGTATTCTTGCTCAATGTTGCCTTTAAGATAATGCTTGATTCTCTGTCCATTGACAATGAACTTCTTATCAGAATCAATATCTTGAAGCTCCACATAACCATATGGTGATACACTTGTAATCACGTATGGTCCCCTCCACCGGGATTTCAGTTTCCCGGGGAATAGCCTGAGTCTAGAGTTAAACAACAGAACCTTCTGTCCTGGTTCAAAGATTCTAGATGACAGCTTTCTGTCATGCCACTTTTTTTATTTTTCTTTATAAAGCTTGGCATTTTCGAAAGCTGTGAATCTGAATTCCTCTAGCTCATTTAGCTGGAGCAATCGTTTTTCTCCTGCTAATTTGGCATCAAAGTTTAGGAATCTGGTTGCCCAGTAGGCCTTATATTCCAGTTCCACGGGCAGGTGACATGCCTTACCATACACGAGTTGGTATGGAGAGGTCCCTATAGGGGTCTTGAATGCTGTTCTGTAAGCCCACAGAGCATCATCCAAGCTCCGTGCCCAATCCTTTCTACGGGTATTTACTGTCCGTTCCAGAATTCTCTTTAATTCTCTGTTAGAGACTTCAGCTTGCCCATTAGTTTGTGGATGATATGGAGTAGCCACCTTATGGCGAATTCCATACCGAACCATGGCAGAGTAAAGCTGTTTATTGCAGAAGTGAGTGCCCCCATCACTGATTAGTACTCTCGGGACACCAAACCTGCTAAAGATATGTTTCTGGAGGAACTTCAGCACTGTTTTAGTATCATTGGTGGGTGTGGCAATGGCCTCAACCCATTTTGATACATAGTCAACTGCCACCAGAATATAGGTGTTTGAGTATGATGGTGGGAAAGGTCCCATGAAGTCAATTCCCCATACATCAAACAACTCAATTTCCAAGATTCCTTGTTGAGGCATGGCGTAACCATGAGGCAGATTACCAGCTCTTTGGCAACTGTCACAGTTACGTACAAACTCTCGGGAATCTTTATAGAGTGTGGGCCAATAGAAGCCACATTGGAGGACCTTGGTGGCTGTTCGCTCACCTCCGAAATGGCCTCCATATTGTGATCCATGGCAATGCCATAGGATTCTCTGTGCTTCTTCTCTAGGCACACACCTACGGATTATTCCGTCTGCACATCTCTTAAAGAGATAGGGTTCATCCCACAAGTAGTACTTTGCATCAGTAATTAATTTCTTCTTTTGTATCCTGTTGTACTCCTTGGGTATGAACCTTGTAGCTTTATAGATTGCAATATCGGCAAACCATGGTGTTTCCTGAATGGCAAATAAATGCTCATCCGGAAAAGTCTCAGAGATCTCAAGAGAGGGGAGGGGCGTCCCTTCTACTGGCTCTATCCGGGACAGATGATCATCCACTTGGTTCTCTGTCCCTTTTCTGTCTCTTATTTCTATATCAAACTCTTGCAGAAGCAACACCCATCTGATGAGCCTGGGTTTTGAATCCTGCTTTGTGAATAGATATTTAAGAGCAGCATGATCAGTATACACAATCACTTTTGATCCTACTAAGTATGATCTGAACTTGTCAATGGCGTAAACCACTGCAAGTAATTCTTTTTCTGTAGTTGTGTAATTTTTTTGGGCATCATTTAAAATGCGACTAGCATAATAAATGACATGCAGAAGCTTGTCATGCCTCTGTCCCAATACTGCACCAATGGCGTGATCACTGGCATCACACATTAGCTCAAATGGTAACGTCCAGTCTGGTGCAGAAATGACTGGTGCTGTGACCAGCTTAGCTTTCAGCGTTTCAAACGCCTGCAGGCACTTTGTGTCAAACACAAATGGCGTGTCAGCAACTAGCAGATTACTTAGAGGTTTTGCGATTTTTGAAAAATCCTTTATAAACCTCCTATAGAATCCTGCATGCCCCAGAAAGCTTCTAATTGCCTTAACATTGGCAGGTGGTGGTAATTTTTCAATTACCTCTATTTTTGCTTGATCCACCTCTATTCCCTTGTTTGAAATTTTATGCCCAAGAACAATTCCTTCAGTCACCATGAAGTGACACTTTTCCCAGTTTAAAACTAGGTTGGTCTCTTGGCATCTCTTCAGAACAAGTTTCAGGTGATCAAGACAGGAGTTGAATGAGTCTCCATATACTGAGAAGTCATCCATGAAGACTTCCAAAAAATT
The DNA here is from genome assembly GCF_003086295.3 of Arachis hypogaea. NCBI lineage: Eukaryota > Viridiplantae > Streptophyta > Magnoliopsida > Fabales > Fabaceae > Arachis > Arachis hypogaea. The sequence goes on along the minus strand of NC_092052.1, from coordinate 108,649,141 downwards.
TTCCACCATATCAGAGCTAATAGAGAGCATGCATCTCTGGAAGGTTGCAGGCGCATTACATAGCCCAAATGGCATCCTTCTATAAGCAAACACTCCAGATGGACATGTGAATGCTGTTTTCTCTTGATCCTGGGGATCTACTGCAATCTGGTTGTAGCCTGAGTAGCCATCCAAAAAGCAGTAATAATCATGACCCGCTAGTCTTTCTAGCATCTGGTCTATGAATGGTAAAGGAAAATGATCCTTTCTGGTGGCTGTATTGAGCCTTCTGTAGTCAATACACATGCGCCACCCTGTAACTGTTCTTGTAGGAACCAGTTCATTTTTTTCATTATGAATCACTGTCATGCCTCCCTTTTTTGGGACGACTTGGACAGGGCTCACCCAGGGGCTATCAGAAATAGGATAAATAATCCCAGCCTCTAGTAGTTTGGTGACCTCTTTCTGCACCACTTCTTTCATGGCTGGATTTAGCCGCCTCTGTGGTTGAACCACCGGTTTAGCGTTATCCTCCAATAAGATTTTGTGCATGCATCTAGCTGGGCTTATGCCCTTAAGGTCACCTATGGACCACCCAAGAGCTGTCTTGTGTGTCCTTAGCACTTGAATAAGTGCTTCCTCTTCCTGTGAATTTAAGGCAGAGCTTATGATCACTGGAAAAGTGTCACCTTCTCCCAGAAATGCATATTTCAAGGATGGTGGTAATGGCTTGAGCTCGGGTTTAGGAGGTTTTTCTTCTTCCAGAAGAGATTTCAGAGGCTCTTTCATGTCCTCTGAATCCTCTAAATCAGGCTGAACATCTTTAAAGATGTTTTCCAACTCTGATTCGAGACTCTCAGCCATGTTGATCTCTTCTACCAAAGAGTCAATAAGATCAACTTTCATGCAGTCTTTTGATGTGTCAGGATGCTGCATGGCTTTAACAGCATTCAACTTGAACTCATCATCATTGACTCTCAGGGTTATTTCCCCCTGTTGGACGTCAATGAGGGATCGTCCAGTTGCTAGGAAGGGTCTTCCTAGAATGAGAGTAGCACTCTTGTGCTCCTCCATTTCCAGCATAACAAAGTCAGTGGGAAAGGCGAAGGGCCCAACTCTGACAATCATGTCTTCAATCACGCCTGATGGGTATTTAGTGGAGCCATCAGCAAGTTGGAGACATATCCGGGTTGGTTTAACTTCTTCAGTTAAGCCAAGCTTTCTGATAGTGAATGCAGGTATTAGGTTGATGCTTGCCCCAAAATCGCATAAAGCTGTCTTAGTGAATTGACCTTCTAATATGCATGGTATCAGAAAACTCCCAGGGTCTTTGAGCTTCTCAGAAAAGCTTTTCAGAATGACTGCATTGCATTCTTCAGTGAGGAGAACTCTTTCTGTTTCTCTCCAATCCTTTTTATGACTCAAGATCTCTTTCATGAACTTGGCATAAGAAGGTATTTGCTCAAGTGCTTCTGCAAAAGGAATCTTTATTTCAAGAGTCTTGAGATAATCTGCAAAGCGAGCAAATTGCTTATCCTGCTACTCTTTTCGGAGTTTTTGAGGATAAGGTATCTTGGCTTTATATTCTTCAACCTTAGTTGTTGTAGGTTTATTGCCTACAGAAGTGGTTGAAGGAGCCTTTTTAGAGGGGTTTCTTTCAGCCTTTGTGTGTGTCTGATCCCTCACTGGCAATTGAGTGCCAGAGTTAGAGACCTGAGTAACGTTAGATGCCAACTCCTTCTCTGTTCCTGGCGTCTGAACGCTAGAATTGTGCCCATTTTGGGCGTTCAGCGCCAGATCCTGCCCATTTTGGGCGTTCAACGCCAGATCCTTGCCCATTTCTGGCGTTGAACACCAATTCTGCTTTGTTTCTGGCGTTGAACGCCAGTTTTGGCCATGGTCTGGGCGTTCAGCGCCAGCCTTCCACCAATTTTCTGGCGTTTTAGCGCCAAAATTATTTTTCCCTGGGCTCTTACTGTCCTCAGGTGAATCTTGGGTGGTTTGCTCATTTCTTGGCTTTTTGCTGCCTTGAGGTGGGGTATTTAATGTTTTCCCACTTCTTAGTTAAACTGCTTGGCATTCTTCTGTTATTTGCCTTGACAGCTGCTGCTTTGTTTGCTTAAACTGTTCGTCCATATGTATATTAGCCATCCTTGTCTCTTGTAGTCTATCTTTCAATTCGGCTAACTGCTTTGTTAGAAAGTTCAATTGCTGATTGAATTCAGTAGCTTGTTTTACAGGACTGAGTTCAGCAGTTGCTGTTTTAACCTCTTCTTTCATGGAAGGGTCACTACTTAGGTACAGATGCTGATTCCTGGCAACTGTATCAATGAGCTCTTGAGCCTCTTCAATTTTCTTTCTCATGTGGATAGATCCACCAGCTGAGTAATCTAGAGACATCTGAGCTCCTTCAGTAAGCCCATAATAGAAGATGTCTAACTGAACCCACTCTGAAAACATTTCAGAGGGGCATTTTCTTAGCATCTCTCTGTATCTCTCCCAGGCATCATAAAGAGATTCATTATCTCCTTGTTTAAAGCCTTGGATGTCCAGCCTTAGCTGTGTCATCCGTTTTGGGGGAAAGTATTGATTCAAGAATTTTTCTGTCAGCTGTTTCCATGTCCTTATGCTGGCCTTAGGTTGGTTATTTAACCACCTCTTAGCTTGATCTTTCACAGCAAATGGAAACAGTAATAGTCTGTAGACATCCTGATCTATTTCCTTATCATGTATTGTGTTACCAATTTGTAAAAACTGTGCCAGAAACTCTGTAGGTTCTTCCTGTGGAAGACCGGAATACTGGCAATTTTGCTGCACCATGATAATGAGCTGAGGATTCAACTCAAAGCTACTGACTCCAATGGAGGGTATGCAGATACTACTCCCATATGAAGCAGTAGAGGGGTTAGAATATGACCCCAGAGTCCTCCTGGACTGTTCATTTCTGCTTATGTCCATGATGGAGAAAGGGAGATGATGTAAAATAGAGAAAATATTTTATTTATTTATTTATTTATTTATTTATTTCAAAAATGAAATAAATTAAAATAAAATAAATAAAAAAAATTGAGTGAAAAATTTCGAAAAACTGAGGAGAGAGAAAGTGGTTAGGAAGTTTTGAAAAGGATATGATGATTTTTTTTGAAAAATGTTTTAAATTTTGAAATAAAAATCTGAATTTTAGAAATAGATTTCGAAAATTTGCTTTTAAAACAGAGAGAAAAGATATTTTTGAATTTAAAGAGGAGAGAGAAAACAATAAGATAGCACAAGATTTAAAATTTTTAGATCTGATGCTCCTTGTTTTCGAAAATTTTTAAGGGAAAAACACTAAGGAACACCAAACTTAAAAATTTTAAGATCAAGACACAAGGAAAACTCAAGAACACTTTGAAGATTCACAAGAACACGAGAACACGAAGGAAGAACACCAAACTTAAAATTTTTAGATAACCAAACTAAAATTTTCGAAAAACACAGAGAGATCAACAAGAAAACACCAAACTTAAAATTTGGCACAGGATTTAATAGAAAAATTATTTTTGAAAAAGATTTTAACAAGAAAATAAGGATTCTAAAGTTTTAGCACGACAATAATACGAGACTCTAAACAAAAAGAGAAATTTTTCCTAATCTAAGCAATAAAATAAACCGTTAGTTGTCCAAACACGAACAATCCCCGGCAACGGCGCCAAAAACTTGGTGCATGAATTGTGAATCACACTTTTCGCAACGCGTACCACTAACCAGCAAGTGCACTGGGTCATCCAAGTTTACCTTACGTGAGTAAGGGTCGAATCCCACGGAGATTGTTGGTTTGAAGAAATCTATGGTTATCTTGTAATTCTTAGTCAGGAAGTCAATTATATTTATCAGTTGAATTGCGAATAAACAAGAGAGCATGGATTAAAGGTTACTTGTTGTGCAATAATAGAGAATATGTTGGAGTTTTGGAGATGCTTTGTGTTCTGAATCTCTACTTTCCTCTGTCTTCTGATTCAAGCATGCACGTCCTCCTATGGCAAGCTGTGTGTTGGTGGATCACCGTTGTCAATGGCTACCATCCATCCTTCCAGTGAAAATGGTCCAGGTGCGCTGTCACCGCACGGCTAATCATCTGCAGGTTCTCGATCGTACAGGAATAGGATTTACTATCCTTTTGCGTCTGTCACTACGCCCAGCACTCACGAGTTTGAAGCACGTCACAGTCATTCAATCCCAGAGTCCTACTCGGAATACCACAGACAAGGTTTAGACTTTCCGGACTCTCATGAATGCCGCCATCAATCTAGCTTATACCACGAAGATTCTGGTTGAGAGATCTAAGAGATACTCATTCAATCTAAAGTAGAACGGAAGTGGTTGTCAGGCACGCGTTCATAGGGAATGATGATGATTGTCACGTTCATCACATTCAGGTTGAGGTGCGAATGAGTATCTTAGATAGGAACACGCATGTTGAATAGAAAACAAAAATACTTGCATTAATTCATCGAGGCACAGCAGAGCTCCTCACCCCCAACAATGGAGTTTAGAGACTCATGCCATCAAAGAGTACAAAGTTCAGATCTAAAATGTCATGGGATACAAAATAAGTCTCTAAAAGTTGTTTAAATACTAAACTAGTAGCCTAGGTTTACAGAAAATGAGTAAACCATAACAGATGGTATAGAGATCCACTTCTGGGGCCCACTTGGTGTGTGCTGGGGCTGAGACATAAGCAATTCACGTGCATAAGGCCATTTTGGGCGTTCAACGCCAGGTTTGGATCCATTTCTGGCGTTGAACTCCAACTTTTAATCCTTTTCTGGCGCTGGACGCCAGAATTGGGCAGAGAACTGGCGTTGAACGCCGGTTTATGTCGTCTATCCTTGAGCAAAGTATGAACTATTATATATTGCTGGAAAGCCCTGGATGTCTACTTTCCAACGCAATTGAAATCACGCCATTTCAAGTTCTGTAGCACCAGAAAATCCATTTGGAGTGTAGGGAGGTCAGAATCCAACAGCATCAGCAGTCCTTTTTCAGCCTGAATCAGATTTTTGCTCAGCTCCCTCAATTTCAGCCAGAAAAATACCTGAAATTACAGAAAAATACACAACTCATAGTAAAGTCTAGAAATATGAATTTTTCCTAAAAACTAATGAAAATAAACTAAAAACTAACTAAAACATACTAAAAGCTATATGAAATTAACCCCAAAAAGCGTATAAAATATCCGCTCATCAGAATACCACAGACAAGGTTTAGACTTTCCGGATCTCAGGAATGGCTGCCAATTGGTTCTAGCTTATACCATGAAGATCCTAATCTCACAGACTCGGTCCGTGTATTAGAGACCCAAGAGAATATACTCCGGCTGTCGTCCAATGACTACGTTGAACATCATGTAGACCGCTTTGTGGTTGTCAGGCACGCGGATCTTGGCTAAGCGAGTAACGAAGATAGTGGGTGATTGTCAGGGGTCACCCCTTTATTCTGACTTAACTGAATTAAGTACGAGAGTATATCTTGGAGAAGAAGTAAGCATAAATTGAAAGAGAAATAATAGTACTTGCATTAATTCATGAAGAACAGCAGAGCTCTGCACCTTAATCTATGAGGTGTAGAAACTTCACCGTAGAAAATACATAAGAGAAAAAACTCTAGGCATGGCCGAATGGCCAGCCTCTGTTCTGAGGGTTACCTGAAATTGTAGGTCGATCTCGGATGAGATCTTCTGTACTGGTCAGAGATGACGTGTCCGGCTGGTTGGTGGCGGCCAGAGCTGTTGTGTCCGACTTGTTAGACTGGCTGCACTTCTAATCCTTGGTCACTGGAGGGTGGGGGGTACCTGCAAGAGACTCCGATGCTTAAGTTAGCACGGGTATTAAGCATGTTTATTGTAGAATCAGAGTATGAGTTATACCTAGGTGCTCCAGTGTATTTATAGTAGTGTGGGATGACCTTTCCGATAAAATAAGTTAGTTATCTTATGTTATCTTATCTTTGGGTGAGGTCAGCTTATCTTCAAGGGAACCTCCTTTATCTCTATAGGCTTGGACTGCCTTTGGATTCGGGTCGAGTTCCTCTATTTGGGCCCTTTATTGGGCTTTCCTGTCGATTTGGCCGACCTCTTTGAGAAGAGGTCGGGTAACCTGACCTGAAGAGGTCGGTCACTTTATCGCCAATCATCCCAGGTCGGATAACTCGACCCAGGATATGAACAGTGCCCCTGCTTGAGCTCGGTCTTTTTGTTGAGGTCGAGTCCTTGACTTCGGTCTTTCTCTAGTGAAGCCGAACTCAAGCATTTTGTCGATTCCTTTCTTTGTAGAGCCTTTTTGAATGTGGAACGTTTTCCTTTAAAAGCGCGCGCTTTTATATCGGCGCTTTGGGAACGTGCGAGGGTATAATACCCTCATTAATTGGCTTCAAATGCCCCATTTCCCTTGGTTTTTATTTTGAACTTTGCCATCAGAAACGGTTTCTCTTCTTCATCCTCTTCGTAACTTCTCCCTTTACTCTCTCGTTTTCTGTTTTTCCCAAGAGTTTCACAGTTTCTTCCTGCGACCCCTGCTCTACTACCGCTTTCTGTGGAAAATGAGTGATTCTGGATTTCTTCCTCTGTTTTCTTCCGGCGAATTTTTTCCGTTCGAGGGGTGGCTCTGTCGCTTCTTGCTCTTCAGCTTTCTTTTGAGGTTTCCTTCTATTTTCCAGGTTCGATTTTTCCTCCTCTGTCATTTTTTTATGTCTGAGTTTTATTTTGCTTGGAGAAAGTTTGGATCTTTCTGCTTTTACTGCACCTGATTGTTGCGTGTTCTGGAGTTTCTTTGTATTTTGTATGAATTTTTTCGTCTTTCCTGTTGCTTGATGCTTTTAGGGCTTTTGCATGTTGTCACCGTTTCTGCTTGTGCTTTCGATGATGGTTTTTGTTTGATTCTGGAGAAAAGGCTGTGTCTTTGACGATTCTCTGCTTGGCATGTTTGGTGTTGTCGAAGCTTTTTGTAAAATGATAGTGGCTTTGATGAATTTTTGTACTTTTTTGTGTTTTGTCTTTCTCCTATGAAAATGCTTGCTGTTTGAAATCTTCTTTTTTTTTTGGGGGATGCCGAGACGTGAGCTGTAGATTTTTTCTGAAACCTTGCTTTGTCACTTCCTCCAAAGGATGCCCCAGGACTTTGGTTTGAGTCTTGGGGTTTTCCTTTTCTGTTTGTTCGTCTGTATCATATTAATCGAGTTGCTTTGCCCCTCCTCCAAGATGTTTTTTAGTAATCCAATCTTCTTTTCTTTTTGTAGGATTAGTTGGCCTCATGTCTTCTTGCAATAATGTTGTAGAGATGTCTTCCAAAGTTTCCGAGGGGATGTCCGATTGGCTGGACTCCCTTGTCCTAATGTGTGTCTCTGTCGTGGATGCTGAATTTTGTGTAGAGCTGAGGAAACATCATAGAATTTGTGGTAACAGTGCTCGGGAGAGGGATTATGAGCTTGTAGCTCCTGACTCTGATGAGAGGGCTTGTTTTCCTACTTCCGTTGAGGGGGAGCGTCCCTTTTTCTATGCCTATGAATATTTCTTCAGCCAGTTAGACATTACCTTTCCTTTTACTGCTTTCGAAACCGATTTGTTGTGGTCTTGTAATATTGCCCCCTCCCAGCTTCATCCGAATTCCTAGGGTTTTATCAAGATTTTTCAGCTGCTTTGCCAAGAGTTAGGCATAACACCTTCCCAGACTCATTTCCTCTATCTCTTTGTATCTGCCAAGCCTGGAGGTTCCTCCAAAAAGAAATCTTCTTGGATTTCGTTCAGGTCGGCCCAGGGGCATAAAGTTTTTGCCATGTATGATGAGTCTTTTAAAGATTTTAAGAATTATTTCTTCCGAGTCCGTGCTGTTGAGGGGGTTCGCCCCTTTTTTCTTGATGAGAATGACGAGCCTGCTTTCCCTCTAGAGTGGCAAAAGAATGTGAGAGTGTCTCGCTATACATGGGAGATGCTTGATGAAGTTGAGCGGGCCTTTGTAGTTGTTCTTGAAGATTTGTGGGGGGAACCACCCCATCTGGATACAAAAAGATTTTTGAGTGATCCATCTTTGGTTCGAACTGCTTTGGGTACTGTCTGACTTGTTTCTATACTTGTTTCTTAGTTTTTCTTCTCCTATGTTGTAACTCGTCATTATGGTTGATTCTGTATTTTTAGAGATGTCAAAAAACAATGATTCCATGAAGGCCTACAAGAAGGCAAAGAAGGCTGCTGCTGCTCAAAACATCTCGGCCAAGGCGGCCGGAGAGGGATCTTCTCAAGTTCCAGTGAAGCCGCCCGTGCCGAGTTCTCCTGGGCCAAGGAAGGTGATCCCCACTCCTCGAGTTCGTCTGACTAATCGTCCACAGATTTCTGCCACTACTTCTGGTGCTCTTCCCAACAAGAAATAGAAAACAATTGAGGCCTTTAATCTTGACGCCCCTGATTTTAATGCAATCAAGTTCGTAGATCAGCAAATCGGTCCCTATGGTGCCCTCCCCATGGATGATGTATCAATCCTTCGCCATCTGGATTTTATGACCCAAAATAGTGTTAAAATGGCATATATGGGGGCTGTCCTGTACCGAACTACTCAGAATCTTTCTCTCCATGCCACCAAAGAATTTATGGAGGAGGCTAAACAGGAGTTCGACCGGATGAAGGGCCTGAAGGAAGAGCTTGAGGTAAAGGTAGCCAAGTTGGAGAAGGATCTGGAGAACGAAAAGGCGAGTTCCCTTGCTCTGGCGGCTTCTGTGCGGTTGGCCGAGGACACTGCATTGAGGCATAAGGACAGTTACGTTACATCTTATCGGGAGGTGGTGCGTCTGAGGGAGAAGTTGAAGAACGCCCGAGCTAATTATTCCGAGCTCTAAGGTCACCTCGTCGGCAGCGTGAACGCTGCCTATGATAATTTAAAAGAGCAAGTTCAAGTTCTTTCTCCTGAGGTTGACCTTACTCTCTTTAGCTTGGACAATATTGTGAGGGATGGTAAGATTGTCCCCGACGACCAAGATGATGATGATGTTGATCCACCCCCTGCTAAGGTGTCTACTTCTACAGTTCCTCCGGTTGAGGTTGGTCATTCTGTTTCTGATCCGGCTGTCAGATCTTGAACCAGGATGATGGTACCGTGGATGCTGTGCCTCTCCAGGCTCGCCCTCCTTCACCCCAGACTGATGCTGCTAAAAAGTCTTCTAATTTTTAGCTGAGTTTTCTTTGGATATTTGCGTAGTTGGCCCGGCTTGTGGGCTTTGAAACTCTTTATTTTGTATAGTTGAATACTTTGCTGACTGCTGGTACTCCCTTTGGTTTCTTGTTTAGCAACTTTTATTTTTTAAAAAACAAGTAGCTTTCAAGCTTTTGGGCTTGACCCTGAAGCTTTATAATATTGTATTCTATGGCATGCTTGTTTACACTTGTCTTGGCACCTTTCTGGGTTTTTAGAATACTGGAGCCTTGCTGCTCGGCCTCTTTGAGCTGCTTTGTACTTGGAGGTCGTAGATGCGTGGATCCAATTTGTATTTCGGTTTGCTTTACTTGTATTTATCCATAACCGATTTCTTTACGTCGTCCTTTTCCAAGTTATTTTTGTAGTCCTCTTTTTTGGACCTTTGTCAGGTCTCTTTCGGGGACTACTTTTATAACTTGTTGGTTGTAGGAGATCGACTTCTTTGCGTCGTCTTTTTTCCAAGTTATTTTTGTAATCCTCTTTCTTGGACCTTTGTTGGGTCTCTTTCAGGGATTACTTATATAACTTGTTTGTAGGAGGTCGACTTCTTCATGTCGTCCTCTTCTAAGTTATTTTTGTAATCCTCTTTCTTGGACCTTTGTCAGGTCTCTTTCAGGGATTACTTATATAACTTATTTTTGTAGGAGACCGACTTCGTTAGGTCGATCTCTTCTAAGTTATTTTGTAATCCTCTTTCTTGGACCTTTGTCAGGTCTCTTTCAGGGATTACTTATATAACTTATTTTTGTAGGAGACCGACTTCGTTAGGTCGATCTCTTCTAAGTTATTTTGTAATCCTCTTTCTTGGACCTTTGTCAGGTCTCTTTCAGGGATTACTTATATAACTTATTTTTGTAGGAGACCGACTTTGTTAGGTTGATCTCTTCTAAGTTATAGCAATTCCTCTTTTATAGGATTGGCCAGACCTCTTTCCAGGGATTTGCTGATAACTTGGGTTGACTCGGTCCGACTTCTTAACGTCGACCAGTCTTTAAGTTATTATTTAGCAATCCATAAGACCTCGTCAGGTTCTTTTTCTGGATCACTTTCGATAACTTCTTGCATTATTCTGTGTTCATCTTTGCCGATTTGTAGAAGGTGGTTTCTATCTCTGTTTGTTCGACCTTTAGATGAATCGCGTTTTCATCTCTATTGGTCTTTATCGTGATCGTACAGTGAATCTGTTTTTCACTTTCTGCCGATCTGTTGCTTTATAATCGGACGATGAATGCTTCAGATTAATGCGTCTTGAGAATTTGTAGAATATCTAAAAATATATTTTATTTAAAAACAAGTGCAAATATACATGCGAGAGTTTTTCATCCCTTTAAATTGGATAATTTCTGAATCTCGACTTGGTGCCTCATTAAAAAACCTTTTTAGGAAAAAGAGTGCATCTGAGATCTTTTACCTTCTCTAGCTATAGTACCTTCTTAGGTTGCAGGCGTGCCATAATCTGGGAAGCTCTCATCCATCGAGGTCGGACAGTCTGTAGTAGCCCTTTCTAAGTACTTCTATGACTCGGTAGGATCCTTTCCAGTTTGCTGCTAGCTTTCCTTCTCCGGGTCGAGTTGTTCCAATGTCATTTCGGATTAGGAAAAGATCATTCTCAGCGAAACCTCTTGGCACTACCCTTTGATTATATCTCGAAGCCATTCGTCGCTTTAGCGCTTCTTCCCTGATCCGGACACTTTCTTGGATTTCCGGAAGTAGGTCGAGTTCTTCTCTTTGAAGTTGAGAATTGGCTTCTTCATTGTAGTGGACTACTCTAGGCGACCCTTCCTCGACCTCTACTGGGATCATTGCCTCCACTCCGTATGCTAGTCGAAATGGTGATTCGTTTGTGGTGGAATGTGGCGTTGTTCGATACGCCCATAGGACTTGTGGAAGTTCTTCGGCCCAAGCTCCCTTTGCAGCTTGCAGTCTCCATTTCAACCCAGCCAATATGACTTTGTTGGCAGCTTCGGCCTATCCATTGGCTTGAGGATATTCGACGGAGGTGAACTGGTGTTTTATGTTCAGATCGGCTACTAACTTTCTGAAGCCTGCATCTGTGAATTGGGTGCCATTGTCTGTGGTGATAGAATATGGAACCCCAAACCTTGTGACAATGTTCCTATATAGGAATTTCCAACTTCTTTGAGCAGTGGCGTTGGCTAGGGGCTCTGCCTCGATCCACTTTGTGAAATAGTCTACCCCTACTATGAGGAATTTGACTTGTCCTGATCCCTGGGGGAAAGGTCCAAGGAGATCAAGTCCCCATTTTGCAAATGGCCAAGGTGAGGTTACGCTGATGAGCTCTTCTGGCGGGGCGATGTGAAAGTTGGCATGTTTCTAGCATGGTGGGCATGTCCTTACATACTCTGTAGCTTCTTTTTGTAGAGTTGGCCAATAAAATCCCACCTGGAGTACTTTTTTGGTGAGAGCTTGCGCTCCGAGATGATTACCACAAATGTCACTGTGTACTTCCTCTAAAACTTCCCTTGTGTTGGAGGTCGGCACACATTTTAGTAGTGGTATTGAAATCCCTCTTTTATATAGGGTGTTGTTTATGATGGTGTAGTACTGAGTCTCCTGTTTTAACCTCTTTGCCTCCTTCTCATTTGTGGGGAGTGTTTCTGTTTTGAGGTAATTAATTATGGGGATCATCCATCCTTGATCCTGACTTGTTATGGCTAGGACTTTTTCCTCTTCTGAGATTGATGGATTCTGTAGCATTTCCTTGATGAGGCTTCTATTGTTGCCCCCTGGTTTGGTGCTGGCTAGTTTTGAGAGTGCATCAGCTCGGACATTTTGTTCGCGGGGTATGTGGCAGATCTTATATTCCCCGAGTTGTCCGAGCTGTTCTTTGGTTTTATCCAGATACTTTTTCATGGTGGGATCTTTGGCTTGGTAGCTCCCTGTTATTTGTGAGGTGACTACTTGTGAATCGTTGAAGATGTTGAGTTTTTGAGCTCCCACCTCCTTAGCCAGCTTCAAACCAGCTAGTAACGCTTCATATTCCGCTTGGTTGTTTGAGGCCGGGAACCCAAATTTGAGGGATCCTTGGTTGCTTTCTATTATCACACCTGCGCCGCTTCCAGTCTTATTTAAAGACTCGTCCACATAGAGATTCCATTCTGTGGAGGTTTCCAGGGTATCTGTGAATTCTGTGATGAAGTCGGCCAAGTATTGTGATTTAACGGCGGTCCGAGCTTCATATTGGAGGTCGAACTCTGATAACTCGACTGCCCATTGTAAAATTTTGCCTGCTAGATCTATTTTCTGCAGTATCCCTTTTATGGGCTGGTTGGTCCGAACCTTAATGGTGTGAGCATGGAAGTACAGGCGAAGTCGTCGAGATGTCAGTATGAGAGTGTAGGCGAAATTTTCTATTTTTTGGTAGTTCAACTCGGATCCCTGCAGCGCTTTACTAATGATGTATACAGGTTGTTGCCCTTTGTCGTCCTCTCGAACCAGTGCTGAGGCTACTGCCTGACTTCCTACTGCAAGGTATAATACGAGTGGTTCTTCCTCTCGTGGTCGAGTTAGGATAGGTGGTCGTCCCAGAAAATTTTTGAAATCCTGGAAGGCTTGTTCACATTCCATTGTCCATTCGAACTTCTTTCCTTTCCTTAAGGTGGCATAGAAGGGGAGGGATCTTATCGCTGATCCCGCTAAGAATCTAGATAAGGCTGCTAATCTCCCGTTGAGTTGTTGTACCTCTCTGACACAAGTCGGGCTCTTCATGTTGAGCCAGGTCGGTCAGTAATGTCTCTTCGCTTTGTGTCTTTATTAACATGTCGTCCACGTAGACTTTCATGATTTTTCCAATATGATCTGAAAAGACTTTATTCATTAGCCTTTAATACGTAGCTCCCGCATTCTTGAGACCGAAAGGCATCACTATGGAGCAGTAATTTGCTTTTGGTGTCAAAAACGAGGTCTTTTCTTGATCTGGTGGATACATGGGGATTTGGTTGTATCTGGAATATGCATCCATAAACGAGAGGTATCTATATCCGGATGAAGCATCTACTAGAGCGTCGAGACTTGGGAGCGAGTAAGGATCTTTTGGGCAGGCTTTGTTGAGATCGGTGTAGCCGGTGCACATTCGCCATTTCCCATTTGATTTTTTCACCAAGACGACGTTAGCTAGCCATAGTGGGTACTTGACTTCTCTTATGAATCCTGCCTCCAGTAGTACTTGTACCTGTTCTTTCACAGCTTGGGATCGTTCTGGCCCAAGTTTTCTTCGTCTCTGTTGTACCGGCCGAGATCCTGGATAGACCGCCAATTTGTGACTCATTAGCTTGGTCTATGCCTGGTATGTCTGCAGCGTTCCATGCGAAGAGATCGACATTATCTCATAAGAACTGTACTAGTAATTCTTTTGCGTTTCCTTTCAGGATCGTGCCAATATTAGTTGTTTTGTCCGAGGTGTCTCCGATCTGAACTTTTTCTACCTCTCCTTCAGGCTGTGGACGGAGTTCTTCTCGTCTCTGAACTCCACCAATCTCAATTGTATGGAACTCTGCTCTTCTGCCTCTGAGGTTTAGACTTTCGTTATAACAGCGGCGTGCCATCTTTTGATCTGCTTTTATTGTAGCTATCCCTTCTGTAGTTGGGAATTTCATGCATAGATGCGGAGTTGAGACGATTGCGCCGAGTTGATTTAGTGTTGTCCGTCCTATTAGGGCATTGTAGGCTGAACTCACGTCGACCACGATGTAGTCTATCTTGAGTGTTCTAGATTGGTTCCCTTTTTCGAAGGTTGTATGTAGTGACACGTATCCCAGTGGTTGTACTGGGGTATCACCCAGTCCGAACAGGCTGTTCGGGTATGCTCTAAGCTCCTTTTCTTCTAAGCCGAGCTTGTCGAAGACAGTTTTGAATAAGATGTCGGTGGAGCTCCCTTGGTCTATTAATGTGCGGTGGGGATTGGCATTCGCCAGTATGATGGTGATGACCATGGGATCGTCGTGTCCTGAGATGACACCTGATGCGTCTTCTTTGGTGAATATGATTGCAGGGATGTCGGGTGCTTCCTCTTTCCCTTCGACATGATATACTTCTTTGAGATATCTTTTGCGGGATGACTTGGAGATTCCTCCTCCTGCAAATCCTCCGTGTATCATGTGGACATGTCTTTCTGGCGTATGAGGTAATCGCTCAGCTCGTCCGACATCTTCATCTCTTCGTCTTTTTCTTTGCTCATCATCTCGGGTGGCCAGGTATCGATTTAGTTTTCCTTCTCTTACTAATTTTTCTATGATGTTTTTTAAATCGAAATATTTGTTGGTGGAATGTCCTCAGACCCGATGATACTCACAGTATTCGTTCCGATTTCCTCCTCCTCTTTTGCCTTTGATTGGTCGAGCTGGGGGTATCTTTTCTGTGTTACAGACTTCTTTGTAAATATCCATCAGGGACACCCGAAGAGGGGTTGTAATTATGATACTATTTTATTTTTTCCCCCGTTCGATCTTCCTTCTTCTTGGATTCTTTATCTTTATCTCGGTAGGTGAAACCGGATTTCGAGGCCTCCCCAAGTCGGGAGTTTTCTTCCATGTTGATGTACTTCTCTGCCCGCTCTTGTACCTCATCCAGAGATGTGAGGTATTTCTTTGATATAGATTGGCTGAAAGGTCCCTCTCGTAAGTCGTTGATGAGGCCCATGACGGCAGCCTCTGTTGGCAAGCTTTGTATATCCAGGCATGTTTTGTTGAATCTTTCCATGTAATTGCGAAGACTTTCCCGATCTCCTTGCCTGATTCCTAGTAGACTGGGGGCGTGCTTGGCCTTGTCTTTTTGGATGGAGAATCTGGCCAAGAAATTTTTGGCTAGGTCATCAAAGCTTGAGATGGACTTAGGAGGTAAGTTGTCGAACCAAAAAATTGCTGTCTTCGTGAGAGTCGTTGGAAAAGCTTTGCAGCGAACAGCGTCTGAGGCGTCAGTGAGGTACATTCTGCTTTTGAAGTTGCTGAGGTGATGGTTAGGATCTGTAGTGCCATCATACAAAGTCATATCCGGAAGTTTGAAGTCTTTAGGGATTTTAGTCTTCAAGATTTCCCTAGTGAATGGATCTTGATCCTTGTGAGAGTTGTCCTCAGAGGTGGTTCGGGTAGCCTTTGCTTTGAGATCGGCTTCAAGTTGTAGGAGTTTATCTTCCAGTTCTCGACATCGTCTTACCTCTCTTTGTAGATCCTTGCCAACTTCTTGCTGGTACTGGCTTTCTTTTTCGAGTTGCTTTAGGCGATCTTGAAGTGTTTCTATTACTCCCGGATGTGATGAGTTTTTGTCTCCGCTAGATTCTAGAGTGTCTTTTGGTGTGGCACCCGTGTTTTTGTGTGGCGTTCTATCCTCTAAATCTGAGTTGTGGTCGTTATCCTGTTCGTCCGCCATGGTGATGGGATGACTTCCAGGTTTCCTGACAACGGTGCCAATGTTCCGAGGATTACCTAAAATTGTAGGTCGATCTCGGATGAGATCTTCTGTACTGGTCGGAGATGACGTGTCCGGCTGGCTGGTGGCGGCCGGAGCTGTTGTGTTCGACTTGTTAGACTGGCTGCACTTCTGATCCTTGGTCACCGGAGGGTGGGGGGTACCTGCAAGAGACTCCGATGCTTAAGTTAGCACGGGTATTAAGCAGGTTTATTGTAAAATCAGAGTTTGAGTTATGCCTGGGTGCTCCAGTGTATTTATAGTAGTGTGGGCTGACCTTTCCGATAAGATAAGTTAGTTATCTTATCTTATCTTATCTTTGGGTGAGGTCAGCTTATCTTCAAGGGAACCGCCTTTATCTCTATAGGCTTGGACTGCCTTTGGATTCGGGTCGAGTTCCTCTATTTGGGCCCTTTATTGGGCTTTCCTGTCGATTTGGCCAACCTCTTTGAGAAGAGGTCGGGTAGCCTGACCTGAAGAGGTCGGTCGCTTTATCGCCAATCATCCCAGGTCGGATAACTCGACCCAGGATATGAACAGCCTCCAATGTCTAAGGACTAAATGTCCAGAGATGATAAAGTATCAAATATATCCGAATACAATAGTAAAAAGTGCTATTCATACTAAACTAGTTACTAGGGATTACAGAAAATGAGTAACTAAGTGCAGATAGTGCAGAAATCCACTTCTGGGGCCCACTTGGTGTGTGCTTGGGCTGAGCATTGAAGTTTTCATGTGCATAGGCCATTCTTAGAGTTAAACGCCAGCTTGGGTGCCAATTTGGGCGTTTAACTCCAGTTTTGGTGCCATTTCTGGCGTTTTACTCTAGAAAAGGGTCTTTGGTGGGTATTTGAATGCCAGTTTGGGCCACCAAATCTCGAGAAAAGTATAGACTATTATACATTGCTAGAAAGCCCAAGATGTCTACTTTCCAAAGCAATTGAGAGTGCACCAATTGGGCTTCTGTAGCTCCAGAAAATCTACTTCGAGTGCAGGAGGGTCAGAATCTAACAGCATCTGCAGTCCTTTTTCAGCCCCTGAATCAGATTTTTACTCAGGTCTCTCAATTTCAGCTAGAAAATACCTGAAATTACAAAAAAACACACAAACTCATAGTAAAGTCCAGAAATGTGATTTTTTCATAAAAACTAATAAAAATATAATAAAAAGTAACTAAAATATACTAAAAATTATGTAAAAACAATGCCAAAAAAGGTATAAATTATCCATTCATCAGGCACCAGGCCAAGATCTAAGAAACTGCCCAACCTATAAGGGTAAGCACTCATATATACATACCTATATTTATGTTTTTATCTCATTATTATTCAAACCTAAAAAGTTTCCTACCAAGACGCATTAATCTAAGCTCGTAAAATGCAATGTTCATCGTCCGATTACAAAGAGGTCGGCAAGGTGAAGAGATAGGAGCAACTTAATGCAAGAAGTTATAAAATGTAGACCATAAAAAGTGACCTGACGAGGTCTGAATAAAAATAGACTACCAAAAATAACTTAAGAAGGCCCGACAGAGAAGTCGGACTAATGAAAGGATCACTAAAAAGGGACGAAGACACCTCCCCAAGGCCAAAGAAAGGTTAAAAAACCAAAGGCCCAAAGTGCTTTGCTGAAAGGTACAAGTCTTGCGAAAAAGACATTACTTAAAAAGCGAAAGCACAAGCCAAAACAGCGCTAAAAAGTCATCCAAACAAATACAAAGAAAAGGTTCCTTATCGGAACACTACCTAAAAAGTTGTTGGAATATGACTAAAAAGCCCGAACAAGTGAGGACAAGCAGGTCAGCACCCAAAAGGACATAACCTAAAGGGACAAATACAATCTCAACAAGAACAAGTGAAAAGCCAAAAAGGTTGAAAAATAACTTAAGGCTCAAAGGTGCTTAGCTAAAAAGGATACAACTCCGCTTAAAGAAAGCACGATCTCAAATTGAGGCTAAAAAGTCGTTCAAAGCAAACTAGAAAGGTACTATACCTAAAAAGTTATAAGGACTTGACAAAAAGCCCGTACGGTAACCTAAGAGGCAAACTCAACCAAAGAGCCCGAACGGCTAGGAGTAAGGTAGCTGACCAAAAGGATCAGACAAGTCAAACTCCCTCCAAGAAAAGGTTGCAAAACAACCTCCAAATATATACATCTCGACACAGATAAAAATCATCAATTAAAAACATTAAAAGACTCAAGGGCCCCCGAAAAGGGAGCCCAAAGAGTTTAAAAGTGTTTTGTTTTCAAAATAAAAGTTGCTAGGAAGCAACTAAAGTGCCAAGGAAATCATCCACAGAAACTTACAAAACAACAAGTTCAGCAAAAGTTCAGAGATCGGACTGTACAAATACATGAACATAATAAAAAGTCATCAAGGATCCGAAGTCGCCTCAACAGCTACATCTTTAGGAGAGGGAGGCCTGGTTGCGAAAGGGGTGGCATTGACAACTCCATCTGGGCCATTCAGTATTTCCACGTCGGGATCGGACCCAGGCGGAACCACCTCGGCAGAAGGAGTTGAAGAGGCTGAAGCTGCAGAAGCCTTGGCTGGTGGCACAAGAGGAGGACCCTCATCCTCATCATCTGGGGCAGGCACGATCTTGTCGTCCTCCACCACATTATCCAGACTAAATAAAGTAAGGTCGAGCTCAGGGACAAGAACCCAGACCTGGGCCTTCAAATTTTCATATGCATCGGTCACACTGTCCACCATGTGACCCTGGAGCTCGGCATAATCAGCCTGGGCCGACTAAAGCCTCTCCTTAATTTCCAGAAGCTCGCTATAGGTACGGGCATAGCTCTCCTTGTACTTTTTTGCCATTTCTTAAGCTAGATTTACAGTTGCCTCAGCAGCAGTAGCACGAGATTTCTCCTTCTCTACATCCAACTCCAACTTAGCCACCCTAGTATCTAGCTCATCCTTCAAACCCTTAATTCTATCAAACTCTGACTTGGCGTCTTCCATAAAGGCTTTAGTCGCATGAACTGGAGAATCCCAGACAACACGAAATAAGGTCGCACCCAGGTTGGCCATCCGAATACTATTGCTAGTAATAAAATTCAGATGATGAAGGATGGACACATCATCTAATGGAACTTTACCATGAGGAGATATCAGTTCGGTGGTAAAACCCACGCCGTCAAAATCCTTGCTATTTAGATCATAAGTACCAATAGTTTTTTGCCGCTTTGGAGGAGGACCAGCAGCAGTAGGAGAGGAGGCAGCAACAGAGGTCGGTTGAATAAGGTCAGATGGAATCGTCCGAAGTTGTGGTGTTGAAATGATCTTCCTCGGGCCTGAAGTGTCAGAAGTCGGCTTCTTTGGGGGCACCTGAGAAGACCCTTCTCCCGAGGTCTTCGCCATCAAGTTTTGTGCAGCCGTCGCCTTCTTAGCCCTATGGAAGGCCTTCATGGAGTGTGTAGATTTCACCATTTTTGAAAAAAGAAAGCAGAAAAATAAGTTACAAATAAGAAAGGGATAAATCGGCAAATAACAGAGGAAAGCCATCAGAAAAGAAGTCGGACGCTACCCAGTTCAGCACAGAGGAGGGAAGGATCTGCTAGAAACCTCTTAGTATCCAAATGAGGAGGTTCCCCACAATGCTCTTCCAAAACACCCACAAAGGATTGTTCTACCTCGCTTAAACTCTCCCAAGGATACTTAACTACCACCGTATCCTTTTGCCACCACAAAGGGAAGGTGGGTTCATTATTCTCATCTAAAAAGAAAGGCCGAGCATCCTCAACAGCTCGGACCTTGAAATAGTAGTTTTTGAAATCACGAAGAGACTCGTCAAACATCGAAAACACCTTTTTCCCTTGAGTAGCTCGGAAGGAAATCCAATAGGCCTTCTTCTTGGCTACCCCAGGCTTGGTCAAAACAAACAAGTAAAGGAAGAGAGCTAGGGTAGGTTGAATACCCAGCTCCTAACACAACAACTGAAAGATCTTTATAAAACCCCAAGATTTCGGATGAAGCTGAGAAGGGCCCACATTGCAGGTCCATAAGAGGTCGGTCTCAAAAGCAGTAAAAGGGATAGTGATATTCAGCTGACTAAAGAAATAGTCATAAGCATAGAAGAAGGGTCGTTCTCTCCGAGTTAAGGGAGGGAAACTAACCCTCTCCTAACCCTCTCCTCAGGATCAGGCGATAACAGTTCATAGTTCTTTTCATCATCCCTATTGCTACAGATCCTACGGAACCTCCTAAGCCTCTCACAGTATTCTGGATCGGCTACGGTAACACACATTAGGACTATAGAGTCCATCCAGTCGGCCATGCTAGCAAGGATCTTGGAAGACATCTCAACAATATTTTTTCTATGGCAAACTACACCTACAGAAAAGGAAGATAACAAGGGGTCACTACTAAACAACTCGGACAAAATCGAAAAGAGAAGGAACAATCAATAAACAAAGAGGTAGGGCAACAAAAAGGGCACCCCAGGGTCTACGAAAATAAGGAATAATCAGCAAAACCTGGGGTACCCTTTGGAGGCAACAGTACGGGAACATAGAAACAAACGCAAAAAATAAAAAATCCTACAACTCTCAAACAAAAGCAAACTACTGGAGATAGCAAACGGAGACCTAAAAAGCGCACATCTTTCTAAAATAGGAGTAGCAGGGATAAAGAAAATCACAAACTTTGATAAAAAACAAAAGACGCAATCTTTCTGGAAAGATTCAAATTTTTCAAAGCAAACTCGATAAAGATCAAAACTTTGCATGTAAAAAACAGATATGCAACAGTAAAAGCATACATAAAGATGACTATCGTGGCATAAAAAAGAAGAAGAATACCAATCTGCAGAGAAAAAGGAACAAGCACGAGAGAAGGCTCAGACAGAAATGCCGACAATCTGCACCAACGAACGCTCTTAAGCAAAGAAGGTAGGGAGCTTGGGGGCGTGAAATCAGAAAAGCTAGATGAACAAAATATTTAGCAAACAATGAGCGAAGAAGTGAAAGGGAGGAAGAAACTGAAATCGAGAGTAAAACCTCTTCTTTAATTTCAAAATGAAATGTAAAAGAGGAAAAAGAAGAAACGGCAAAAGGAAATTAAATGAGCCTTTAAAGCCCTCGCACATTCCCAAGAAAGTGCAACGCATGCTACAATTAAAGAAAGAAAGAAATGCTTCGCATTCAAGCAGAAGCAATCCTAACAGGAGTTGTACAGGAGATCAACCAAAAGCGAATGCTCGAGCACGACTTCCTCAAAGGGGTCAAAGTCTAAAGACACGACCTCAAGGGAAAGATCGAACTCGAGCAGGGGCACTGTTCATACCTTGGGTTGAGCTACACGATCCGGGTTAGATGAAGACAAAAACGACCGATCTCTTATAAAGGTTGGTCGACACCGACCTCTTCCTAAAGAGCTTGACCAAATTGCTACAAGGGCCCAAGTAGGCCCAAAGCAGAAGATCACAGCCCACCTAAAGGTGGCTGGCCCAAAGATAAGGGGACTCACCCACAAAAGATAAGATAAGATAACAAACTTATCTCAAGGGAGGTCATCCCAGACTACTATAAATACACTGGAGCACCCAGGTATAACTCATACTCTGATTCTACACAAAAAACATGCCTAAAGCACGTGCTAACTTAAGCATCGGAGTCTCTTGCAGGTACCACCACCCTCCGGTGATCAAGGATCAGCAGCACCACCAGATCCAACAAGTCGGACACGACAGCTCCGGCCACCACAGTAGATCTCCTCCGAGATCGGCCTTCAGTTTCAGGTAACCCTCGGAACACTAGTATAAAACCATCCTCCCCATAGAGAAAAATCAAAGGATATTGTAGAGACAGGTAAGACGGGTGAAGGACATCTATCCTTTTTAGCTTGTTAGAGGTAGTCTCAAGAATGATGTCTCTCTGTAAACTTGACTCATCAATATCACCAACAATAAGTATTGCAACAGAAGCTGTTGGGAGGTTATACCTCCTGCCATTCTTTTCCCCTTTTTTTATTAGTTTGAGCTTCATATTAGTTTTTGAATCTTCTTTGAAGTGATCGCGTGCATATCGAAATGACTTTGCAAGAGGATTATGAAGATCCACCATTTATTTGTTTCAACTCACTAATAATTGTTAGCTCGATAACATTATTCGAATTGGAAGATCTGTTTAGACAAAAAAATTTTTTGCTAGTCAACCTTTAAAAAATATAATATTTTCAGTAAACTATTAGAAAATTGTTCTATAGTAAATAACATAGTATATTTTGAAAAAAAATTTATGTACCTGATGGCAGATATGCGATTTTGAATCTCATTTTCAATGTTGTATATGTATAACTGTGTAAACTTTGGAATATCATTTGGTGACGGAAGCAAAATTCCAATTGAATGGTAATTTGGACCACCAAGAGAGAACATAGGAGGTGCAGATCCATTATTTATATTGTGATTAATTTTACTAGCCATAGATGTGAAGAAAAACATGGAATTAAAAGAACATATGTTCTTGCGAAAGTATCTACCACGTTCATCATCCTTAAAATGCAAATCTTGTAGAATATGGGGTGCCTCCCTAAGAAAGGGAAGCTCAACCTTGTGCGGAATATAAGGATATTACTTTCTTTGCTCTTAGATAGCCTTTAACCATCTCACATCATAGCTTTGCAATATCGACATACATAAATTGGATCCCCAGCATCCCACGCAACTAAATTCATTAAAAAAATATTTAAAAAAAAATCTTATACAGATACTTTTTTAAGAAAGGCAACAATAAATATATCTAAAATATATTATTAGGTTTATATTTGCTTGTTTCGCATGTCAAACTGCAATCGGATAATGTGTTTAAGCTAGATGACCCTAAAAAATATAGTATTAAGTAAAAATGTAAAAATTAAAAAAATAAAAAAAGAAGATTTAAACGAAAAAGATGATAGTTAAAAAAAACCTGTATCATTATCATGAATTTCTTGTTGAATATAATCTGAGTCAATCATTATATCATGAAAGGCATCAAGACCTGAATTAAATAAAAATATTCAGCAAAAATATCCAACAATTGTTCGGATTATACAAAGAATAATAATTAAATAAAACTTTATAACATATTAAATATATATATATGAAAATAATTTACCTTCATAATGTCCGTTGTTAACATGTGATACCGGATTCTCATTAAGAACTTACTTAGAACTCTCACCATTAAAGAATTGAGAAGAATTAAACAACTCTATGCTACTTCTACCTACTGATTCGATGATTGATTTTTCCATAAGCATTGTACTCTTATTTGGGAGTATTTGTGTGCTGCCATGTATATTTAAATATTTACAATTATCCAATTACAATGAACTTAATAAATACTCTAAATATATAGTAATTAAATATGAAATAAAGAAAATTAAAAAAAATTATGCTAAACAAAAAATAAATAGTTGTATTAAATATAACCTATTTAAATATTAGCTTGAATTATGTATAAAGTATGTAAAAAGAGTACAAAAATAGTTATTAATAATTAAATATTAGCTTGATTTATGTATAGAGCACGAAAAAAGGTAGATAAAATACTGAAAATGTTGAAGAAAGTAAAAATATAGAAATAATAATATCTGAGAAAATATGATAGCTTTAAATATAAGTTACTTTTGTAGCATATGACGTATGAATCCACTAAATATACATTACCTTATTAATGCATTTAAATAAAAGATTAAGGAAGAATGAACATAAAATCACTATATCTAAGATATAAATATAGAAACAACTACAAAGTGATAACCTTAAAAAAACCATTGAATTTTTTTTATTACTTCAAAAAAAATACTAAAATTATATAAGAATAACTACAAATATGAATATAAAATTAACATTAAACATGATGAAAAAAATGGTCGATAATAAATAATCATACCAAAAATCCAGGATAATGTGTTTGTTGTTAGTTGAATTGTTAGTAATGTGAGGATTAATTAACATTGGCCTTGATGTGTTAGCCAATTGCTCATCAATTAGATTGTAATTCTCCTTTCCTTTATTTTTTGAGAATTTATTTGATGAGTTGAGCACTGCCTGGTCAACTAAAGGAATGAAAGAAGATTGAGTAATGATATATATATATATATAATAAATGAGAGGTCTTACCATTTGAATGAGAGGTCTTACCATTTGATATACTGGATAGAGGAGTTTTGGAATGCTGAAAGCTATTATTTTGAGAAACTCCGTTACTAGTTGAATGTACTTGATTGATACATAAGATTGAGTTGGTTTTCTTATTGAGCAAATAGTGAAAAATAAAGCTAGTACTTAATGGACAAAAATCTGATATGCTGTTATCAGAAATAATGTGGGACATTCTCTTCATTGGAAGCAATGTGTTGTTGTTTGCAAAATCTGATATTAGTATACATAGTATGTTAAAAAAGGTTAAAAAAATATATAAAAAACTTAGAAACTATATGAGTATAATGATCATATTACCATTCTCAGAAGAATTCTGCATGGAAGATTGTTTTTATTTCTCTTCTCCTTGATGATACAAATCTTCCTTAGCCTAGTTAACTTAGGACTAAGTTTATATTCTGCTGAATCCATTTATTATCTAATAATACTTAAAAAAGTTGAAAGTATGACCATGAGGTATATTTGAAGTATAAATGATGTAAATATTCAAAAATATAAAAGGTGGCAAAAGATTGTGAAAATTTATTTAAAAAATTTCATGTGATTCAAAATGTGAGAAATCATGTAATTAAAAATATAAAAGCTACCTAAAAGATTGGAAACAAACAACTAATTCTTGAAATAGAGTCAACATTATATGTATGTTCTAAAAAAGAGTAATGTAATGAAATCTATTGATTGTACATGTGTACTTGAAGATGTTAGCATCGATGAAAGTGTAAGAAAATACATGATGGTTAAGTAACTAAGAAATATCCATGAAAAATACGATTTGTATAATGCTCTCGTCGCATGAGTTCCGATCTTGATATTCAAAATCAAGCATTTGGTTTTGTCTAAAATATGGTGACTTCATGTTAAAATAATGTTAATTAGCAAAAAAATGTCTAAATCACAAAAAAGGTTAGAACTAAGCTGATGAAAACTTTGAATTAAGTTTCAACATAATTTTAGTAACAAATTGATAAACAAAGTTGAGAGGGGAGGTTATCGATGGGCACATTGCTATGTGATTAACAATTGTGAGATTGAATTGAATAATTTAGTAACAAAATCATATAAAGATAAATGATAAAATAAATAAATACCAAAATGAAAATTAGTAACTTAGGATTAGATATTATACAGAAAGACGAACAAATTTTAAAGTAAATCAATGAACGATAAAACCTCCCCTAAAGCCATGATTAAGAATGGCTCGTGAAAGGTAAACACTAATAACTATTCAACAAAAGAATGGTTCAAAGGATTACTAAACAAAATACAAAATACTTAACAAAGCTGAAATCTAGTCCTAATGATCTTATCATAAAAAATAAAGCAAGAATTTAGATCTTCATGATTTCAGCCAGCATTCTAGTTTCATCAATTGAGTTAACTATGAGCCTCACTACACTTCCAGGCTTATGGTGGTTCTCAATAAGAAACTCTATCCATTGGTCATGAACACCTTAAATAAATGATTATAAAATATCCATCGTAAAGTTATGTTGTATGACCGACCACCTTCCATAATGAGCCTAACATAAGTATACATATTAGGAAATGCTTTGAAGACAAACTTGATTAGTAGTATCTGAAAGATAAATGAAAAAAAAGTAACACATTATACATATTTAGTTAGTTTGACATAAATATAATATTTTCATAATTCACAAAAAAAAAAAAAAGAAACACATTATCAATGAACCAGAAAGAAGTTCTTGTTCTGTAATGAAACATACGTATGATGATGAGTATGAAGAGTTGGGTTCCTTAGTAGGGAGAAACTAAAAAAAAGAATGAGCATTATATCCAGCAGAAGAAGGATGGTAGTTGGGAATAAAAATAATCTGTTCCTCACTGGATAGCCCTTTGTACTGGTATCATCTTTTGACAATTTATATCTGGTTCAAGGTGTGAAATCCCTTTAGAGCTAATCACTAGATCAGAATGTGTGACACTTTCAGAGTTGAGTTGGTGGTGGTCATCCAACGGAACAACATTTAGATCAATTAATGTTGACTGACAACTAACCGAATCCATGTTCTGTTTTGGTTGTAATTTTTAATGGAAGTGGTGGACCCCAATTTAGGAGAACTTCTCAGTGTAGAGTGCAGCTGATTATTCTTCTTAGATGAATGCTTGTAATGTTTGTGATTCTTCTTCTGACGCCCATAACTTTCTTGTTTTAAAATATTTTTCATCCGTTCTTCTAGCGATGTAAACCTCATAGACCCAATTTCTATATGAAAGAAATTTGAAAGGATTTGGTGGTCCGGAAGCCGAGTTATGGTTCACTGAAGTTTGGCCAAAAATTACATTTTTTACAAATATCCTCAAACCTCTATTTTCATCAAATCACAATTCAAAACCAACTTTCTATCTTATAAACAGTACCAAAACATACCATATTACAGTAACAGCCCCACATCCTTCCACGACCAATCATACCTCAATTCTTAAACAATCTCATATAAATCCATGAAGCTCAATTTCAATATTCAACAAACCTCATATTCAAGGATTTCATAACCAATACCTCCCATATTCAAACATTAACATATTACTATCATTCATTCGATTCATCATCTCATTAACTATCCACTATATTTATATCATTAGCCAACACCCAATTATCCATAACCAAACTCAACACATATTGTATTAACCAAAGTCACTAAACATGCATCAAACATACAGTTCAACTTATCCTATGTTGTGTAGCCTAAGTTTTCACAACACCGTATATATTATATACGAGAAACCAAAACCATACCTTGGTCAATTCCTCGTTAATCTCGAAACGTCACATTTGACCACCGTTCCATAAAACCCAAGGCTCCGAACCTCTCCAAACAGAAAATTCAGCTACCAAGTCCAAAGCTCAAGCTTCCAACTCCATAAAATTTGCCACCAATACATATAATTCAACCTCTAAATCAATATAGGGTTTACTGTATATCAAAGTTTCAAGGGTCAAGGCCTAGTGATTCCACATCACTTGAGCACACCTAACATCATTAAATCAGAAAATTTTAAAGCTCAAGAACCTAATATTTTTGAATTTAAGGAGAGAGATATTGGGAGATAAACAGTTCATTCATTACCAAATTGTTGGAAAGGTTTCATAGAGGATTCCGAGACGAACGCGTGGACACTGACGGCTTATTAATCGGAGCTCCGGATTGAAAGTTATGTGAGATTGAAATTTGGGAGTGAGGGTTAGGTTTTTCATGCTTGCTCTCCTCAAGCTTTAGCGTGTTTCATGAATGATTTGGGGAAGGAGGTGGGTGAAGCAAGCTTATATATATACATAGGTGTTTAGGTGGGCTTAGGCCCACTTGGGCCCAGTTTACCTGATTCTGTAACACCCTAACTACCAAAGTTCACGCTTCCGGCTGCGCTACTCTGATAGCTCGGACATTACGACGACACTTATACTATTTAATATTAAAATATGAGCCTGTTTAAAACTTTAAACTGTGAATCCGCTCCCAAAATACTTTCATCCGATAACATACATCCATAGATACCATACAACTTACAAAACTCATAAAGAGTACATCCATATATATACATATATAATATTACAATCATTATCCAATGCAATTCCTATCCCTCTTACAGAAGTATAAAGACAAAGGCGAGGGAACAAAAATATACTAAAGCAATACAGAGCATCTCAACAACAACTAAATAAACTCTTCGTAACTTCTGCGCCCATATCCTGAAAGGGAAAAAATGTAGGGGGGGTGAGAACATCATCCTCGAAAGGGTTCTCAGTAGAGGGTTTTTAGGAATTACTGTAATAGGATACGTGAAGATAAACCGTACCAGTGATTAATAACCGTCTTATGCCTCTTTTCAAAAACAACGGTTTACAATAAAAATAAAGTCGGAAATCTTTTCTGAAAGAGGAACCATTCAATTCTCAAAAACTCAAAAGCCTTTCAAAACGGTTTATCTATGCTGAAAAAAATAGCCTTTCATATTTTATTCCAAACCAGAAACATAAAACCGAAATCAACTATCGGTTCATCTCATTCCAACCACGGCCCTAGGCCCAAACAATCCAACCATCAACCAATCACCACAGTTCAACAGAGTCCCAGTAGCAAACACAAATAGGAAGATGCAAGCACAAACAAACAGTTATTGCAAGTAGAACAATTAGCAATTAATCACATAGGCAAACCAAGTATAATACGCACACCCAAACAATGTCACATAGATGCATATGATGCATGCCTGTCCCTAGTGGCTAATGTTATCATCTGTCGGTTATAGAGCCAACCCGACAAGTTCTGGTAGCTAACCATTGGACTGTCCCTCTGTCGCGCATCCCCAACTTGAGTTATACTCATCATAAACTTGATCATAATCATGATCCATATCCATCACTGTCACTGGTGAATATTTACGGGGGCGAGCTCATCCGGGACTTTCACAGTACCCGGCCACACTTACGACATAGGGTCAGCAGAGTCTCGAGCCTCCACCTGGAGCACGTGGTGGCTAGCCACTGCTTTCTCCTACGGATCTCGTGCCTCTGATAGTGGAAGTGCAAATCACAATTATCAATAATTCAGCATATACATGCATTCATTCTCATCCATGGATCAACATCCATCTCAGCCATCCGGCTCACGGTTCAGTCCAGAACCAGCCAATATTCATAATCATACATAGCCATTCTGGCTCATGGTTCAATCCAGAACCAGCCAATATTCATAATCATACACAGCCATTCCGGCTCTCAACAAAACAACACTTCCACATTCAGCATCATCAATTCGTAAAATCGGCATTTAAGCCATAAATCACTTTTTCTCAAATCGTTTCACTTTGAAATCAAGTTTCAACTCTTTTCAGCCTTGGCTTTTAAAAATCTCGTTTCTCAAATCATCTCAGGCTCATAAGCCAAATTTACTCAAAGTGAGTTCCTTTTTTAAAACAGAGCCACTCTCGGCATTCTCTTTCCAAAACTTCCAAAACCATGGCAAGTTAAGGATTTATTTCAAAGTATTCAAAATCACCCATCCAACAATAGGATTTTATAACCAAAAGTTTTCCGGCAGAGTCCCAAGTCTTTAGGGGAGAATAACATAACTCATTTCACCAAATTCATATAAAATCATTAAAACCTTGGCTTTCCGATTTGAGTAATAAAATAGGATCTAAGCCACACCGAGTCACGTAATCATTTACTTCTTTCAAAGCCGTTTCCTTTACTTAGGCAAAACCAACTTCAACCCCCATGATAAATTCTAGAACGTTTCAACTGTTCAAAATTGTTTTAGTCTTGCAAGAATTCAGAATTTAAAGAGTACTTAAAACAATTCTCAAAACATTTGAAAATGAACTTGTCAATAGACATCCAGGTTCTTTCAAAGTCATTGAAACTCCTCTAATTGAAATCCCCAAGTCAAATTCAAAGGCATTGCCCTTGTCACATTTAAAAACAGCTTTAAAACATAAGTCTCATCTAAATAACTTCCTCCTGAAAGAGATACAATGCCTTTCTTAAGAAGCAAGACTAAATCACAATTTCCTCTTTAATAATTCATTTCAAAAGCATGAATCATCCTTTTCTTAATAATTCAAATAAAATAGTAGAAGTCTTTAACTCATCATTTTTCCAGACAACATTCAACAAAGACTCGGATTTTATAGAAATTTCGGCAACACCTCCCCTAAAACTTGGACTTTTGTCACCCGGTTCAGGTCCCAACTAAACCGTTTCTCATTCCTTTTTAACAGCTCAAAACCAGAAATCAATTCAAAAGCAAGCTAAATGCCTCAGTGGCATATCTCAAGGAAACCATTTCAAAATCAACTCAATATCAACCGATTTAACTCATTCCCAAAGTTTAAAAGAATCAGTTCAGCGATAAATCATTTATCAAAACCAAATCAATTAAAGCAACCCAAGCTGAATTTCAAGAGTATTCTATCTTTCACATCATCAAAATAATTGACTCACTTCAAACCAATCCTCAACGGATTAAACTCATATTTCAAATCTTTAAAGAATCAACTTCCAATCATTACATTTCACAAAGCCGCACAACAATTCAGCCAAACAAACATTCATAAGCTTTCGAGACAATCAAATAATACATAAGGCCGATACAATCACCAAATACACATTTTCTCACATCAGTATCCACATGTAATAATTCCAATACATAAAGTATAGTTTTGGAAAGCGCCCCTACCTCAAAACGCAAAACCATAGCACAAACGCGTCACAGAGTCCTTTCCGCCTCGACCCAAAATCAACAATCAAAATCCCGGCAACCAAAACCTCAGCTCCAAACCATTTTCTCAGCAACCACAATGACTCTAATCGCAATATATAATAACCGAGATTAACTCTCGTAACAACAAATGCTACAACTCCTCAACATATAACAGAGCAGTAACTAGAGGGCTTTCAAATCGAAACGCTTACCGAACTGAAGGAACGGCTGAACCGAAACAGCGGCGGTCTCCAAACCGGTTCGGCGGCAGCCCCAGGAGCCATCCTAGGCGGAAACAGTGATCAGACTCCGGCGACTGAAATGAATATGCAGCGATTGTAACGTTTTCGAAAACTCAGGAGAAACGAAACCCAATACTTAAAACCTTACCGGCAGGATTCTCCGGTGATGGCAGAAACAGCCAGAGGCTTCGGCAGTGGTCCCAGAAGTCACGAAACTACTCCCGGCTGCCAGGAACACAGAGGCGCAGCTCCCTTCTCCAGCGGCGACACCTGCGGCGGTGGCTGGTACAGCAGCTCACAACGCAAGTAGCAGCGGCGGCCTGAACCTCTTTCTTTCCTTCGGATCAGATCGGGCGGACCTCCAGCAGTGGCGGCGGCGGACCAGAGCAGCAGGACGGAGGGGATGATGACTGCTCAGACAGCAGTGACGGCACACGACAGCGCGCGACGGCAGCGGCGAGTGCCTCCCTGCGCGACGTCGACTCCACGTCCCTCATGGTCTCTCTCTCCCCTCTGGTCGCGACTCACGGCGGAGACATGCCTGACAGGAACGGGTCCCTCGGCAGCGCGAAACGCATAGGGCTGGCAGCACAGGCGGCGATAGCGGGGCGCGGCACGACGGTGTGGCGCGGCGCTCTTCTTCCTCCTCGGCCAGACGACGGCGCGATGGCGGTGGTGAAGCCCAGCGCGTGGCGCAGTCTCTTCCCTCCCCTCTTCTCCTTCTCCTCTTCCATAGATCCTGCTTCTCCCTTCCCTTTCTATTTCTTTCTTTCTTTCATCTTTGCAGCTATTGCTGCTAGTTGATTTGGGGAAGGCTGCGGCCGTGTGTGTTTAGGGGGGGTGACTAGGGTTTTATTTTTGAAAATTAGGCTTAGGGTTACTTTTGTAATTTCAAATAGAAATAGTGATAATATGGTAATTAGAAATAAATTCTAATCCAACAATAATAATGTATAAAAAATACTATTTGCTTATCAATTTCACATTTTATTTTCAATAAAATGCTCGAATCCAAAAATTAGAAATAATATACTTAATTCTTCATTTTCCAAAATAGCAGTATTAATATCTTAAAAATATCAATCATTCAATCCAAATAATATAAAATTCTTATTATTTTATAACTAACAACTTTATAATTTAAATATAGAAAATAATCCAATAATTATTAAATTGGATAATAATCATAACTTATCTCAAATTCAATAAATCACAACTTGTCTTAATTATCTTTAATAGAGAAATTTCCAAAATTAAAGCAACAGAAACACTGAATTTGAAATTAGCTAATGATAGCCCCTTTTCAAAGATTTCGGGTCTTACAGATTCGGCCCGTTCGGTCTAATTTTGGGCCAAATTCTTTAAAATTAGTGTCAAAATTTTTATTTTAATTATTTCTACCTCACTAAACCATAAAATTTGATTTTTTAATTTATTTGATTAATAATTAATTTATTATCTAATTATTCACTAATTTCGCAGATTTTACATAATTTGGTAAAAGAAATTAAGCACCGTTGGTAGTGTAAAAGTGTATTTAACATTAATAAAATTTGATTTAACGAACAAAAAATAATACAAAACACTAATAATAGTTGTGAATGAAATAATTGCTAGTACATGTGCACAATGTACCATTAGAAAAATTACTAAATGAATCACATAATAAGCAACATGTATATAAAGATTCACTATTACTGTAATTATAGGTGAACATTCTAATATTTCATGATTTTGGTTCATATATCCTACATTTATGAAACTAACATGATACAGGTGGTAAGGTAACAAAAACGAAGGAAAAAAATACAATAAAAGATAACTAAACTTTCTTATATATTGTTGTATAAGAGTTCATTTGATGAGTCCCATTCATGGAAATTGAACTGAAATGAGAAAATGATTAGTCATATTGAGAGAATAAAAACTAAATTAGTTGCTTTGATTCTATTTGGACAATTTTAATTTAAAAACTTGAGAAAGAATAGCTAATAGTACATCACACAATGGAAAGATATGATCTGTAGAAGAATTCAAGCAATTAAGAAAGAAAAGCGGTTTAGTGAAAGAAAAAAAATACATTGCTAGAAAGAAAATCAAATAAATACGCAAAACAATACATGATCGTGGTTCAAGGAAATACATAACTTGGAGCTAGAAGTGATTACGAGAGTGAACTGATCGAGAATACGATAAAAGAAACTTAATTAAAACAATGCACGTCAATATAGTTTACATTGACAATATCTCTATAGACTAAGGACCTCCAGATGCATATTAGATTCATCATTGGGATAGAAAATCTCAATAAAGTGCCATGGCTGAATCCATTAGATTTTGCAAGATGCTTCCAACCTCTAGTTAAATATAGCTGAATCTTCCTTTTTCTTATTCCAGCGTAATCCTAGTTGGTATGAACATCCATTCTCGAGAACAACATTCACATTGTTAGGCCTGCTAGGAAAAGCATTCTGTGCGAATCTGGTGGGCAAAACCTGTTAAAAAAAATGTTACTACTAAATTGTGAATCAAGTAAGAAAAAAGATATAAACTCTGAATAAATATAAACTCACCACATTACTATTTTGAATCTGGTTGTATGAAACTTGTTTAATGCACCAAAAAGCATTATTAATTAAATAGCACGTGTTTTTGGTATTAAAATCTAAAGTTTTAGCACGGCGAACATAACCTGACTTCAAGCGGGTGGAAGAACCTAAATCTATGTTGGATGTAGATCCATTTTTAAAAGAGCCAAAGTTAAAACCCAATGCATGACCATAAAGAACGAGTAAAGGATAATCCATGGAGTTGTTGACGTTATTATTAACTAAACCATAATGAAATGAATCCTCATAATGTCGGAATTGAAAAAAGTTGTTTGCATTTGGATTTGTTGTCGTTAGCTGGTTGTGGACATTATATTGAGTAAAGGCAGAAAAGCTAGCACCAAGATCAACCTTCTGTATAGGAAAGGAACCATTAGTGCTACTATGCGGAGTTGAAATAATAGGAGAAATATGAGTATAAGAGTGGTAACGAATGTGCTATATCTTGAAGGATATCTGCAACAGACTCAGTGTTTAAATATCCAGTAGGATGGTTTACAATCATCTTGCACATGTTATTGTCTTTGACCTTTAGTAAGACAAATACATCTTTCCCAATACACATTAACTTCAACCAACCACCTTTCTTAAGAGATGATGCGCGAGCATCTTATACCCTTTTTCTAGTTATTTCTATATTGTGTTTAGTTAGATTTTAATTACTTTTTCTTGATTTTAGTGCAAAAATCACCTTTGGATGCTACTTTGAGTTTTCTTGTATTTTTTTGGCAGTGTAAGAATTGCGATAAATTAACCGATTACTTAAATAATTAAATTGCCCAAAATAGGATCCAAAAATTTTGAATGTTAATTAGACAATTTACGTATGATTTTCAGACTCAATAGATTTTTCTGTGTTGGAAAATGTAATTTTTTGTGAAAAACCACAAAAAAAACTCGAAACGATAAATGAACCGGTAGTACCGGCTTAAGTCTGTCCGGTACTGAGCAAGAATAATAAAAATAGTAGAAAACCTTAGGAAAGTATTTAGAATTGAAAACCGGGAATTAATTTTAAAGGTTTGGCCCGAAATTGGCCAAACGTGCCAAAACGCTAACGGGTTGGACTTGGCCCAAGTTGGGCCCAAGCCCAACATATATAAGTTCATTAAATGAGCTCCATTCAGCTCATTTAACACCAAACACAACACACACCAGCTGAAAAGAAGAGGGGAAGAAGAGAGAAAGTTACTATTCACTCTCTTCTTCAATCCATCATATTTCGAGCTACAGTGCTCCGATTCGTGTGCCATCAGCGGCTACGCGAAACTCTCGCCGAGCCCGTTACTCTCATCAAACTCTTATAGGTAAGATTTTGAAATTTCCTTACCTTCCTACAGCCCTAAGAATTTCGAATTTTGTAGGTTTTGGTTTTAAGTAAAATTTGTGATTTTGTTGTTTAGGTACTAATCATTAGTGAGAGATTGTTGGGTTCTATCCCAAATTTCAGTGGATAAGCTTGTTGGAATTGCCTTGGATATTTGGGAGCACTTGGAGTTGGATTGGTGACTTGGTTGTGTTTGGAAGCTTGATTTGTAATCAATTTTGGGATTTGGCATATTGGGAATTGGCCAAGGTATGATTTTGGTTTCCTCTATGTAATATATAATATTTTTAGATACTTAGACTAGTGATCCATAGGATATGTTTGGATTGAATTGGTTGTTGAAACTTAGTTGATTGATGATGTAAGATGAATTGATGACTTGGGAATAAATGTTGTTGAGGTTGATAATTGATATTGAAGTTTGAAATTGAGGTTGAATGAGATTGATTATGATGATTGTTAGTAATATAATGATGATGGATGATTGTGTTGGTTGAGAAATAATTTTAATGCGATATATTTGATAATTGGGATTGAGGGTTATATAATGAGAATGTAAATTTGGTATGAATGGTGAATTGTGACACAAAGGGTAAGTTATGAGGTAAATTGGAGTTTGGTGTGTCTTTGATTTGGTTTTGGTTATGAATTTTAAGGATTTGAGAAATTAGTGAACTTTGGTAAACATAGATTTTTAGTTAACTTTGACGGATCATATCTTGAGCTATAGTTTTTGAAATTGAATGAATTTTATATCAAATTAAAGATAATTCAAAGAGCTTTATAACGGTATAGATTTTGTTGAAATCTAAATTTTGTAGAGAAAGATATGTTTGTTGGAAGTTTATGTTAGAAACTTGAATTCTGTGATGTTGCAGAATTTATGCTTCTGGTTTGTGTGCGCACGAACACTGCTGTGCATGTGCTCCGATCAGTGGCTATTTTTGACTTGTGCATATGCACATCCTTGTGCGCACGAACACCCTGTGAAATTTTGAAAACGTGTGTACGCACACTCTTGTGCACACGCACACAGAGGGAGGTGCTACTATTGGAAGCACTAGCGCACTCTAGTGCGCACGCACACACTGGGAATGGCAGTCTGTTCAGGGTGATCGCATGCATCCGTGTGCGCGTTTGAAATGAAAACTTTGTGCGTACGCACATTTCTATGCGTACGCACACTTCTTGAAAATCCTTCTGGGCGTGCACACGCACAACCCTATGTGTATGCACACTGCCCTGTTTTTCAATAAACATATTATTTTTAACTGTTTTACCTTCCCAGCAAACTTGTAAACTTCCGTGACACTTATATAAGACTCTTTAGCTATTTTTAGGTGTCAGAACATAGAAAGGTCTCGAGGTGAAATCAATTAGGTATTTTCTTGCAAAAGTTTAGAAAATGGAGACTTAGGTTTCTGGAGTACTGAGGACAGATTAGGTTGAGTGAGCAGACCAGGTATTGTATTGATGATTACTGACAGAAAATTTTAGAAGTGGTGAATTACTGAGTATCGAATGAAATGATTTTGAAAACCACTGATGTATTTAAACTGAGATTATTGAGACGCTATGTGCTTGGCAGGGACGGCGGTTAATCCCGCCTGTCGAGGTCGCGGCGGCAGCGTAAGGGCGGTGGTTAGTCCCGCTTACGTTGAGATGTGAGGTTTGAGGCAAGAGTATCCTGCTCGCATCCCTTCCGAATCACTATAGTGTGCAGGCACTAAAATCCTGGACCGTGATCTGGGCACGATATCTCGGGGGTTCCCATTATGAGACCAAAGGGCGACATCTCCATGGAGGTGTGTCGGATTGGCAGTTGAACCAACGATGTGATATCACAGCCAGATAGGATAGGCATTCATCATGTGTATCTTTTATCTGTTTGCTTGCTTTGCCAGCTTGAATTGCTTGCCTAATTGTATAACATGCCTAATTGCCTATTTGAATTACTTGATATACATACTTATACTTGTGCTTTACTTGCATTGTATTATCTGTGTATTCTACTGGGATTGAGGAGGTTCGGAAGGCGGTGGCGATGGGATCGCATGGAGGTTAGGGTGGTGAAGGCTGTGGGACAGCGGGGAATTATTAGATTAGAAATCCACTAAGTTAGATTACCCTTTTTCATTGTGGTTTTAAGGTTAATGATTCATATCTACTTATGTTTTAAGTTGAATTTCATGATGGATATGAAGCTCTAGGATTGCCTATGGCATCCATGAGTCTTATATCTTACATCACTGGGCACTGTTACCATACTGAGAACTTCCGGTTCGCATTTCATATTCTGTTGTTGTTTTTCAGATGCAGGTAGCAACCTACCTCGATGAGTTGTTTGATGGTGACACAGCGAAGGATCCTTGCTATCTTTTGAAGTCTTTTGTATTTATTTTGTTTAGATCTGTCACTTTTGTATTCATTTTGCCTAGAGGCTTACTTTTAGAGGAAGTTTGAATAAGCTGTTTTACTTTCTAAACTCTGTATGTCTGTATATAACTAGCCGGCTTAAACTCCGTGAGCCGCGGCTAGACTCCTATGACTATTTTACTTTGATATTTATCTATATATATGTCTTGATATCTGTATGTATATCTTGTGGCTTACGTTGTAGCTTCGTGTGAACGTTTTGCGCTTTTCGAATTCTGTTTTTGAGCTTAATCCTTAACCGGACTTCTAGAATATATTATTTCCTTCTATATAAATATGTATAATCTTTAGAATTGTCGTAACCTTTGAATAACCTTTACTTTATGATGCGAGGTAAGGCTTAGGGTAATTAGGGTGTTACATTTAATGGTATCAAAGAGGTTCGTCCTCGTGAGCCTGAGAAATGGACTGATTGCCCTTCATTGCATACTCTATGTCTTTTTCTTTGATGCTTGACGAACGGAACTCTCGCGCGATCTAAAATTTTCACAAGTAAATTCCCGTTGTAAGTATAGCTTCTAGACCGACAAAAATTCCTTTCGCACAAAAGTTTTGT
Organism: Arachis hypogaea; assembly: GCF_003086295.3. Classification (NCBI taxonomy): domain Eukaryota; kingdom Viridiplantae; phylum Streptophyta; class Magnoliopsida; order Fabales; family Fabaceae; genus Arachis; species Arachis hypogaea. The sequence goes on along the minus strand of NC_092052.1, from coordinate 108,611,968 downwards.
TGTCACAAGTAACAAAACCCAATAAAATTTATAATCGAAGTATTTAAACCTCGGGTCGTCTCTCAAGGAATTGCAAGGAAGTATGAGTTATTATTGGTTATGGAAAAAGCGTATTTTTATTGGGGTTTTTGAAATAAGGAACAAGTAATTTAAATGGCAAGAAAATTAAATTAATAATTATAAAGAATCTCTTGGCAAGGTATAAGAACTGGAAATCCTATCCTAGTTATCCTTATCAGGTGTGATGAGAATTGGATTTTGCTCCCACTTAGTTAACCCTTACTAAATAAAGGAAAGTCAAGTGGACAAATTAACTTGATTCCTCAAGTCCTAGTCAACTCCTATGGAAAGACTAGCTTTAGAGGGATCCAAATCAATCAGCATTCCCAATTTCCAATCAACTGCTGAGTTTGATAATTCAAGTGTCACCAATTACTCAACCAAAGCCAAAAGAGAAGAAAATCTACTTGAATGAAAATAATTTGGATTAATTAGAAGCATCAATAACATAAACTAAAGAAAGCAATCATAAATCTGAAATACCTCAATATGTATTAATTAAGAAAATCAATCCTAACATGGAGTTCATAAACCAAATTGAAAAGATAAATAACAATTAAAGTAATAGAGTAAATAAAATTAGAAAATAAATTAAAGGAACATTAAACCTGGCATTGAAGTAGTAATCATAAAATAAAATAAAAGGAATCCTAATCCTAAAACTTGAGAGAGAGGGGAGAGCCTCTCTCTCTAAAAACTACATCTAAAACCTAAAATTGTGTATATTGAATGTTGTAAAAATGTCCTCTCTTGATTCCTCCATTCCTTGGCTTATATTCTGTGTTTCTGGCTTGGACCTGGGCCAAAAAGGGGTCCAGAAATCGCTGGGGACGTTTTCTGTAGATTCCTGTACGTGGCGTCCGTCATGCGTGTGCGTGGGTCACGCGTTCGCGTCATTTGGAGTTTTTCCTTGTCACGCGTACGCGTCAGTCACGCATCCGCATCAATTGCGTTCTGCTCAAGGCACACGTCCGCGTTGTTCACGCGTACGTGTTGCTGCCATTTTGCGCTAGGCACGCGTCCGCGTCATCCATGTGTTCGCGTCGCTGCCTTTTCTTCAAAACTCCATTTTTGTGCTTTCCTTCCATTTTTGTATGTTTACTTTCTGTCCTTTAAGCCATTCCTGCCCTATGAGACCTGAAAATACTTAACACACAAATCACGGCATCGAATGGTAATGAAGGATAATTAAATTTAATATTTTTAAAGCATAGGAAACATGTTTTCACATATATCATAAAATAAGGAAGGAAAAGTAAAACCATGCAATTCATATGAATAAGTGGGTAAAGAATTGATAAAAATACTCAAATTAAGCACAAGATGAATAATAAAATATGGGTTTATCAATGCTATTTGGGTTATCTCATTGATATTGTATAACATGCTTGTTTGGGAGTTCCTTTTGGGATAATTGAAGCAGTAGGCTTTCGATATTGAGACCGATTACCTTGATATCGATTGTTTGGTGTAGACAGGAACCCTAATGGCTACTCGTGGATGTGATCGTATGCGTTCACGAGGAGAGACTGGAAATGAACAACCGGCCAATAACCATGCAAAATTTATGGCGGTAATGGCTAATCTTGCTAATACTATGGAGGCGAATGCTGCTGCGACTCTGCAAGCTGTTCAGAGGTTAGGTCAACCAGCTAGAAATGGAAACGGTGATGGAAACGGGAATAATAATGGGGAAGGAAATAGTAATGACTTAGGAGGTGCTCTAATGACATTGGTTGCATTCTTCAAGGTTCATCCACCGACTTTTAGAGGTTCGACCAACCCTACAGAGACGGATAATTGGTTCTAGGCTATGGAGCGTGCGTTACAAGGCCAACATGTTCCGAACAACCAGTTTGTGGAGTTTGCTGTGTATCAACTCTTAGGAGAGGCCCAACACTGGTGGCAAGGAGAATGCCGCTTACTTCAGTTTCAAAATGCCGACATCCCTTGGGATGCATTCCAGACAACTTTTTACAAGAAGTACTTTCCTGAGTCTGTAAGGGAAGCGAGAGAGCTAGAGCTTATGCAGCTGAAGCAGGGCTCACTATCTGTGGCTGATTATACAAGTCAGTTTGAGGAGCTTCATAGGTTCTATAGGGTATGTCAGGGTGCCTCAGAGACCTATGAGATCTGGAAGTGCATTAAGTATCAAGGAGGCTTGAGGGATGCCATTATGACTGCTGTGGCTCCTTTGGAGATTCGAGTCTTTTCCGAGCTTGTGAACAAGGCGAGGGTTGTTGAGAAGTGTGCAAAGAAGGTAGCCTCGTCAAGGGACACTCATGGAGGAAATAATAACCGTGGGCGAGGAAAATATTTTCAACCAAGGGGTTAAAACTTCAAGAGAGGAGGATATTCACCTCAAGGTCAAGGAGGCTTCAGAAGGAACACTTATGATCAGTACCAGCATGCCAAAGGGAGAGGGAATCAGAGTAAGGTTTTTCCGGATTTAACTTGTGTTCGTTGTGGATGTTTTCATCCAAATGTCTCGTGCAAATTGGGTATATGTGGTTGCTTTAATTGTGAATTGCCTGGTCACATGGCAAGAGATTGTACTCGTAGGAGGAAGACACCGAATGCGGGTCAGAACCAACAAGGTCGGGTGTTTGCTGTGAACACCCAGGATGTTACGAAGGCGGATCCTCTGATAAGAGGTAACTGTATGATAAAATACTAGTTGCATTCTATGATACTGGAGCTTTGCATTCGTTTATTTCATTTGATAAGGTTGAGGAACTAGGATTGAAGGTGTCAGAGCTAACGTTTGATTTGCTTGTGCATACCCTGTATCAGACAGTTGTGACTAGGTCAGGTTGTAAGCAAGTAGGTTTTAAGCTTGAGAATATAGAATTTGTTCATGACTTAATTTGTTTGCCAGTGGTTGGGTTGGAGATGAATTTGGGGGTTTGATTGGATGTCAAAGAATCGGATTTTGTTGGATTACTTTGAGCAATCGATTCAGTTTATGCCAGAAGGAGAAAGTGGAGCAGTGGTAGCTGAGGGTTATTACCTGAACTCTGTAATGGTGAACTGTAGTGGGGAAAAGTGTCAAGGTTATATACTATTGGCTGCAAATGCGTTAGGTGATGATTAGAGGATAGATCAAATTCCAGTAGTTAGGGAGTTTCCAGAAGTATTCCTGGAAGATATTCTTGAGTTCCCACCTCAACGGGAAATTGAATTTGCGATTGACTTGGTACCGGGAGTCGGACCAGTGTCGATTGTGCCATATCGAATGGCTCCGGTAGAGCTGGCAGAATTAAAGACTCAGTTAGAAGAGCTTCTGAATAAGAGATTTGTTCGACCGAGTGTATCTCCGTGGGAGTGCTAGTTTTATTGGTGAAGAAGAAGGATGGAAGAATGTGACTATGCGTGGATTACCGATAGTTAAACAAAGTGACTGTGAAGAACAAGTACCCGTTGCCTAGGATAGACAGCTTGACGGATCAATTGCAAGGAGTTGGGGTGTTTTCGAAGATTGACTTGAGGTCAGGTTACCATCAGATAAGAGTGAAGGAGGATGACATTCCTAAAACTGCATTTAGGACGCGCTATGGACACTACAAGTTTGCAGTGATGTCCTTTGGGTTGACAAATGCACCTGCCGTGTTCATGGATTACATGAACAGAGTATGTCGTCCCATTTTGGACAAATTCATGGTGGTTTTCATAGACAAAATTCTAGTTTACTCAAAGACGGAAGAAGAATATGAAGAGCACTTAAGAGTTGTGTTGTAAATCTTGAAGGAGTGGAAATTGTACGCTAAGTTGTCAAAATACGAGTTCTGGAAGGAGGAAAAAAAGCTCTTAGGTCACGTAGTGAGCAAAGGAGGAATAGCGGTAGATCCTTCGAAAGTAGAGGCAGTGATAGAATGGGAGAGATCGACTACGGTGACAGAGGTTAGGAGTTTCTTGGGCTTGGCCGGATATTAGTGGAGATTCACTGAGGGATTTTCCCGGATTACATTACCAATGACCAAGTTAACCCGGAAGGAGGTGCCGTTTGTGTGGATGTTGGAGTGTGAAGAAAGTTTTCAGACTTTGAAACAAAAGTTAACTTTAGCGCTTGTTTTAATCTTGCCAGAACCGCATGAACCATTTGAAGTGTATTGTGATGCTTTTTTTGAAGGGTTTGGGTTGCGTGTTGATGCAACACCGGAATGTAGTGGCTTACGCATCGCGTCACCTGAGACTACATGAGGTAAATTACCCAACTCATGACTTAGAATTGGCGGCGATTGTGTTTGCATTGAAGATATGGAGGCACCACTTGTACAGAGTGAAGTTTAGGGTCTTTTCTGATCACAAGAGTCTCAAGTACATCTTTGATCAGAAAGAGCTCAATATGCGTCAAAGGAGATGGATGGAGCTTTTGAAGGATTCTGATTTTGAATTAAGTTGTCACCCCAGAAAGGTGAACATGGTGGCGGATGCATTGAGTCAGAAGTCTTTGACGATTGCTTGGATGAGGATCGAAGAAGAGGAGTTAGTGGATAAGTTTGTAGATCTCAAGTTGGATATTGGTGAAGTTGCCAGAAGAGCTTGTTTGAACCAGTTGCAGATTCCAAGTACATTTAAATCAGTGATTCAGAGGGCTCAGCAAGATGAGCAAGAACTTTAGAAGATGTTCCAACCGATTGGTAAGAAGAGGCATGGGGAGTTTTCTAAGGATGATGAAGGATTATGGAGGTATAAGGGGAGAATTTGTGTGCCAGATATTGGAAGTTTAAGACAAGAGTTATTATCAGAAGCTCACAACAACGGATTTTCTATTCATCCAAGAAGTACAAAGATGTACTATGACTTAAAGAAGATGTTCTGGTGGGTTGGGATGAAGAATGATGTAGCTACAGTTGTATCAAAGTGTCTGACGTGTCAGAAGCTGAAGATAGAGCACCAGAGACCGTCGTGAATGTTACAGCCACTTGAGATTCCTTAGTGGAAGTGGGAAAGAATTGCAATGAATTTTGTAACTGATTTACCGAGGACTAGGTCAGGATTTGATACGGTTTGGGTGATCGTGGATCGTTTAACTAACTCCGCTCATTTTCTGCCTATCCAAGTGAACTACTCTATGAAGGAATTGGCAAGGTTGTATATTAAGGAGATCGTGAGATTGCACGGTGTGTCATCGAGCATAGTGTCAGATCGTGATCCCCAATTCACATCAAGATTTTGGAGAGCATTCCAAAGAGCTTTTGGTACGAGACTATGTCTCAGCACGGCGTATCATCCGCAAACAGATAGACAGTCGGAAAGGACTATTTAGACTTTGGAAGATATGCTAAGGGCGTGTATTTTGGATCAACCTGGAAGTTGGGACGGCTACATGCCATTAGTGGAGTTTGTGTACAACAACAGCTTTCATGCGAGCATTGGGATGGCTCCGTATGAGGCCTTGTATGGACGGAAGTGCCAATTGACCGGTGGAAAATTGCCGATTAAGAATTTAATATAGAAAATAGCGTTGCAAGTACAGTTTTTAACCGACAAAAACTCTGCTTATCAATTTAGAAAGAATTGTCACAAATTGAGAATAAAATACGGGGAGTAAAAATCCCAGGTCGTCTCCCAACGAGTTGACAAAAGAGTACTATTTTATTGGTCAGGAATTTTCTGAGAAATTTTAAGAGTTGTAGAACAGAAAAATAAATGATTATAAATTGAAGCAATGAAAATTAGCAAGAGAAATTTATATAATCAAAATAAAAAGCCTTGACCGGGAGAAGATTAATCAGAAATTCTATCCTTGTTGTATTCTCCCAAGTGCAATAGTAAGAAGTTGTTGTTTTTACTTAATTAACCTTTACCGAATAAAGAAAAGTCAAGTAATTGAGCTAACTCTTATTCACAAGTCCTAATCCTCTCCTATGGAAGGATTATCGTTAGTGACTAGAGACTTAGCCAACAACTTCCAATTAAAATTGACACTTGAGTATTCTAACTCAAGGGTCTCCTTTTAATCAACTCTCAAGTCAAGTTGGGAGTCTACTCCATTGACATGAATGCCGTTTTCATAAACGATAAAAGGGAAAGAAAAGAAGACATGGAAATTCAAATAAAATAATAGCTGAAAATCAATTAAAGGTAAAAGTAGTTCTTTGAATTAATTAATCCCAACATAAAAAAATATCCATACTTAAATCTGAACAGGGTTAGTGGGTGATTAAAAGAGTAAAGGAATAAGAAAATAAACTAGAATAATGGAAACTTCAACGGAGGTAGTGACTCTTCTCAATATCCAAATCAAAAGCATAAAACTCCAAAAACTATGAATGTAAAGAAAACTGATGACAAGTCATCTTATGCTAGCTTTTCAAGCATTTTTCACTTGTTTAATTAGGTTTTATGCACTTTCTTGCATTATAAGTAAGTGATTTGGAGTGGATTTGCATGGTTATGTTAAATCAATCAACCAACAATTAATTGACACAAAATCATAGGGTTTAAGCTAGAATTAGTTGATTTTATGAATGATTTAGCAACCTTGTGAATTTGGTGATACTTTGATATGTTTATTTGGTTGCTTGTAGGTGAAGAAATGGTGAAGAAAAGAAAGAACAAGGAAAGTGTGCTCAACCAAGTGTGGCCTAAGATACAAAAGCATAGCATTCAAGGAACCAAGCATAGCGCTTTCTATTTGAGCGCAGCGCTCTCTATTTGAGCGCTAACATGGAGAAGGCAAGCAAAGAAGGGCGCTACGTTGAGAGTGTTAACTGAGCACTACAAGGAGGCACTCAATTACAAGGCCAGCGCTCACTTGAATAGAGCGCTATGTTAAATGTTTTAACGTTTTCGTGGGCCTGAACAAAAGAAAAGCAAAGGGCAAGCATAGCACTCTCTAATTGAGCGCAGCGCTCTCTAATCGAGTGCTAGAGCAAAGACCAAGGGAGCAAAGGCATGGAGCTATGTTGAGAGTGTTAACTGAGCACTACAAGGAGGCACTCAAATATGTAGTGCTCCGTTAACTTATTTCACTTCTTCGTGGGTCTCAACAAAGAAAAGCAAGGAGCAAGCACTCAAATTGGGGCACCCAATGTTTGAAATGGGGACAAGCGCATGAAAGAAAGGGCGCTACGTGAACTTAGTTCACTGAGCACTATGCTTAACAAAGAAATGGGCACAATTGAAGCCACCAAGGCTCGAAATGGAGACCATGCACAAGGCAAATGAGCGCTACGTTAAGTGCACTTCACTTAGCGCTCTGAAGGAGGCTTGGTTCGAAGCCTGGGACAAGGCCATTGAGCGCTGCGTTACCTTACTTTACCGAGCGCTTCCCTGGAGGTGTCCCATGGTCTATTTTTCAATCCAAAACCATTTTGGACCCACCTCTTCACCAATTTGAAAATCCCACTCCAAGTCTGAAGATCAAAATTAGAAAGTGTATAAATAGGAGTTAGTTTGATTTGTAGGGGGATCTTCTTTCATTTTTTTGTTTTACCTTTGGCTCACTTTTCAATTTTACTTTTAGCTCAATTTTAGTTATTTTTGTATTTGGGAATTTGGATCTGAGTTCTTCTTTCTACATTTTTTCATTCTACAACTTCTGCTATCTGTTCTTGGAATTTGAATTGAGATTGAAGAGCTTCATTGATTCTAAGTTTGAGAATCATCTTTTACCTCTCTTCTCAATTGTTCTAAGAATTGGATTTGAATTTAGTTTTCTGTTTTCATTTTTTCGCTTCAGCAACTTTTACTTTCTGTTTTGAGTTTTGGATTGAGATTGAAGAAATTCTATTTCAATTCTTGATCTGAAGTTCATCTTTGTTCTTCTTCTGCATAATTATGAGAATTAAGGAATTGGATTTGAGTTTTATTTGCTATTTCATTTACATTTCTTTTGCAATTACTTTTCTGATGGATCAAGAGTGTAATTGAGATCTAGATCTGCATTCTAGTCTCATTGCTCCTCTTAGATCTTCAATTTCTCTTTCAGATTTCATAATTGAGCTAAGTTTTCTTTCTATTTTGTTTCTTCAAGTAATTTTCCCTTTCTGTTTAGATCTTATGCAACTCATTTCATCTTCTACCTCTCTGATTGATAGCATTTTACATTTTCCTGCTGAATCCTACATCCCAGCACCCAAATCCCTTTTAATCTTCAAGCAATTTAAGTTTCTCAGCAATTTAGATTCAATAATGTAGTTTACTTGCACTTTAAGTTTCAGCTCTTTTTCTTTCTTGCACTTTAAGTTTCATGTAATTTACTTTGCTGCACTTTATTTTTTTGTCAATTTTCCCTCTCCCTTTTATTTTCATGCAATTTAGCTTCTGTTGATCACAATTCACTCAAATTATCAACTGTTTGCTTAACTAAACTAACCATCTAACTAAAATTGCTCAATCCATCAATCCTTGTGAGATCGACCTCACTCATGTGAGTAATTACTACTTGATGTGACCCGGTACACTTGCCGGTGAGTTTTATGTTGGAATCTGATTTCCACACATCAAAAACCTAGAGGAAGTAGTATTCTCTCTAAGATTCCAATCTAAAAACTAAAAACTATGCGAATGAGAATGTGTGTTGAGTCTCTACTTGTCCCCTGGCTCTAGTCTGTGTTTCTGGACCGAAAACTGGGTCCAAACTCAGCCCAAAATCGCCCCCAGCGTCTTCTATAATTTCTACACGTGGCACACGTCACGCGTATGCATCAGTTATGCATACGCGTCAGGTATGCGCACGCGTCGATCCTCGCTGGTTGTCTCCTTTATTTCTTGTGCTCCTTCCATTTATGCAAGCTTTCTCTCCATCCTCTAAGCCATTCCTGCCCTATATAGCCAGAAAATACTTAACACACAGATCACAACATCGAATGGTATAAAGGGAATTAAAATACACAATTTAAAGGCTTAGGAAGCAAGTTTTTAACCATAGAACCAAATTGGAAAGGAATTTTAAAATCATGCAAATTGTATGAATAAGTATGCAAAGACTTGATAGAAACCACTCAAATTAGCACAAGATAAACCATAAAATAATGGTTTATCAATCTCCCCACACTTAAACATTAGCATGTCCTCATGCTAAGCTCAAGGAGACAAAAGGAATGAATGGGGATAAGTAAGACTCATGTAATGCAACCTATGTATGTGAATGCAACTATATACTAAGATGTTTTTATCTACTTGGTTGAAAGTAAACAAGTTCTCCAAGACAAAATTAAATCAAATTCCACTAATTCAAATCACACAATAAGAGACAAGTAAACTTGTAAGAAGATAGCTCATGAAAGCAGGGAACATAGAATCAAGCATTGAACCCTCACTGGTAGTGTATATGCACTCTAATCGCTCAAGTGTCTAGGGTTAGTTCCCTCTACTCTTCTCTAGTCATGCTTTCTAAAACTTGTTCTTCATCTAACCAATCAACAAATATTTAGTATACCAATACAAACATCATGAGGTCTTTTCAAGGTTGTAATAGGGCTAAGGTAAGGGTGAGGATATATGTATGGCCAAGTGAGCTATAATATGAATCTTTGACTAACCTAAGCTCTCACCTAACACACACACACACTCTACGTAATTCTAAAATCATGCCTAGCTACCCAAAATTTTCACTTTTGCATCACATACTCATGTATCAAATTTTCTTTAATTTCACCACATATTCATTGATCTTTTATTAAACTTAACATTGGGGTTATTTTGTCCCCTATTTATTTATTTATTTATTTATGCTGTAATTTTTTTTTTGAACATGAAAGTAAACATGACATTTCAATGCATATGATTTTTCTGGTTTCACATGAGTAGACACCCAAATTCCTAATATTTAAATAAAGTGAAAACACAACACATTCCTATTAACCCAGGTTTCCCACAATTTCCCACACTTAGTTAACACACTATCTTAAGCTAACCAATGATTCAAATCAAGTAATTAATTATTTTTCTACTTAAGGCTAGTGATGTGGTAATATAAAGAACAAATGGGGATTAAAAGGCTCAAAGTGGCAAACAAAAGTAATTGGAACGGTAGGCTATTTGAGATAAGTGAGCTAATAACAAATGATGGCCTCAATCATATGTATGCATGCAAATACACTAAACAATGGACATATAGAATGGAATAAACTATAGATTACAATCATAGAGAAGAAAACACATAAGAATATAAAATCATGGTTAAATAATGTAACCATATAATTTAGCTCAAATCTCACAGGTTGCTATTAACCATGTTCCAAATTACAATCTTCAAACAAGTTTAACACAAAAGTTTTAATTTAAATTAGTGAAATACTATAAAAAAAGGGTCTTGAAAAAGAATTTTATTAATTCAACCAAGCAAAACATACATGCAAGCAACTATTATCACGCAATCTATCCTATCTAACAAAAGAAAAAAGTCAAATGTTGGTGTTAAGAGAGAGAAATTACCTCCGAAAGTCAAGGACTGACCTCCGCACACTTAAGGCTTGGCACAGTCCTCCGTGCCGTCAGTAAGGAGCAAGGTAGGGCTGGAAGCATCGCCTCCGCTGTCTGGTTTGCCATGGCTCCCTGTGCTACTGGATGAAGGGGAATCTGGGGTGTCCTTCAGTTCTGGAGGTGGTTGAGTACCAACAATGAGCTCCTTCAGATAGTTGTATCGGCGCTTGTTACGGCGCTCCATTTGCTCCATCCGCCGGTCTTGCCGGTCGAACCTCTCAAGGATCTAAAGGAACATCTGATGGGTGGATGGTGCTTGTGGTTTGGATGATGGGGGAGTAGAAGAAGGAGGAGTATCCAAGGATGGGCCTGCAGGCCAACTCGCAGAGAGAACTGGTGGCCTGATGTACTTTCCATTTGGGACATACTGATCGGCCCTAGGGATCATGACCTTTGTGTCTCCTGCCCGATAGGAAACACCTGCTGCAGAGACTAAATCTGAAACAAAGACGGGAAAGGGTAGGTTGCCCACAATCTATACATGTCCCATAGCTTGCCAGATGTGTCGGGGCAGGTTGAGGGGTTGCTCTGTCAGGATGCACCAGATGAGGAGAGCCATGTCTGCTGTGAAGGTCGACTCGTGAGTGTTCGGAAAGATATAGTGGGACATAATCTGTGCCCACACGCGAGCCTCCAAGGTAAGTGATTGGGCTGAGATGCTCTTGGATTTTGACCGATGCTATCCATAGATCCAGGTACTGCCAGGTTGGACTATAACTCCAATAATGCTGGCCCAGTCTAACTGTTACATCTGGTGCTTAAGAGAGGCCTCTTGATATGCATCCAATTCCTCCGGACTAGGTGGAAGATCCAGTGCTCTCTGTATAGCACTCACAGAGACAGGGACTTGCTGTTGACGAACATAGACAGTTTGCAGGGTAAGCGAGTAGAAGTTGGAGTAGAATTCAACTACCCATGATAAGTTGGCCTCTCGCGGCTGCCTCCTCAAAAATTCCCATTGTCACCTTTCTATACGGGGCTCCACAAAATCAAAAAAGTGTGTTGGGACAATGAGTAGATGCTCATTGTTGTAATTTCTCTCGGCTAGGATGGAGAACATCTGTTCACAATAAAGGTTAGTGAACCGTGTGGAGTCCTGTGCGGGAAAGGCTTTTTCTGCTTCATCAACTTTTATGATTATCTTTACCCACTTTGTTGGTGGCTTAACACTGGTAGATGGTGGTGCCTTAGCCGGTGTTCGCTTGCTTCCTCTCCTTGCTGGTGTCTTGTCCGTGGCTTTTTTTTTCCTTTCTTAGTACCCATGCCTAAGGAAGAAGGAAAGAGGGAGAATATGAAAAATAGAGAACTAAAGAACTGAAAGGAAGAAATTCCATGTGATAATGGATGCCAAAGAAAAGATAATAGCTTAAATACATGGTAGCTACAACATGTAGGTAAGACATCAATTAAGATCAAGAAGGCAATTCATAATAATTAGATGCAAGAGGGTAAAAGCATGCAAGTAATAGGCATGAGAAGCATAACTCAAGCATCAATTATTAAAATAAGCTAAATTAAAGAGCACTTATATGATGACAATTGTGAATGATAATCTCAAATACATGTGGATTACGAGTGTTGTGAAAAAGAGGCATTAAAGTGTAAGAGTAAAATAGGATTCAATATGCCATAAGAGCTTTTTCACAAACACTTGGTGGACAAGTTATAATAGGAATAAAAATAATGTATCCAAATGTATATGAGAGCCAAAATTACATGTTAATTGTCAAATTACTCCTCATAGTCTCCACAAGTTCCAATAAAATAAAATAATACCCAAATAAAGCTCCAACACCAACATAAAAATGCATGATAAAAGAATGAAAAATAAACCATAAATAACTACGCTAAAAGAAAAATTTAGACGAAAGATAAAGTAATAATATTTAATAATGAAAGAAGAATGAAAGAGTAGATGGGAGGAAGAAAAGAACCTGAGGTAGAAGAAGAAAGAAGGAGGAAGAAAGTAGTAGATAATAAGAAGGAATAAGGAAGAAAGAAGGAAGAAGGAAAATGAAATAGAATTGAAAATGAATTAGGATTGGGGGAGGGGATAATTCAAATCTGGCAGTGCACTGGTTTAATTGTGCCTCGTATGCGACGCGTACGCATGCAGCACGTATACGCGTGGGCCGCAAAAATTGGATAGTGACGCGTAAGCGTCTGGCACGCATGCGCGTGCCTTTGGGTGTGCGAATCGTGCGAAGGCAGCCACGCGCAGGAACAACTCTCTGTTCGTTCTAGGCTGGGGCCAAAATTGCATATGAGGCGTGCGCGTCAGGCACGCGCATGTGTGGATGGCCATTAAGGGAAAATGACGCGCACGCATCAGGGACGCGTATGCGTGATGGGGTTTGTGCTTTTAGCACAGTTCCAGCTTCAAACCATCATAACTTTTTGCCCAAATACCCATTTACTCCGATTTTCAGGGTTACACGTACGCATCAGAGACGCTTACGCGTGGACTGCTGAAAGCGCAAGCGATGCACATGCGTGAGGGACGCGTACGCATGGGCTTGCTTGTGCGCAAGGCACGCTTCCAGCGCCACTCCTGTCCAACTCTCTGTTCAATTCCTTGGTGGTGCGAATTCACGCATGACGCGTACGCGTCATCGACGCTTGCGCGTGGAACACCATTTTTTTAATGCATAATGTAGAATGTAGATGATTATGCAGAAATTATGAATGAATACTGTGAAAAACAAAATAAAACAAAACTAAGAATGAAAAGGGACGATCATACCATGGTGGGTTGTCTCCCACCTAACACTTTGCTTTTACGTCCTTAAGTTGGACGGTCCACAAGCTCAATCTTCTTTTGTTGGTGGGTCCTCAAAGAAGAAGACCTCTAGCTCTTTATTGTCCTTCATTTTCTCACCGTGATACAGCTTTAAGCGATGTCCATTGACCTTGATGAATTTGGAACTTGAAAGATGACTCAAGTGAAAGACTCTGTATGGCTCTGCCTTTTCCACCCTATAAGGGCCTTGCCATCTTGAACGCAGCTTGCCTGGCATGAGCCTCAGCCTTGAGTTGTAAAGGAGAACTAGCTCCCCTGGTCTGAACTCTCTTTTCTTGATATGCTTGTCATGCACAGCCTTCACTTTCTCTTTGTATAGTCTGGAGTTGTCATATGCTTCGAGTTGAAGGGTCTCCAATTCTGCTAGTTGCAGCTTCCTTTTAGCACCAGCCTTCTCAAATTCCATGTTGCATTCCCTTACAGCCCAGAAAGCCTTGTATTCTACCTCCACTGGGAGGTGACAAGCCTTTCTGTATACTAGGCGGAAGGGACTCATTCCGATGGGTGTCTTGTATGCTGTCCGATAAGCCCAAAGCGCATCTACAAGTCTGGTGCTCCAGTCCTTCCTATGAGGCTTGACTATCTTCTCCAATATGTGCTTTATCTCTCTATTAGACACATCAGCTTGCCCATTGGTATGAGGGTGGTAAGCTGTTGCTACCTTGTGCACAATGCCATATTTCTTCAGTAGACCTGTTAATCTCCTGTTACAAAAGTGAGTGCCTTAATCACTCACGATTGCTCGTGGTGATCCAAAGTGACAGATAATATGGTTTCTAACAAAGAAGACAACAACGTTAGCATCATCAGTACGGGTAGAAATTGCTTCCACCCATTTAGAAACATAATCTACAGCTAACAATATGTATAAGAAACCACTAGAGTTTGGAAATGGACCCATGAAGTCAATGTCCCAAACATAAAAAATTTCACAGAATAACATAAGCTGTTGGGGCATCTCATCCTTTTTGGATATATTCCCAAACCTTTGGCATGGGGAACAAGATTTACAGAAGGTATTAGCATCCTTAAAAAGAGTGGACCACCATAATCCACAGTCTAAAATTTTTCTAGCTGTTCTTTGAGGACCAAAATGTCCACCACTCTCAGAGGAGTGGCAGGCCTCTAAAATTGACTGAAATTCTGATTGAGGCACACACCTTCTAATTATCTTGTCAGCACCATACCTCCATAAATATGGGTCATCCCATATATAATATTTGGACTCGCTTTTCCGCTTGTCCTTCTGATGCTTAGTAAAATTGGAAGGGAAGGTGTGACTAACTAGATAATTAGCTATAGGTGCATACCAAGGAACTACCTCAGATATTGCGTGCAAGCTATCAAATGGAAAAGCATCATTGATAGGAGTGGAGTCACTCGTAATGTGCTCTAGGCGACTCAAGTGGTCTGCCACTAAATTCTGGGAACCACTCATATCTTTGATTTCTAAATCAAATTCTTGCAGCAACAATATCCAACGTATTAACCTTGGTTTGGACTCTTTTTTAGCTAATAAATATTTTAGAGCTGCATGGTCTGAGTATACTACCACTTTAGTATCAAGTAAGTAGGCTCAGAATTTATCCAGAGCAAAAACAATAGCTAGAAGCTCTTTTTCAGTGGTAGTATAATTAGACTGAGCAGTGTCTAAGGTCTTAGAAGCATAAGCAATTATGAAAGGGTCCTTACCTTCGCGCTGAGCCAGCGCCGCTTCTACTTCATAGCTGGAGGCATCACACATAATGTCAAAAGGCTGGCTCCAGTCTGGTCCTCTTACAATCGGAGCTTGAGTCAAGGCGATCTTTAGCTTATCAAACGCTTCCATGCAGTCCTCACTCAGCTCGAACTTAACATCCTTCTGCAACAGTCTGGATAAAGGCAATGCTACCTTACTAAAGTCCTTGATAAATCTCCAGTAGAAACATGCATGACCAAGAAACAAACGGACTTCCCTCACGGAGGAGGGGTAAGGTAAACTAGAAATGACATCTACCTTTTCTGGATCAACTGAAATGCCAGTATTAGAAACAACGTGTCCTAGAACAATACCTTGTTTTACCATAAAATGACATTTTTTAAAATTTAACACAAGGTTTGAACTAACACACCTGTCTAATACTCTAGCTAAACTATCCAAGCAAAGATTAAATGAATCATCATACACACTAAAGTCATCCATGAAAACTTCCATACAGTTCTCAATAAGATCTGAGAAAATACTCATCATGCATCTTTGGAAAGTAGCCGGTGCATTACATAAGCCAAAAGGCATTCTCTTGTATGCATACGTTCCAAAGGGACATGTAAAAGTAGTTTTCTCCTTATCTTCAGGAACTATATGAATTTGAAAATAGCCAGTGTAACCATCTAAAAAACAGTAGTGTGATTTACCTGACAGGCGATCAAGCATCTGATCGATAAAGGGCAGGGGGTAGTGATCCTTGCGAGTAGCCTGGTTGAGGCGCCTGTAATCAATGCACACCCTCCAGGAGTTCTGCACTCTAGTTATCAGGAGCTCTCCATGCTCATTCTTCACTGTAGTGACTCCAGACTTCTTGGGCACCACTTGTACTGGGCTGACTCACTCACTATCCGAGATTGGATAGATGATGTCAGCTTCAAGCAACCTAGTCACTTCCTTCTTGACAACCTCCAGAATGGTGGGGTTCAGCTGCCTTTGAGGTTGACGAACAGGCCTTGCTCCCTCTTCTAAAAATATCCAGTGCTCACAAACTTGAGGGCTGATGTCTACTATATCTGCCAAACTCCACCCAATTGCTTTCTTGTGTCTTCTCAGCACACTAAGCAGCTGCTCCTCCTGTTGGGAAGTGAGCTCCCTTGCAATAATAATTGTGAGCTTCTGATTATCCTCAAGGTAAGCATACCTGAGGTGGGGTGAAAGGGGCTTCAATTCCATTTTCTGCTCATGGCTGGGCACTTGATCATCTGGAGCTAGTGAAGGTGGCAAGGTGTCTTCATCTTGTTCAGAGGATTTCCCCGCACTTGCACCTTACTCCATGTGCAGCTCTTCTACTTCTTCTTGGTGAACTACAGTTACAGCTTCATCAATGATATCGCACTGGAAGATGGAATGATCTTTCGGGGGGTGCTTCATAGCTTCATCCAGGTTGAAGCTCACTTCTCTGCCATCTATCTCAAAAGAGTAAGTTCCTGAGAAAGCATCCAATTTGAACTTTGAGGTCTTTAGAAATGGTTTTCCAAGCAGGATAGATGATGGTCTTCCTGAGTCATTAGGGGACATCTCCAAGATGTAGAAGTCAATTGGGAATGTGAGCCCCTTAATACTCACTAGCACGTCCTCAGTAATTCCTACCACTGAGATTATACTTTTATCTGCCAAAACAAAATGTGCTGCCGACCTTTTTAAGGGAGGGAGCCTCAAAGCATCATATAGAGATAATGGCATAATACTCACACACGCGCCTAAATCACACATGCAGTCAAAAAATTTTACCCCCTCTATAGTAATAGTAACCATGCATGGACCTGGATCACTACATTTTTCCGGTATATCACCCATTAAAGCAGAAATAGAGCTACCTAGAGGAATAGTTTCTAAATCATGTATTTTATCTTTATTCATGCATAAATCTTTTAGAAACTTCTCATATTTAGGTACCAGGCGAATAGCATAAAAAAGGGGAATGGTTACTTCAACCTTTTTGAAGATCTCCACCATCTTGGGATCGAGCTCCATCTGCTTTCTGGACTTTCTAGCAAGGTGTGGGAATGGAATGAGAATGGCTTCTCTTGTAACTTCATCTTCTTTTGGTGTTCCATCCCTTGGTTGAGCTACTCCTTCTTTAACCATGTCTTGTACTTCATCCTCTTCTTCAACATCCTCTACCTCAATAATGTCTTCAACTTGGATATCTTTCCTTGAGCTTGGCTCCTCATGACTCCTCTCTTGCAGTGTGGTTTCGGACCTCAAAGTGATGGTATTGATTCTCCCCTTTGGGTTAGGTAAGGGTTGAGAAGGAAGTGCACTGGAGCTTGAAGGTTGATTGTTGGGGTAAGATAATGAATCCATCCGAGAGACAATCGCTTGTAAAATAGCGTTCAGACCGTTTATGGTAGAGTTAAGTGTATTCTGAATGTCTTGTTGTCCTTGCGCAAGAGAGCGAAGCATCTCATCATTGGAAGAAGAAGAGGGGTAAGTGATTTGAGGGGCCTGCTATCGGTTATTCTGAGGCACTTGGGACTGCCTTTGGTGAGGTGATTGGTAAGGCTGGTTTTGGGTCTGCTATCTGTTGTTGTTGTTCCACCTCTGATTTCCACTGTTGTCTCTGCCTCCTCTATTGTAGTTGTCCCTCCATCCTTGGTTGGAGTTGTCTCTCTATCCCTGGTTGGAATTATCTCTCCATCCCTGGTTGGAGTTGTCTTGCCAACCTTGATTGTAGTTTCCACCTTGGTTATAATTACCGCCTTGTTGATAGTATCCTTGATTTGGGCGGTCATAGAAATTATGGGGAGCTGCCAAGGTGTTGTCTTCTTGCTAGAGTTACGGACACTCATCAGTGTAATGAGTATAGCAGGCACATATTTTGCACACTCTCTGAGGAACCAACTGTTGACACTGTTGTTGTGGGAGAGGCTGAGGTTGTTGTTGATTCAGTTGTAGCTGATTCAGTATGTTGGTCATTGACGAGGGGCAAAAGTTAGACCAATTAAGAGATTATAATGTAATAGAACAGCGTTGTGAGTATAGCTCTTAACCAGCTAAAATCTGCCTCATCAATTTAGAAAGGTGTCACAAAAATTAGAATAAAAATACTAGGAGTATGAGTCCCAGGTCGTCTCCCAACGAGTTGCTAGAAAGGGTGCTAATTTATTAATCAGGAGTTTCCGAGAGTTTTGAGAGTTGAGTAATAGAAAATAAACAGTTGTAATTTAGTGCAATGAAAATTAAAAGAGATTTATAATATTCTAAATAAAAAGCCTTGATTGGAGGAATGATTAATCGGAAGTTCTATCCTTGTTGGGTTCTCTTAAGTGTAGTATCAAAAGGTTGTTGTTTTCACTTAGTTAACCCTTACTAAATAAAGGAAAGTCAAGTGATTGAGCTAACTCTTATTCGCAAATCCTAGTCCTCTCCCTTGGGAAGGTCTAGCGTTAGTAAATACAGAACTAGCCAAAAACTTCCAATTTAACCATCACTTAAGCCTTCCATTGAAAATGAATATAATACTCAGAAAAATATAAGAAGAAGACATGATGAATTGAATAAAATAAAGCTTTGAAAATTAATTAAAGATAAAAATAATCCTTTTCACTAACAATCTATGAAAATAATCCAATTACTACTCTAAACAAGAATTAAGAATATGGAATAAATAAAAGAGTAAGTAGGGAAACAAACTAGAATAATATCTTCAACGGAAGTGATGACTCTTCAGTATCCAAAAGCGAAAGCAATAAACTATGAATGTAAACAGAACCTAGAGGAAGAATAGTTTCTCTCTAGATTCAGATCTAAAAACCTAAAAACTATCCTAATGAGAATGTGTGACTGTGTATGTCTCTGTGTGTTGAGTCTCTGCTTGTTCCCTGGCTTTATTATGTGTTTCTGGGCCGAAAACTGGGTCAAAACGCAGCCCAAAATCGCCCCAGCATTTTCTGTTAATTTTGCAGATCGCGCAGGTCACGCGTACGCGTCGTCCATGCGTGCGTGTCATCTTGCAGAATTCTATTCCATTCGTACGTGTCAGGCACGTGCACGCGTCGCTGCAATTTTCTCCATTCCGTGCACTCGCGTGAGCCATGCGCGCGTGTCGGTGCTCATTGGTCATCTCCTTAGTTTCTTGTGTTCCTTCCATTTTTTGCAAGCTTCCTCTCCATTTTCTAAGCCATTCCTGCCCTACAAAGCCTGAAACACTTAACACACGGATCACGGCATCGAATGGTATAAAAGAGAATTAAAATACAGAAATGAAAGATCTCTAGGAAGCAAGTTTTCAACCATAGAACAAGACTAGGAAGGAATTATAAAATCATGCAATTAGTATGAATAAGTGGGTGAAGACTTGATGAAACCACTCAATTAAACACAAGATAAACCATAAATTAGTGGTTTATCAGTCATCTCTGCCAGAGTCTGTGTGAGAGCAGCAGTCTCACTACTAGAGGAAACCTCCACAATAGCCTTGGGATGGTTGTTCCTATGCCTAACATTCCGGGTTGATTCAGCTAGATCGGTGATTAGTTGCCACGCTTCTGTCGCCGTCTTGTACTTCTTCAGAGAACCATTACTTGCAGCATCTAATGTAGTCTTATCCTGAGGCTTCATGCCTTGTGTGAAATAGCTAATCAACATCAACTGGTCAATCTTGTGGTGGGGACATCAGTCTAGGAGATTCCTGAAGTGTTTCCAATACTCATAAAGAGTCTCTGATTTGCCTTGGATAATGCATGAAATTTCTTTCCTCAGTCTATCTGTAACTTCAGCCGGAAAGTATTTTTCCAGGAACTCCCTTCTGAGCAGATCCCAATTAGTAACAACTGCTTCAGGTTGAGTGTAGAACCACTCCCTGGCCTTTTCCTTAAGAGAAAACAGGAAGGCATATAGCCAAATAGTAGTCTCATCTGTACCATGATGCCTAGTAGTTGAGCAGGCTGTCAGAAAATCCCTGAGGTGCTTGATAGGCTCTTGAGCAGGTAAGCCATGAAACTTGGGCAGTAAGTTGATTAGCACAGTCTTCAGTTCAAAATCTACAGCCAGATTTGGGTGACGCGCTTGATATGGTTGCAGTGTAAAGTCCGGAGCTCCTGCTTTTTGGAGAGTAATCCTTCTAGGCTCCGCCATATTACCTACACGTAAATCAACAGAATTAGTTAACCTTTACCGAATAAAGGAAAGTCAAGTAATTGAGCTAACTCTTATTTACAAGTTATAATCCTCTCCTATGGAAGGATTAGTGTTAGTGACTAGAGAGTTAGCCAACAACTTCCAATTAAAATTGACACTTGAGTATTCCAACTCAAGGGTCTCCTTTTAATCAACTCCCAAGTCAAGTTGGGAGTCTACTCCATTGACATGAATGCCATTTTCATAAATGATAAAAGGGAAAAAAAAGAAGACATGGAAATTCAAATAAAATAATAACTGAAAATCAAATAAAGGTAAAAGTAGTTCTTTGCATTAATTAATCCCAAAATAAAAAATAACCATACTTAAATCTGAACAGGGTTAATGGGTGATTAAAAGAGTAAAGGAATAAGAAAACAAACTAGAATAATGGAAACTTCAACGGAAGTAGTGACTCTTCTCAATATCCAAATCAAAAGCATAAAACTTCAAAAACTATGAATGTAAAGAAAACCTAGAGGAAGTAGTATTCTCTCCAAGATTCCAATCTAAAAACTAAAAACTATGCGAATGAGAATGTGTGTTGAGTCTCTGCTTGTCCTCTGGCTCTAGTCTATGTTTCTAGGCCGAAAACTGGGTGCAAACTCAGCCCAGAATCTCCCCCAACGTCTTCTGTGATTTCTGCACGTGGCGCATGTCACGTGTACGTGTTAGGTATGTGGACGTGTCGCTGTGCAAATCTCCAAATCACACGCACACGTCAGGTACGCGCACACATCGATCCTCGCTGGTTGTCTTCTTTATTTCTTGTGCTCCTTCCATTTATACATGCTTCCTCTCCATCCTCTAAGCCATTCCTGCCCTATATAGCCTGAAAACACTTAACACACAGATCATGTCATCGAATGGTATAAAGGGTAATTAAAATACACAATTTAAAGGCTTACGAAGCAAGTTTTCAACCATAGAACCAAATTGGAAAGGAATTGTAAAATCATGCAAATTGTATATACAAAGGTTTGATAGAAACCACTCAAATCAGCACAAGATAAACCATAAAATAGTGGTGTATCACCAATCTCCACTGTGTTAGTATGAATACGGTGAAGCAAGTGTTTTGTGTCCTGATTTGGTAGCAGAGACTACTGAGAAGATTAAGAAGATTCGAGCTAGGATTTTAACTGCACAAAGCCAATAGAAAAGTTATGCAGATCAGAGAAGGAAATTGTTGGAATTTGAAGTGGGAGAGCATGTATTTCTGAGGGTTACACCGACAACTGGGATCAGAAGAGCAATTAATTAAGACCAAGAAGCTGAATCCAAGATTCATTGGACTGTTTGAGATCCTAAGGCGATTTGGGCTGGTGGCATATCAAGTAGCTTTGTCGCCTCACTTGTCTAACTTGCATGACGTATTCCACGTGTTACAACTCCGTAAGTACACGTCGGATGCGGCTCATGTGTTAGAGCCTAATTCGGTCGAGTTGAGGGAGAACTTGACGTTTCAAGTAACACCGTGCGTATTGACGACACTAGTGTGAAGAAACTGTGAGGAAAGGAAGCTCAGTTGGTTAAAGTGGCTTGGAAACGAGCAGGAGTTGAAGAACAGTCTTGGGAGTTGGAGTCCAAGATGCGGAAGGATTATCCCGAGTTATTCTTAGGTAATCACTAATTTTTGGGGACAAAATTTCTTATTTGGTGGGGAGAATGTAAGAATCATGATAAATTAACCGATTAATTAAATGATTAAATTGCCCAAAATAGGATCCAAAAATTTAGAATGTTAATTAGACAATTTAAATATGATTTTTGGACTCAGTAGATTTTTCTGAGTTGAAAAATGTAATTTTTTGCAAAAAACCGCATAAAAAACTCGAACCGATAAATAAACCAGCAGTACCGGCTTAAGTCTGTCCAGCACTGAGTAAGAATAATAAAAATAGTAGAAAACCTTAGAAAAGTATTTAGAATTAAAAACCGAGCATTAATTTTAAATGTTTGGCCTGAAATTAGGCCAAACGGGCCCAAAATGCTAACGGATTGGACCAGACCCAAGTTGGGCCCAAGCCCAACATATATAAGTTTATTAAATGAGCCCTATTCAGCTCATTTAACACCAAACACAACACACACCAGCTGAAAAGAAGAGGGGAAGAAGAGAGAAAGTTACTATTTCCTCTCTTCTTCAATCCATCATATCTCGAGCTACGATGCTCCGATTCGTGTGCCGTCAGCGGCTACGCGAAGCTCTTGCAGAGCCTGTTACTCTCATTTAAATCTTATAGGTAAGATTTCGAATTTTACTTACCTTCTTGCAGCCCTAAAAATTTCGAAATTTGTGGGTTTTGGTTTTGAGTGAAATTTGTGTTTTAGTTGTTTAGGTACTAATCATTAGTGAGAGATTGTTGGGTTCTATCCCAAATTTCAGTGGATAAGCTTGTTGGAATTGCCTTGGATATTGAGAGCACTTGGAGTTGGATTGGTGACTTGGTTGTGTTTGGAAGCTTGATTTGTACTCAGTTTTGGGATTTTGGCATATTGGGAATCGGCCAAGGTATGGTTTCGATTTCCTCTATGTAATATATAATATTTTTGAACATTTAGACTAGTGACCCATAGGATAGGTTAAGATTGAATTGTTTGTTAAAACTTGGTTGATTGGTGATGTATGATAAATTGATGACTTGGATGATTTGGATGAATAAATGTTGTTGAGGTTGATAATTGATATTGAAGTTTGAAATTGAGGTTGAATGAGATTGATTATAATGATTGTTAGTGATATAATAATTATGGATGATTGTGTTGGTTGAGAAATAATTTTAATATGATATATTTGATAATTGGGGTTGAGGATTGTATAATGAGAGTGCAAATTTGGTATAAATGGTGAATTGTGACACAAAGATAAGTTATGAGGTAAATTGGAGTTTGGTATGGCTTTGATTATGAATTTTAAGGATTTGAGAAATTAGTGAACTTTGGTAAAAATGAATTTTTGGTGAACTTTGATGATCATATCTTGAGCTACAGTTTTTGAAATTGAATGAATTTTATATCAAATTAAAGATAATTCAAAGAGCTTTATAACGGTATAGATTTTGTAGAAATCTGAATTTTGTAGAGAAAGATATGATCATTGGAAGTTTATGTCAGAAACCTAAATTCTGTGATGTTTTGCAGAATTTATGCTTCTGATTTGTGTGCGCATGCACACTACTATGTGTATGCTCCGATCAGTGGCTATTTTTGACTTGTGCGTATGTAGAGCCTTGTGCGCACGCACACCCTGTGAAATTTTGAAAACGTGCATACGCATACTCTTGTGCGCTTGCACACACAGGGAGGTGCCTACTGTTGGAAGCGCTAGCACACTCTGGTGCGAAGGCACACTCTGGGAATGGCAGTCTGTTCAGGGTGATCGCACGCATCTGTGCACGCGTTTAAAATGAAAACTTTTACCTTCTGTGCGTACACACACTTCCATGCATAGGCACACTTCTTGAAAATTCTTCTGGGCGTGTGCACGCACAACCTTATGCGTACGCACACTGCCCTGTTTTTCAATAAACATATTGGTTTTAACTGTTTTACCTTTTTGGCAAGCTTGTAAACTTCCGTGACACTTATATAAGAATTTTTAGCTATTTTTAGGTGTCAGAACATAGAGAGGGCTCGCGGTGAAATCAACTAGGTATTTTCTTGAAAAAGTTTAGAAAACAAAGACTTAGGTTGAGTACTAAGGCGGGGTTTCGTGTTGATGATTACTAACAGAAAATTTTGGAAGTGGTGAATTACTGAGTATTGAACGAAATAATTTTAAAAACCACTGATGTAATGTTTTTAAAATGAGATTATTGAGACGCTATGCGCCTGGCAGGGACGGCGGTTAATCCCGCCCGTCGAGGTCGCGGTGGTGGCGTAAGGGCGGTGGTTAGTCCCGCTTACATTGAGATGTGTGCTCTGTGGCAAGAGTATCCCGCTCGTATTCCTTTGGAATCACTATAGTGTGCAGGCACTGATATCCTGGACCGTGATCCGGGCACGATATCTCGGGGGTTCCCATTATAAGACCGAAGGGCGATATCTCCATGGAGGTGTGTCGGGTTGGCAGTTGAACAGACGATGTGATATCACAGCCAGATAGGACAGGCATTCATCATGTGCATCTTTTATCTGTTTGGTTGCTTTGCCGACTTGAATTGCTTGCCTAATTGTATAACATGCCTAATTGCCTACTTGAATTACTTGATATACATGCTTATACTTGTGCTTTACTTGCATTATATTATCTGTGTATTCTACTAGGATTGAGGAGGTTCAGAAGGCGGTGGTGATGGGATTACATGGAGGTTAGGATGGCGAAGGCTGTGGGACAGCGGGGAATTATTAGATTAGAAATCCACTAAGTTAGATTACCCTTTTTCATTATGGTTTTAAGGTTAATGATTTATATCTACTTATGTTTTAAGCTGAATTTCATGATGGATATGAAGCTCTAGGATTACCTCTGGCGTCCAGGAGTCTTATATCTTACATCACCGGGCACTGTTACTATACTGAGAACCTCCGGTTCTCATTTCATACTCTGTTTTTATTTTTCATATGCAGGTCGCAACCCACCTCGGTGAGTTGTTTGATGGTGACACAGCAGAGGATCCTTGCTATGTTTTGAAGTCTTTTGTATTTATTTTGTTTAGATCTGTCACTTTTGTATTCATTTTTCCTAGAGGCTTACTTTGAGAGGAAGTTTGTATAAGTTGTTTTACTTTCTAAACTCTGTATGTCTGTATATAACTAGCCGGCTTAAACTCCGTGAGCCGTGGCCAGACTCCTATGACTATTTTACTTTGATATTTATCTATATATATGTCTTGATATCTGTATGTATATCTTGTGCCTTATGTTATTGCTTCGTGTGAACGTTTTGCGCTTTTCGAATTCTATTTTTGAGCTTAATCCTCAATCGGACTTCTAGAATATATTATTTCCTTCTATATAAATATGTATAAGCTTTAGAATTCTGGTAACCTTTGATTAACCTTTGCTTTACGACGCGAGGTAAGGCTTAGGGTAATTAGGGTGTTACAGGCAGCATCCCCCCTGGGCGCTGAACGCCAACCTAGCGTTCAACGCTAGGAGGGGTGATAAACCCCATATTTAGGGTTTATCTTGTGTTGAATTTAGAGGGTTTTATCATCTTTTTCCACATTTATTCAATGAAATAGCATGGTTTTGTAAATTCTCATTTAATTGTGCTTAAGAGTGAAAACATACTTTTTAGGTCTTAAAAAAGCTAAATTTAATTCACCCTAATTCCATTAGGTGCCTTGATATGTTTGTTAAGTGATTTCAGATTTAGGAGGCAAGGATTGGATTGAGGGAATGAAGGAAAAGCATGTAAAAATGGAGAACTCATGAAGAAATGAAGGAATCGCAAAAGCTGTCAAGCCGACCTCTTTGCACTTAATCGATCATAACGTGAGCTATAGAGGTCCAAATGATGCGGTTCTAGTTGCGTTGAGAAGCTAACATTCGGGGCTTCAAAATCATATAAGATTTGCTATAGTTTCACCGCGCATAGGGGCGCGCATGCGCACGGTACGCGTACGCATCGATGGTTGCACATGATTCACTTAATGCAACTTGTGGCCAGCAAATTCTAAGGCATTTTGGGGCCAATCCAACTCATTTCTGATGCTATTTAACCCAAGGATTGAAGAGGGATGAGACATCTAGGTAGTTAGTGAGTTTTATTTTAGTTTTATCATGCTTTAGTTAGTTTCTAGAGACAAAAGCTCTCTCTTCTCTCTAGAATTAAGAGTAGGTTAGATCTAGATTAATTTCATACTTAGATTTATTTTTCCTTTTGTAATTCTTCTTCTTCTACTTCTCCTCTCTCTAGTTTTGCATTTAAATCTTTTAATCCTTTACTTTTATGTTGATGCACTTTTGTTCTTTTATTTCTCTTAAATGCAATTTATGTTTTCATGTTCCTTTATTGTTCATTTGATTTGTTGTTGTTTAATTCCTTGCAATTGAGTAGTGTAGATTTACTTTCCTTGAAATTTTACTATGCTTTCCTTTTATGCCTTCCAAGTGTTTGATAAAATGCTTGGTTTGATTTTAGAGTAGAATTTAATGCTCTTGGCTTGGGAAGGTAACTTAGGAACTCTTGAGTTACTAATGTCCAAGTAATTGACGATTGGGAGCCATTAACTCTAGATCTCACTAATTGAATTGGTGGAGAACTAGAACTTATGGACTTGGATTGATATAGCTCACTTGACTTTCCTTTACTATTAGTTAAAGGATGACTTAGTGGGATTGATCCTTGCCAATTCTCATGTTGTGGTTAGTGATTATGATAGAGATCCTTGACCACCAAACCTTGCCAAGACCTTTGTAGCTATTAGTTTACTTCCTTGCCATTTATATTTCATGTCTCTTATCCCAAAAATCCCAAAACATACCTCATAACCAATAACAAGACAGTTTGTTGCAATTCCTAGGGAGAACGACCCGAGGTTCCAATACTTCGGTTTATAAATTTAGGGGTTTGTACTAGTGACAAACAATCTTTTGTATGAAAGGATTATTGTTTGGTTTAGAAACTATACTTGCAATGAGAATTCATTTGTGAATTCTAAACCATCAATAATCCCCATTCATCAAAATGGCGCCGTTGCCGGGGAATTTCAATGGTGTTGTATTATTGGTTATTATATATATGTGAATATTGTGAATAGCTTGATTTTTGGATTGCTTGTTAGTTTTTGCAAGTTTTAGGACTTTGTTTCATTATTTCTTATTAGCTTTTGTTTCTTATTTTCTCTTTCCATTATGAATTCTCACCTTGGCTATGAGCTTGGTTCCAATTATGTTGTAGGAAATGAGAGCTTCAATGAGGATGTGTATCAAGGATGGGATAATCAAAGGTGGGAGGAGCCATATACATATGATCAATCCTCATGGCAACAACCTCCACCAATGCACTATGAAGAAGAGCCATTCTATGATGCATATCAACCCAATGGCTATAGTGAATCTCCTTATGACTTTCAAGAACCAGCACCATATGCCTATGAGCCATATCCACAACAAAACCCTCAACCATACTCACAAGCCTATTTTCACCAAGCACCTCTGGTGTGGGCAATCGTGATCGTTCATTCCTTGGTAACGGCGCTGAAAACTTAATACGCACATTCATAATCTTAGTTCTTTGTCACAACTTCGCACAACTAACCAGCAAGTGCACTGGGTCGTCCAAGTAATAAACCTTACGTGAGTAAGGGTCGATCCCATGGAGATTGTCGGCTTGAAGCAAACTATGGTCACCTTGTAAATCTCAGTCAGGCGGATTCAAATGGTTATAGAGTTTTAATAATTAAAAGATAAATAAAACATAAAATAGAGATAGAGATACTTATGTAATTCATTGGTGAGAATTTTAGATAAGCGTATGGAGATGCTTTTATTCCTTCTGAACCTCTGCTTTCCTACTACTTTTATCCAATCCTTCATACTCCTTTCCATGGCAAGCTTATTTTGGGCATCACCGTTGTCAATGGCTACATCCCGTCCTCTTAGTGAAAATGGTCCAAAATGCGCTGTCACTGCACGACTAATCATCTGTCGGTTCTCGATCATACTGGAATAGGATTCAGTAATCCTTTTGCGTCTGTCACTACGTCCAGCACTCGCGAGTTTGAAGCTCGTCACAGCCATCCCTTCCCAGATCCTACTCGGAATACCACGGATAAGGTTTAGACTTTTCGGATCTCAAGAATGGCCGCCAATAATTCTAGCCTATATCATGAAGACTCTGATCTCAGGATCAGGAGGCTAAGAGATATACATTCAAGCTTGTTTGCATGTAGAACGGAAGTGGTTGTCAGGCACGCGTTCATAGGTGAGAATGGTGATGAGCGTCACATAATCATCACATTCATCATGTTCTTGTGTGCGAATGAATATCTTAGAGAAGAAATAGGCTTGAATTGAATAGAAAAACAATAGTACTTTGCATTAATTCATGAGGAACAGCAGAGCTCCACACCTTAATCTATGGTGTGTAGAAACTCTACCGTTGAAAATACATAAGTGGTGAAGGTCCAGGCATGGCCGAATGGCCAGCCTCCAAAACGTGATCCAAGGATCAAAAGATAATCCAAAGATGTAAAAACAATAGTAAAAAGTTCTATTTATACTAAACTAGTTACTAGGGTTTACAGAGATAAGTAAATGATGCAGAAATCCACTTCCGGGCCCACTTGGTGTGTTCTTGGGCTGAGCATTGAAGCTTTCACGTGTAGAGGTCTTCCTTGGAGTTAAACGCCAATTTGTAACCTGTTTCTAACGTTTAACTCTGCTTTGTAACCTGTTTCTGGCGTTTAACTCCAGAATAGGGCAGAGAGCTGGTGTTGAACGCCAGTTTGAATCGTCTAAGCTCGGGCAAAGTATGGACTATTATATACTGCTGGAAAGCCCTGGATGTCTACTTTCCAACGCAATTGAGAGCGCGCCATTTGGACGCATGTAGCTCCAGAAAACCCACTTTTAGTGCAGGGAGGTCAGAATCCAACAGCATCTGCAGTCCTTCTTCAACCTCTGAATCTGATTTTTGCTCAAGTCCCTCAATTTTAGCCAGAAATTACCTGAAATCACAGAAAAACACAGAAACTCATAGTAAAGTCCAGAAATGTGATTTTTATTTAAAAACTAATCAAATCATACTAAAAACTATGTAAAAACAATGCCCAAAAGCGTATAAATTATCCGCTCATCACAACACCAAACTTAAATGGTTGCTTGTCCCCAAGCAACTGAAAATCAAATAGGATAAAAAGAAGAGAATATACTATAAATTCTAAAATATCAATGAAACTTAGCTCCAATCAGATGAGCGGGACTAGTAGCTTTTTGCCTCTTGAATAGTTTTGGTATCTCACTTTATCCATTGAAGTTCAGAATGATTGGCATCTATAGGAACTTAGAATTCAGATAGTGTTATTGATTCTCCTAGTTCAGTATGTTGATTCTTGAACACATCTACTTTATGAGTCTTGGCCGTGGCCCTAAGCACTTTGTTTTCCAGTATTACCACCGGATACATAAATGCCACGGACACATAACTGGGTGAACCTTTTTAGATTGTGACTCAGCTTTGCTAGAGTCCCTAATTAGAGGTGTCCAGGGTTCTTAAGCACACTCTTCTTTTGCTTTGGACCTTGACTTTAACCGCTCAGTCTCAAGTTTTCACTCGACACCTTCACGCCACAAGCACATGGTTAGGGACAGCTTGGTTTAGCCGCTTAGGCCAGGATTTTATTCCTTTAGGCCCTCCTATCCACTGATGCTCAAAGCCTTGGATCCTTTTTATTACCCTTGCCTTTTGGTTTTAAGGGCTATTGGCTTTTGCTCTTGCCTTTTGGTTTTAAGAGCTTTTGGCTTTTTCTGCTTGCTTTTTCTTTTTCTTTCTTTTTTTTTCGCCATTTTTTCTTTTCTCTTTTTTTTCGCAAGCTTTTGTATTCACTGCTTTTTCTTGCTTCAAGAATCAATTTTTATGATTTTTCAGATTATCAAATAATATTTCTCCTTTTTCATCATTCTTTCAAGAGCCAATATATTTAACATTCATAAACCACAATATCAAAAGACATATGCACTGTTCAAGCATTCATTCAGAAAACAAAAAGTATTGTCGCCACATCAAAATAATTAAACTAATTTCAAGGATGAATTCAAAACCATGTACTTCTTGTTCTTTTGTAATTAAAACATTTTTCATTTAAGAGAGGTGATGGATTCATAGGACATTCATAGCTTTAAGACATAGACACTTAAATACTAATGATCATGTAATAAGACACAAACATAAACATAGAGCAGAGTAAACGAAAAATAGGAAAATAAAAACAAGGAGATTAAGGAACGGGTCCAGCTTAGTGAGGGTGGCGTTTTCCTCTTCTTGAAGAATCAATGGTGCTCTTGAGCTCCTCTATATCTCTTCCTTGTCTTTGTTGCTCCTCCCTCATAGCTCTTTGATCTTCTCTAATCTCATGGAGGATGATGGAGTGCTCTTGGTGCTCCATCCTTAGTTGTCCCATGTTGGAGCTTAATTCTCCTAGGAAAGTGTTGATTTGCTCCCAATAGTTTTGTGGAGGGAAGTGCATCCCTTGAGGCATCTCAGGAAATTCATGATGAGGAATTTCCTAATGCTCTTGTTGAGGTCCATGATCTCTTGTTTGTTCCATCCTTTTCTTAGTGATGGGCTTGTCCTCTTCAATGAGGATGTCTCCCTCTATGTCAATTCCAGCCAAATTGCAGAGGTGACAAATGAGGTGAGGAAAGGCTAACCTTGCCAAAGTGGAGGACTTGTCAGCCACCTTGTAGAGTTCTTGAGGTATAATCTCATGAACTTCCACTTCCTCCCTAATCATGATACTATAGATCATGATGGCCCGGTCTATAGTAACTTCAAACCGGTTGCTTGTAGGAATGATTGAGCATTGAATGAACTCCAACCATCCTCTAGCTACAGGCTTAAGGTCCAATCTTCTCAATTGAACCGCCTTGCCTCTTGAGTCAACTTTCCATTGAGCTCCTTCCACACCTATGTCCATGAGGACTTGGTCCAACCTTTGATCAAAGTTGACCCTTCTAGTGTAGGGGCGTGCGTTTTCTTGTATCATTGGCAAGTTAAACACCAACCTTACATTTTCCGGACTGAAATCTAAGTAATTCCCCCGAACCATTGTAAGCCAATTCTTTGGATTCGGGTTCACACTTTGATCATGGTTCCTAGTGATCCATGCATTTGCATAGAACTCTTGAACCATTAAGATCCCGACTTGTTAAATAGGATTAGAGAGAACTTCCCATCCTCTTCTTCTAATCTCTTGTCGGATCTCCGGATATTCGCTCTTTTTGAGCTTGAAAGGAACCTCAGGGATCACTTTCTTCTTGGCCACAACTTCATAGAAGTGGTCTTGATGGACCTTTGAGATGAATCTCTCCATCTCCCATGACTCAGAGGTGGAAGCAATTACCTTCCCTTTCCTCTTTCTTGAGGTTTCTCTGGCCTTAGGTGCCATTAATGGTTATAGAAAAATAAAAAGCAATGCTTTTACCACACCAAACTTAAAATGTTTGCTCGTCCCCGAGTAAAAGAAGAAAGAAAGAAGGAGAAGAAGAAGAAAAATGGAGGAGAGGGAGAGAAGTGTGTATTCGGCCAAGGGGAAGAAGAGAGGGTTGTGTTGTGTGAAAATGAAGAAGGAATGAAGGGTTTATATAGGAGTGGAGGAGGTTTAGGGTTCGGCCATTAGGGTTGGGTTTGGAAGGGAAAAGAGTTTTGAATTTTTGGAGGTAGGTGGGGTTTTTGGGGAAGAGAGGATGGATGTGAGTGGTGAAGAGGTGATGGGCAAGAGTGATTGAGGTGATTGGTGAAGGGTATTTGTGGAAGAGAGTTATAAAAAGGTGTGAAGAGGAGAGAAGAAAAGGTGGGGATCTTGTTGGATCCACAGATCCTGAGGGGATCCTGTAGGGTCAACAGATCCAGTGGGGTCAAGGACTTAACATCCCTGCTCCAATTAGGCGTGTAAAATGCCCTTAGTATGCATGACTGGCGTTAAACGCCAGCTTGCTGCTTGTTTCTGGCGTTTAACGCCACTTCAATGCTCTGTTCTGGCGTTAAACGCCAATCTGGTGCTTGTTTCTGGCGTTTAACACTAGCTTGATGCTTCTTTCTGGCGTTAAACGCCAGTTTGATACTTCTTACTGGCGTTTAAACGCCAGTAAGTTCTTCCTCCAGGGTGAGCTGTTTTTAAAGCTGTTTTTCATTCTGTTTTTGATTTTTCAGTAGTTTTTGTGACTCCACATGATCATCAACCTAAAAAAACATAAAATAACAATAGAAAATAAATAGATATAATTAAATAACATTGGGTTGCCTCCTAACAAGTGCTTCTTTAATGTCAATAGCTTGACAATGAGTTCTCATGGAGCCTCACAGATGTTCAGAGCATTGTTGGGATCTCCCAACACCAAACTTAGAGTTTGGATGTGGGGGTTCAACACCAAACTTAGAGTTTGGTTGTGGCCTCCCAACACCAAACTTAAAGTTTGACTGTGGGAGCTTTGGTTGACTCTGCAGTGAGAGAAGCTTTTCATGCTTACTCTCCATGGTTACAGAAGGAGATCCTTGAGTTTTAAATACAAGGTTGTCCTCATTCAGTTGAAGGACCAACTCTCCTATGTCCACATCAATCACAGCTTTTGCTGTGGCTAGGAAGGGTCTTCCAAGGATGATAGATTCATCCTCATCCTTCCCAGTGTCTAGGATTATGAAATCAGCAGGGATGTAAAGGCCTTCAACCTTTACTAGCACGTCCTCTACTAGTCCATAAGCCTGTTTTCTTGAGTTGTCTGCCATCTCTAATGAGATTTTGGTAGCTTGCACCTCAAAGATCCCAAGTTTCTCCATTACAGAGAGTGGCATAAGGTTAATGCCTGACCCCAGGTCATACAGAGCCTTCTCAAAGGTCATGGTGCCTATGGTGAGCAAGGGAGGTTCATCTTCCCAAGTCTCATTACCAAATAATTTGGCATTCAGCTTCATGATTGCACCAAGGTACTTAGCAACTTGCTCTTCAGTAATGTCTTCATCCTCTTCAGAGGAAGAATACTCATCAGAGCTCATGAAGGGCAGAAGCAGGTTGAATGGAACCTCTATGGTCTCTGTATGAGCCTCAGATTCCTTCAGGTCCTCATTGAGGAATCCCTTAGTGTTCAGAGGACATCCCATGAGGTCTTCCTCATTGGGATTCACGTCCTCCTCCTCCTCTCTGGGTTCGGCCACACCAAGTAAGGTTATGGCTTTGCACTCTCTCTTTGGATTTTCTTCTGTATTGCTTGGGAGAGTACTAGGAGGAGTTTCAGTGACTCTTTTACTCAGCTGGCCACTTGTGCCTCCAAATTTCTAATGGAGGACCTTGTTTCATTCATGAAACTTAGAGTGGCCTTAGATAGATCAGAGACTATATTTGCTAAGCTAGATGGACTCTGCTCAGAATTCTCTGTTTGTTGCTGAGTGGATGATGGAAAAGGCTTGCAATTGCTAAACCTGTTTCTTCCACCATTATTAAAGCCTTGTTGAGGCTTTTGTTGATCCTTCCATGAGAAATTTGGATGATTTCTCCATGAGGGATTATAGGTGTTTCCATAGGGTTCACCCATGTAATTCACCTCTGCTATTGTAGGGTTCTCAGGATCATAAGCTTCTTCTTCAAAAGATGCTTCTTTAGTACTGTTGGATGTAGCTTGCAATCCATTCAGACTCTGAGAAATCATATTGACTTGCTGAGTCAATATTTTGTTCTGAGCCAATATGGCATTTAGAGTATCAATTTCAAGAACTTCCTTCCTCTGAGGCGTCCCATTACTCACAGGATTCCTTTCAGAAGTGTTGATAAACCACTATTTTATGGTTTATCTTGTGCTCAATCGAGTGGATTTTATCAACTCTTTACCCACTTATTCATAATATTTGCATGGTTTTATATTTCCTTCCTGATTTTGTGCTATGATTGAAAATATGCTTCTTTGATCTTATATTTGCTTATTATTAATCCTATCTTATTACCATTAGATACCTTGATATGTGTGTTAAGTGATTTCAGAGATTACAGGGCAGGAATGGCTCAGAGGATGGAAAGGAAGCATGCAAAAGTGGAAGGAATACAAGAAGTTGAAGGAACTGCAAAGCTGTCAGCCTGACCCTCTTGCACTCAAACGGCTATAACTTTAGCTACAGAGATCCAAACAACGCGGTTTCAGTTGCGTTGGAAAGCTAACGTCCGGGGCTTCAATTTGATATATAATATACCATAGTTGCTCTGACGCTAGGTGACGCGACCGCGTGCTTCATACGGCTGCATCGCAGTGACGAAAAAGCAGCGTGTTTAAATTCGCAACCAGCGAATTCTGGGCTATTTCTGACCTAGTTTGCGACCCAGAAAACACATATTAGAGGCTATAAAGTGGGAGAATCCATCCATTCATAAAGAGGCTTTCACATTCACAATCTTAGGAGTAGATGTAGTTTTTAGAGAGAGGGGTTCTCTCCTCTCTCTTAGGATTAGGATTTAGGACTTCTCTTAAAGGAATTAGGATTTCTTCTTCTCAATTTCCAGATTTAATATTCCTTTTATATTTTTATTCTACTGCTTTTATTCGTATCTATACTTTATGTTGCCAAATTAGCTTATGAACTCTTCATGTTAGATTATAATTTCTCTTATTAATGTTATTTGAGGTATTTCAGTTTATGATTGCTTTCTTTAATTTATGTTATTGTTGCTTTACATCTGAAGGCATTTTTATTCCAGCAAATTTACTTTTTCCCTTTTGGTCTTGGTTAAGAAAGCAGTAACTCAGGAGTTATCTTAGCTCAACATAATTGATAACTGTTATCTTTGCTAATTGAACTGAACTTCAATAATCCCAACCTTTTCTTAGGAAATAAATAGGATTCGAAGATCAAACTAATTAGTCCCTTGACTTTCCTTTGCTTTAGTAAAGGTCAACTAAGTGGAATTAAGATTCAACTTTCATTATTATTGATAAGGATAACTAAGTCTGGACTTCCAATTTCTCATACCTTGCCAAAGTTTATTTTACAATTATTTATTTATTTTTAATTACCATTTAAATTATTTGTCATACTTATTCCTCACTCTCAACCCCGATTTACAACCTTTATAGCCAATAATAAGAACATACTTCCCTGCAGTTCCTTGAGAAGACGACCCGAGGTTTGAATACTCGGTTATCAATTTCAAAGGGGTTTGTTACTTGTGACAACCAAAACGTTTGTACGAAAGGATTTCTGTCGGTTTAGAGACTATATCTACAACGCGACTGTTTTTATGAAATTCTTTACTAGCAAAAGTTCCTCTCATCAAAATGGCGCCGTTGCCGGGGAATTACAAACGTGTGCCTTATTACTGGTTATTGTAAATATTTGCTTTTTATTTGTTTATTTGTTTTTATTTTTGTTTTTATTTTTGCTTTTTCATAAATTAAGAAGTTATTGGTTTTTATTTAGTTATTAAAATTTTTTTTCTTAAATTTGTTCTTCGTGTTCATCTTAACCTTCAGTTTGTTCTTAGTTGTTTTCTTCATTTTGATCTAAAAAAATTTTAAGTTTGGTGTCATTTTATTGTTTTTCTCTTTCCTCATTAAATTCAAAAAAAAAAAATTCAAAATTTAAAAGTCAAAAATCAAATTTCAATAATTAAATATCAAAATTTCAAATTTAAAATTTCAAATAAATTAAATTTTCAAAATTCAAATTTAAAAATTAAAAATTAAAATCTCAAATTTCAAAATTTAAAATTTTAAAAAAATTTATATTTCAAAAATTATATCTTTTTCAAAATCTTATCTTATCTTATTTCAAAAATCAAATTTCAAAATTCATTATTTAAATTTCAAATTTCAAAATTTAATTTTTCAAATTTCAAAATTCAAATTTCAAAAATTTAAAATTCAAATTTCAAAATTTCAAATTTCAACTTTCAAAATTTAATTTTCAAATTCAAAATTTAAATAACCTTTTAATTTAAAATTATTTTTATTTTTATTTTTAACTTTTATTTGTTTTTTGTTACTATGAACTCTCACCCCTTTGGCTATGAGTCTGGTTACAATTATATTACAGGAAGAGGAAATTACAATGAGAACAGGCATCAAGGTTGGAACAATCAAAGATGGGAGGAGACACAAGGATTTGATCAACCCTCATGGCAACAACCACCTCCAATGGACTATCAACAACCACTACCATATGCCTATAAACCCTCTCCTCAACATGACTTTGGACCACCAAATTCACAAGCCCCTTTACACCATTTACCTCCATATGACCCTAACCCACATCTACCATACCAACCGCCCTATGAACCAATTGAACCATACATAGATCCACCCCAACCTTCATTGGATAACAATACACTCATCTCTAACATCATTGGTCTCACCTCTACACTCCAAAATCTTATATCCCGCATGAACCAACCCTCTACCTCTAATATTCAACCCTCAAGCTCTAGTGCACTTTCTTTTTAACCACATAATGATCTTTTCATCCCATCACCACCCTCCATGGAAGAGCACCCACATCCATCAATCCAAGAGCAAGATGATTCCAATTATGCTATTGATATGGAACAGGAAAGAAGGAATCATCTTCGCGAATCCATACTTCATAAAGAGCTAGAGGAGGCCCTACGGGTGAAGGTAGGAGAGACCCTTGAAGATGAAAGAGTAGTTCAAAGGAGTTGTCATAGAAAGAAAATCATCAGGGATGAGTACGATTTTATACTTAAACAACTGGACAAAGCAGCAATTATTAAAAAGGAAGAAGTGGTTGCAGACTTAAGAGATGCTGTACCTCCATTGGAAAGTCCAGTCACAGAGCCTCCTTCCATGCCCTTGGTGAGCAATGAAAAAGAGATTGAATTGGAAGAAAGCTACCAAGAGGAAGAGATTAATATTGAAGAAACTTGCAAAGAGGTGAAAGTTGTCAAAGAGTACAAGGGATGGAGCTTGAAATCACCTTGCCAAAGTTATTGGAGACCCCTCCCCCTAAGTTGCCATCATCCTTCACAACATTCAAGTGGGTAAAATTCATATCCCTTAGATTTCTAATTCCACTTGAATATGGGCTACTGGAGACGGATGGTCAACTTAGAGCTCTTTGTGGCATAAAGAGTAAGAGGAAGATGATCAGTGGTAAGAATTGTCCTGCAAGGTTCATTATGGTTGGAAGCTTTAAGTTTAAACGCAACGGTTGGTGTAGAGCTCAATTGAATGGGTCTAGGAAGCTGTTTGGTAGCTGCAGTGAGAATTCAAATTACTTATCACCCAGCTGGAAAAATACAGATCCCGACAAAAATGGGTGTAAAAGCAAAGTTTGGGATTCTGGAATCTGCTCTGACATCTGTCACCCCGGGAGCCTAAGAATCTGTTTGAAGCTTCTTATGGGCTTTACATGCCTAGTTTGGGACCCCGGAGGTTACTGGAATCACAAACATTGGTGGAGATTCCTGGATGAGTTCAAGCACAAGCCACCATAACAGGGAGCTCACCAAATGTCCAACTTAAGGACTTTAACTAAAAGTGCTAGGTGGGAGA
The DNA here is from genome assembly GCF_003086295.3 of Arachis hypogaea. Taxonomy (NCBI): domain Eukaryota; kingdom Viridiplantae; phylum Streptophyta; class Magnoliopsida; order Fabales; family Fabaceae; genus Arachis; species Arachis hypogaea. Next base: position 108,574,646 of record NC_092052.1, on the reverse strand, counting down.
CAACCCACCATGGTATGATCGTTTCTTTTTCAATTTTATTTCATGTTGCTTGTTTTTATTTTAATTTTCATTGAACTTGGAAGTTTTCATAGCATTCACATTAAGCATTTCATTCTGCATATTGCATTAAAAAAAAAAAGCACGCACGCGACGCGACAACGTCGCTGACGCGTCCGCGTCACCAGTGCAATGGGAAGAAAAGAAAACGAACAGAAAGTCACGCGAGAGCGTGGCTGGAGGCGTGCCAATGGCACAAATCGTCCCACGCGACCGCATCGCTGATGCAACCGCGTCATATGGGAATAATAGCCTCCCACGCGACCGCGTGCCCCACGCGGCCGCGTGCCCCACGCGGCCGCGTGACCAAGATTTCGACGTCAAAGTGGTGCACACCCAAAAGTTGTGCGAGAGTGGTGCTGAATGCATAATCCTTCCCACGCGGCCGCATGACCCACGTGACCGCGTGACCCACGTGACCGCGTCATATTCCTTTAAAGCCCACTCACGCGATCGCAGGTCCCATGCGATCGCGTCACCCAATATTTGGCAACTAATGATTTTGAACAGAGAGTTGTGCGAGTGCGAGGCTGCCCTCGCGCCAGTAGCATAAAACGGGTCACGCAACCGCGTGACCGACGTGACCGCGTCAATCAGTATAAGCGCAAGTTGCGCGACCGCGTGCCCCACGCGACCGCGTCGATTGCGCCGCACAGCTTCCCTGATTTACCACTTATCTTATCTTTTCTTCCCCAATCCTAATTTCTCCTCCCTCCTTTCTTACTTACTTCTTCTTTCTTTCTTTCCCTTCTCATTCTTCTTATCTTTCATTTTATTTTATTTAATTTATTTACATACTTTCATTCATTGCATATTTTTATTTTTTTATTGGTGTTCAAATGTTCTTATTCAACTATTATATCTTTTCTGGTATTATTTTGGTGCTTCATGACTTGTTTTATTCTGATTGGGTAATATTATTTAAATCAATGCTAATTTTTATATTACTGATATTCTTTTTGCATTGACATGAACTTACATTGTCTTTCATTACCCACTCTCTTCCCCATTGTTGCAAATTTTGCACCACTGGTATGCCATGACTTCTATTGTTTTCTCACGTACATGTTGAAGCTTCCATGTAAATGAGACCCTTTTCATTTGACATTAACCCACCCATACTTCATTTATTTTCTTATCTCTATTTCTGGGTTACTTTTCTTCCCTTTTTTCTTTCAGGATGGCCACCCGGAAGGGAACTGGAAGACGTTTATATGGGAAAACAAGACAAGTCCATCTACACAATCTTTGGAGAAAAGCGCCAGTTGGAACAACCCGTCCACCTGCACATCTTAGCATGCACCGAGGACGATGCTTTCTTTAAGTGTGGGGAGGTCGATACCGATCTCCATGGGTAGTTATTTCTTGACTCAACACCAAATTTTTTATTTTATTTGTTTGTTCATTGTTGCATTTGCATGTTTAATTGCATATTTGTTTGATTTTTTGCATATTTTACCACTTGGTTGAAGTAATATTTTCTTTTTCAAGAAACCTTTTAAGAGCATTTCACTAATTTGAATAAAATTTAATGTTACACTTGTTTGAAGAAATATTATACTGGAACATGGTTTAGAGCTCGAACACACAAAACCCGTGAGATTTTTGAGCCTATTTGAATTGGTTGCATTTTATCAACCAAAATTTTGTTTTAGTGTGTATTTTTCTCTCTAAAATTGTAATATTTGTCTTGCTTAATTCTATATTTCCATGGTTTGATGTATGCATACACTTATATGATTGAGGCCTTTGTTTCAATGAGCTTACATACCCATATGGCCTTAACCTTTCATTATCCTTTGCAAACCAATTTGAGCCTATTTTACCCCTTTTATTCTTTACTTTAGCACATCATTAACTCTAAGTAAAAAACAATATTGTCCTTAATTTGAATCCTTGGTTAGCTTAGACTAGTGAAAGTGCTTATGATTTAAGTGTGGGAAAAGTGGGATTGGAAACAATTGGTTTAAGAATTGGGTGTTATACATCTTTATGAAAATGTGAAAAAAAAATGTTTAGGATGATGTGTATTTTCGGAAAATGAATTCCAAACACACAATCTAACCAGCAAGTGCACCGGGTCGCATCAAGTAATAATAACTCACGTGAGTGAGGTCGATCCCACAGGGATTGAAGGATTGAGCAATTTTAGTTTAGTGGTTGATTTAGTCAAGCGAATCAAGTATTGGTTGGGTGATTTCTGATTGCAGAAACTAAATTGCTTGAAATGTAAAGGGAGAGGGGTAGATTACAGAAAATTAAAGAGCAAAGAAAGTAAATAAGCTGAATCTTAAAGAACAAGTAATGTAAATTGCAGAAACTTAGATTGCAAGAAATGTAAATGGCTGAATCTTAAAGTGCAAGAAATATAAATTACTTGAATTATAAAGGGAATTGGGAAGTGGGTTTGCAGAATTTAAACAAGGAAAAGAAAATTGCACTAAACTGAAAAGTAGAAGAAGAATTGAATTGAACCGGATCTAAAACGGAAATGTAAATGAACTTGAAAAAACATTAAATAGAGAATTTAAAATGAAAACTCCAGATCTCAGGACACAAGAGACTAGATAACCGAGTCTAGATCTCAATGCCTTCCTAGATCCAAATGTAGAATTCAATTGCAAGAAATAAAGAAAAGTAAATTGCAAAATGAATAGAAGAAGAGGCAATGAACAGAAATTGAAATTCAATTATGCAGAAAATTAAACAAGATCCCAAGGTGAGATTGAAACAGAAGTTCTTCAATTCTTCACCCAAGATCCAAAGCAAGAAAAGTAAAGAGTGCTGAGCAAGAACAAGGAAGAAGAGAGATCAATTTTCCTTCCTAATTCTCTTGATTTCTAAAGCAACAATTCAAAAATGTAAAGGTGAGCTCTCTACTGTAAGTATGTAAAAATTCTCCCAGGAAGCTCCCTGAAAACTTAAATCCTAAGCTATTTATACACTTTCTTCAAATGGTCTTCAAGCCTTGAATTGGGCCTTTGCTCTTGATGGAATTGGGTTGATAAAAGCCTCTGTTGATTGGTCTTGGAGTTGGAGAGAAACCCATTGTGAACCGGGCCATGAATCATAAAAGCTTGAGTCAAAGTTTGAGGCAAACTTTGGCTCAAGCTTTTCATATCAGCTGCCCCCTTTTGCTGCTACCAATGTTTGGGCTAAAGTTTGAGGTCAAACTTTGAGCCAAACGTTGGGCCTTCTTGTATGCCTTATGGCGCCAACGTTTGCCAAAAAGCTTGAGGCAAACGTTGGCGCAAACTTTTGCTCTCTTGGGTGTGTTGATGGTGGCGCCAACGTTTGCCAAAAAGCTTGAGGCAAACGTTGGCGCAAGCTTTTCTCCTCCAGGGTGTTGGTGTGTGGCGCCAACGTTTGCCAAAAAGCTTGAGGCAAACGTTGGCGCAAGCTTTTGCTCCATCCAATGTGAATTCACTCTTCCAAAAGTTTGAGCTAAAGTTTGAGGCAAGCTTTTGCTCAAGCTTTTTGTTCTCTCTTGCTCCTTGCCCTTTCTTCTTTCTTCAACCTTCTTCAAAGCTCTTTTCACCTATCATCAATCAATCAAACACATCAAAGCTATGCTCAAAATCATGAGTTTGTTATTCTTTCATAATATATGACAATTATAGCACAAAATCTCATGAAATTACATTAATTCATCCATGGTTGATTGAATCAAAGGAAATATGAAATTCTACCCAATTGGCTTACTTATGGCTCAAGAAAGTGCATAAAAACAATTGAAAACAAAAGAAAAAGACTAGTGAAACTAGGCTAAGATGACTTGTCATCACAACACCAAACTTAAAGCTTGCTTGTCCCCAAGCAAGAAAGGAATTATGCTCAAAGGTTCTTTTAATTAAGACGGATTGAAGAATAACTTGTAAGGTCCTGTGAGTGAAGTGATTAAGTGACAGTGGGGTAAACTCTAAATCATATGCTCATGCAAGGGCCTCAGTGCTTACTAGTCCTTACATATTGGGGGTCTTAGGTCCTAGGACTTTCATCCAAATGATATCATGGAGATCTCTCTATAGGTAATCACCTTGAAGCAGCTTATAGTTGCTGTGCTTTGGCCTTGACTCTAAGTGTCATGTCTCAAAGCGGCTCTTTAGATAAGCTTTCAATCAATACTCCTAAACCAGTTGGTTTTAAGGTATTAGGTGTTAAAGCACCCCTAAGGATTTACTTACTTAAGCCTCTCTCTTTGACACAATTTGACCACAAGCATTTACTAGGATAACAACTCTTTGAGTTCTTGTTTCTTTTCTTCTTCTCTGCCTAGTAATTGATGCTCAGAGCCTTGGGCCATGTTCTTTTTGTTTTTGTATTTTCTTTATTTTCTTTTGTTTTGTTTGCTGCTTCTTGGATCAATAAATGTTTGAGAATCTCCACAACACTTCTTTGAACTCTATGTCCCGCCTATGAGCTCCCATGCAAGTTTTCATAAGCATGCAACCTCAATACATGATTATACAACTAGAACCACCACTTTTCCTAATCTTTTGCTTGCCTCAAAATTGTTTAATTCCTTAATCCTTCTTTTCAAAGAACTTTCATGTGATGCATTTTTGAAATATTGAGTGCAAACAAGTTTGGAGAGTATAGTGTTGTAAATGATCAAGCATCTTGATTATTGAATTGCAGAAAAACTATACTAGACAAAAGGACAGATAGGGGTATAATATCATTTTTAATCACGGCAATATCTGATAATGAACAATACAACCTTTTGGAGTTTACTTGCTGTCCTCTTCCTCATCATCATTGCTGGTCTTCACATTCCTCCTTCACCTCTTTGATTGATGATGCTAAATCTTCCAAAAGTTTGTATGGTGCTCTGTAGTGATATTGAAAGTTGCTTGTTCCCCAAGCACTTGAAAAATGGTTAGCATGCATGAATTATTTGTGGGCCTTTGAACTTACTTTGGTGTTATGGTTAGCATGCATGAATTATTTGTGGGCCTTTGAACTTACTTTGGTGTGGGAACACCAAACTTAGTACCTTGCCAATGGTTCTCATGCATCAGATTAACCATGTGTGAAACTCTTTTTCTTTTTCAAAGGTAATAGAACTAAAAACTAGGAAACAGCATAATAGTTAACTAGTTCGTCTAGATGCTTGAAGCTAGCATTATGCAGTAGGTGAGAATATATTTTATGATGAAATTTTGGTGAAACACCAAACTTAGAATCCTTCATTCTCCCTTAGATTGTTTTGGTGTGTAACACCAAGCTTAGCTCCTTGCAATATAGATAAAACTAATTAACCTTTTTATTGAAATAGATATGAAAAGATAGTTACCTCCGGTTGGGTTGCCTCCCAACAAGCGCTCTTTTATTGTCACTAGCTTGACATCCTCTATGCTTGCTCAGCTCAGATTCTGAGCTTCCTTCTCCTTGTCCCATTGTCCTCCTAAGTGAGGCTCTGCTCTGTGATGCTCATCCTGGATGAGTGATTCTTTTCCTTTAGCCCTCTTCTCACCCATTTCTGCGAGGTTCTTAGCCAGTTGTTGCATTTGCTTCTCAATTCTTCTGACTGAGGCTTCCTGGTTCTTCATTGTCACCTCTTGGTGTTTCATCATTCTCTCTATTAAGATCTCCATATTGGTGATCCTCTGAGAGTCTTGTGAGATTGGTTGGTTGTGGGGTGTTGGGGGTTGGAAGGGTGGGTAGTGTGGTGGTATGTAGTGATTGTTGTTGGTATGGTGGTGTTTTTGCAGGTTTGGAAAATTGGGGTTGTTGTAGTTGAAGTCCCTTTGTTCCTGATGTTGAGATTCCCTCATTCTTAGATAAGAATGTGGCTTCCATGGTGGAAATTGTGCATTCACTGTAGTAGAATGTAGAAAATCAATTTGTCTAGCTATTGACTCGAATTGTTGCTGAGTTTGCTGGTGTAGCTGTTTGTTTTGATTCATGACTGCCTTCACTCCTTCAAGATTCATTACTTCCTTTTCTGAAATTGCATTCTGTGGTGTCTCAAATGAGTGTTGGTTATTGGCTCTTTTGTCATTGAACTCTGCAGTTCCTTAGCCGGTTGTTGTTGCTTTGAGTAGGCCATCTAAGAAGTAATCTACCGCTCTTCTTGTTTCTGAGGTTAATCCTTCATAGAACGCTTGGAAACCCACTTTGTCACTTGCTTTCTTGTATCTTTCCCATGCTTTGAACAATGGTTCTTCCTCTCCTTGTATGAATGGATGTATTCCCTCTTTCATCTTGATGTTTTGTTGGGATGAGGAGAATTTGGCTAGAAACTTGGCAACCAAATCATCCCAACTAGTGATACTTCCTTGGGGAAAGGTTTCAAGCCATTGTGCCGCTTCATCCTTCAGTGAGAAAGGGAATAACAAGAGCTTATAGGTATCATGATTTACACTATCGAGATTGATAGCACCACAAGTCCTCAGAAAAATGGATAGGTGCTGTTTAGGATCCTCCAATGGATTTCCACCATAGGAACAATTGTTCTTGATTAGTGTAATGAGTTGCGGCTTCATGTTGTGGTGTTCTTCTTTCTCAGAAACTCCTTCTTCAATGATATCCTTCCCTCTGGTCTCTCTTCTTTCCTGTGACATATAAATCAACAAACGGAACACACAGTGGTACTCTTGAAAATTGAGTGTAGTCAGTTGAGACAAAACTTCAAACAGTTAGTGGGTTAGTCAAAATTAAAGAAAAAGTGCTTGATCTAAACTACCACCTCACTTAATCATTGTCAATCTATTTCAATCCCCAGCAACGGCGCCAAAAACTTGATGTGTATTTTTGGAAAACGAATTCCAAACACACAATCTAACCGGCAAGTGCACCGGGTCGCATCAAGTAATAATAACTCACGTGAGTGAGGTCGATCCCACAGGGATTGAAGGATTGAGCAATTTTAGTTTAGTGGTTGGTTTAGTCAAGCGAATCAAGTATTGGTTGGGTGATTTGTGATTGCAGAAACTAAATTGCTTGAAATGTAAAGGGAGAGGGGTAGATTGCAGAAAATTAAAGAGAAAAAAAAGTAAATAAGCTGAATCTTAAAGAACAAGTAATGTAAATTACAGAAACTTAGATTGCAAGAAATGTAAATGGCTGAATCTTAAAGTGCAAGAAATGTAAATTACTTGAATTATAAAGGGAATTGGGAAGTGGGTTTGCAGAATTTAAACAAGGAAAAGTAAATTGCACTAAACTGAAAAGTAGAAGAAGAATTGAATTGAACCGGATCTAAAACGGAAATGTAAATGAACTTGAAAAAACGTTAAACAGAGAATCTAAAATGAAAACTCCAGATCTCAGGATCCAAGAGACTAGATAATCGAGTCTAGATCTCAATGCCTTCCTAGATCCAAATGTAGAATTCAATTGCAAGAAATAAAGAAAAGTAAATTGCAGAATGAATAGAAGAAGAGGCAATTAACAGAAATTGAAATTCAATTATGCAGAAAATTAAACAAGATCCCAACGTGAGATTGAAACAGAAGTTCTTCAATTCTTCACCCAAGATCCAAAGCAAGAAAAGTAAAGAGTGTTGAGCAAGAACAAGGAAGAAGAGAGATCAATTCTCCTTCCTAATTCTCTTGATTTCTAAAGCAACAATTCAAAAATGTAAAGGTGAGCTCTCTACTGTAAGTATGTAAAAATTCTCCCAGGAAGCTCCCTGAAAACTTAAATCCTAAGCTATTTATACACTTTCTTCAAATGGTCTTCAAGCCTTGAATTGGGCCTTTGCTCTTGATGGAATTGGGTTGATAAAAGCCTCTGTTGATTGGTCTTGGAGTTGGAGAGAAACCCATTGTGAACCGGGCCATGAATCATAAAAGCTTGAGTCAAAGTTTGAGGCAAACTTTGGCTCAAGCTTTTCATATCAGCTGCCCCCTTTTGCTGCTACCAACGTTTGGGCTAAAGTTTGAGGTCAAACTTTGAGCCAAACGTTGGGCCTTCTTGTATGCCTTGTGGCACCAACGTTTGCCAAAAAGCTTGAGGCAAACGTTGGCGCAAACCTTTGCTCTCCTGGGTGTGTTGATGGTGGCGCCAACGTTTGCCAAAAAGCTTGAGGCAAACGTTGGCGCAAGCTTTTTCTCCCCTGGGTATGTTGGTGTGGCGCCAACGTTTGCCAAAAAGCTTGAGGCAAACGTTGGCGCAAGCTTTTCTCCTCCAGGGTGTTGGTGTGTGGCGCCAACGTTTGTCAAAAAGCTTGAGGCAAACGTTGGCGCAAGCTTTTGCTCCATCCAATGTGAATTCACTCTTCCAAAAGTTTGAGCTAAAGTTTGAGGCAAGCTTTTGCTCAAGCTTTTTGTTCTCTCTTGCTCCTTGCCCTTTCTTCTTTCTTCAACCTTCTTCAAATCTCTTTTGTCCTATCATCAATCAATCAAACACATCAAAGCTATGCTCAAAATCATGAGTTTGTTATTCTTTCATAATATATGACAATTATAGCACAAAATCTCATGAAATTGCATTAGTTCATCCATGGTTGATTGAATCAAAGGAAATATGAAATTCTACCCAATTGGCTTACTTATGGCTCAAGAAAGTGCATAAAAACAATTGAAAACAAAAGAAAAAGACTAGTGAAACTAGGCTAAGATGACTTGTCATCATAGGACATGTTCATGCATTCAATAATTTAATCATATGCATTGAGAAAAACCAAAGAAAAAAATCATAAAAAAAATGAAAAAGAGAAAAAGAAAAGAAAAAATGCAAATAAGAAAAAGGGGACAAAATCCCCAAAGTAAATGTTGGTAGCAATGTATATGAATTGTACTCAAATCAGGATGCATAAATATATGAAAAACATGGTTAATGGATAGTTAGATGTGGTGTTATGATTACATGGATTGTCTAAAGTTAGGTGGAAAGTTTAAGTTAATTAAGGATTCAGATTTTAGTCCACTTGGCCAAATACAATCCTACCTTGACCCTAACCCCATTACAACCCTTAAAAGACCTCTTGATATGTGTATCTGTGCATTAAATTTATGTTGATTGTTAGATGAAGAGAAAGCCTTAGAAAGCAAGATTAGTAGAGAATTGAGAGAATCGAACCTTAAACACATGAGTGATTAGAGTGTATACACTACCAGTGAGGATTCGATGCTCAATTCCGTGTTCCCTGCTTTCATGAGCTATTTTCTTCTTGCAAGTCTATTTGTACTTCATTTTCATGATTTGAATTAGTGAAATCCAGTTCATATTTATTCTTGGAGAATTTATTTACTTTAAAACCAAGTAGGTAGAAATATTTTGCATGTACTTAGATTCATATAGATAGGTTGCATTTCATACCATTCCTCTTCATTCTTTATAGTTTCTCTTGAGCTTAGCATGAGGACATGATAATGTTTAAGTGTGGGGAGGTTGATAAACCACTATTTTATGGTTTATCTTGTGCTCAATCGAGTGGATTTTATCAACTCTTTACCCACTTATTCATAATATTTGCATGGTTTTATATTTCCTTCCTGATTTTGTGCTATGATTGAAAATATGCTTCTTTGATCTTATATTTGCTTATTATTAATCTTATCTTATTACCATTAGATACCTTGATATGTGTGTTAAGTGATTTCAGAGATTACAGGGCAGGAATGGCTCAGAGGATGGAAAGGAAGCATGCAAAAGTGGAAGGAATACAAGAAGTTGAAGGAACTGCAAAGCTGTCAGCCTGACCCTCTTGCACTCAAACGGCTATAACTTTAGCTACAGAGGTCCAAACGACGCGGTTCTAGTTGCGTTAGAAAGCTAACGTCCGGGGCTTTGATTTGATATATATATGCCATAGTTGCCCTGACGCTAGGTGACGCGACCGCGTGCTTCATGCGGCCGCGTCGCAGTGACGAAAAAGCAGCTTGTTTGAATTCGCAACCAGCGAATTCTGGGCTATTTCTGACCCAGTTTATGACCTAGAAAACACAGATTAGAGGCTATAAAGTGGGGGAATGCATCCATTCATAAAGAGGCTTTCACATTCACAATCTTAGGAGTAGATGTAGTTTTTAGAGAAAGAGGTTCTCTCCTCTCTCTTAGGATTAGGATTTAGGACTTCTCTTAAAGGAATTAGGATTTCTTCTTCTCAATTTCCAGATTTAATATTCCTTTTATATTTTTATTCTACTGCTTTTATTCATATCTATACTTTATGTTGCCAAATTGGCTTATGAACTCTTCATGTTAGATTATAATTTCTCTTATTAATGTTATTTGAGGTATTTCAATTTATGATTGCTTTCTTTAATTTATGTTATTGTTGCTTTACATCTGAAGGCATTTTTATTCCAGCAAATTTACTTTTTCCCTTTTGGTCTTGGTTAAGAAAGCAGTAACTCAGGAGTTATCTTAGCTCAACGTAATTGATAACTGTTATCTTTGCTAATTGAACTGAACTTCAATAATCCCAACCTTTTCTTAGGAAATAAATAGGATTCGAAGATCAAACTAATTAGTCCCTTGACTTTCCTTTTGCTTTAGTAAAGGTCAACTAAGTGGAATTAAGATTCAACTTTCATTATTATTGATAAGGATAACTAAGTCTGGACTTCCAATTTCTCATACCTTGCCAAAAGTTTATTTTACAGTTATTTATTTATTTTTAATTGCCATTTAAATTATTTGTCATACTTATTCCTCACTCTCAACCCCGATTTACAACTTTATAGCCAATAATAAGAACATACTTCCCTGCAGTTCCTTGAGAAGACGACCCGAGGTTTGAATACTCAGTTATCAATTTCAAAGGGGTTTGTTACTTGTGACAACCAAAACGTTTGTACGAAGGGATTTCTGTCGGTTTAGAGACTATATCTACAACGCGACTGTTTTTATGAAATTCTTTACTGGCAAAAGTTCCTCTCATCAAGTGTACATGAACTGGTTATTTGCAACCATGTCAATGAGTTCCTGAGCTTCTGCAGGCATTTTCTTTAGGTGAATGGATCTACCTGCAAAATGGTCTAATGACATCTTAGATAATTCAGACAGACCATCATAGAATATATCCAAGATGGTCCATTCTGAAAGCATGTCAGAAGGTCACTTTTTAGTCAGTTGCTTATATCTCTCCCAAGCTTCATAGAGGCATTCACCTTCTTTCTGTTTGAAGGTTTGAACATCCACTCTAAGCTTGCTAAGCTTTTGAGGAGGAAAGAACTTGGCTAAGAAAACCGTGACCAGCTTATCCCAAGAGTTCATGCTATCTTTAGGTTGAGAGTCCAACCATATTCTAGCTCTGTCTCTTACAGCAAACGGGAAAAGCATAAGCCTGTAGACCTCGGGATCAACCCCATTGGTCTTAACAGTATCACAGATTTGCAAGAATTCAGTTAAGAACTAAAAAGGATCTTCTGATGGAAGTCCATGAAACTTGCAGTTCTGTTGCATCAGAGAAACTAATTGAGGCTTTAGCTCAAAATTGTTTGCTCCAATGGCAGGGATTGAGATGCTTCTTCCATGTAAATTGGAATTTGGTGCAGTAAAGTCACCAAGCATCTTCCTTGCATTGTTATTATTTTCAGCCATGTCTTCTTCTTTTTCGAAAATTTCTATAAGATTTTCTCCAGAGAGTTGTGCTTTAGCTTCCCTTAGCTTCCTCTTCAGAGTCCTTTCAGGTTCAGGATCAGCTTCAACAAGAATGTTCTTATCCTTGTTCCTGCTCATATGAAAAAGAAGAGAACAGAAAAGAAAATATGGAATCCTCTATGTCACGGTATAGAGATTCCTTTATGTGAGTAGAAGAAGAAAAAAATTCGAACACAGAAAGAGGGAGAGGGTTCGAATTTTTAAGAAAGAGAAGTGTTAGTAGATAAATAAATAATTAGAAGGAGGTGAGAGAGAAGAATTTTCGAAAATAATTGAAAAGAAAAGAAAAATATTTTTGTTTTTAATTTAAAATTAAAGTTAAAATTCAAAAATTAAGAAAAGAAAATAAAACTAAATCAAATTAAAATTTAAAAAATAGTTAATTAAAAAGGAATTTTGAAAAAGAGGAAGGTGATTTTTGAAAATTTAAATAGAGAATTAGTTAGGTAGTTTTGAAAAAGATATGATTGAAACAAAAAGATAGGATTAGTTTGAAAAAGATTTGAAAATCAATTTTAAAAAGATAAGAGGTTAGAAAAGATTTTGAAATTGATTTTGAAAAAAGATGTGATTGACATTTATTTTGAAAAAGATTTGAAAAAGAAATTTAAAAAGATTTGATTTTTGAAATCAAAGTTGATTACTTGACTAACAAGAAACAAAAAGATATGATTTTAAAACTTAAAGATTGAACCTTTCTTAAGAGGCAAGTAACAAACCTTAAAATTTTTGACTCAATCACATTAATTGTTAGTAAAGATTTTGAAATTATGAAACAAAATAAAAAAAAAGATTTTTAAAAATCAATTTGAAATTTTCGAAAATATGAAAGAAAGAATGAAAAAGATTTGATTTTTGAAAAAGATTTGAAAAAGATAGGATTTTTAAATTGAAAATTTGATTTGACTCATAAGAAACAACTAGATTTTAAAAATTTTTGAAAAAGTCAACTCAAATTTTCGAAATTTATGAGATGAAAAAGGGAAAGATATTTTTTTGATTTTTGAATTGTTAATGAAGAAAGAGAAAAACACAAAAAAGACACAAGACATAAAAATTATGAATCAAAACACACAATGCATGCAAGAATACTTTGAATGTCAAGATGAACACCAAGAACACTTTGAATGTCAAGCTGAACACCAAGAACTTTATTTTTGAAAACTTTTAAGAAAAGAAAAACATGCAAGACACCAAACTCAGAAATTGACAATGTTTAGGCACTAACAAATTGAAAATGCATATGGAAAACAAGAAAAGATACAAAACATGAAAAACTAAAGATCAAACAAAGACAATCATCAAGAACAACTTGAAGATTATGAAGAACATCATGCATGAGTTTTCGAAAAATGCAAGAAAGAGATAAACATGCAATTGACACCAAACTTAAAAACTAACACAAGACTCAAACAAGAAACATCAAATTAATTTTTTATTTTTATGATTTTATAATTTTTTTTGTAATTTTTCGAAAATTAATTGGAAAAAGAAAAATAAGGATTTCAAAATTTCTAATGAGAATTCCAGGAATCATGCAATGTTAGTCTAAAACTCCAGTCCAGGAATTAGACATGGCTTACTAGCCAGCCAAGCTTTCAGTGAAAGCTCCGGTCCAAAACACTAGACATGGTCAATGGCCAGCCAAGCTTCAGCAGATACAAATCAGGCATATAATAGCTGATTAGATGAGAATCCACGGACTTTTGTGATGATAAGTTGAAATCTCAGTCCAAAGGATTAGACATGGCTTCACAGCCAGCCAGAATTCAACAGATCATCGTGAAACTCTAGAATTCATTCTGAAAAATTTTGTAGCCATAGGATAATTTATATATATATATATATATTTGAAAATTTTTTGAAAATAAAAGAATAAAAACAAAAAGCTTGAAATTAAAATAAAATTACCTAATCTGAGCAACAAGATGAATCGTCAGTTGTCCAAACTCGAACAATCCCCGGCAACGGCGCCAAAAACTTGGTGTGGGAAATCGTGATCGTTCATTCCTTGGTAATGGCGCTGAAAACTTAATACGCACGTTCATAATCTTAGTTCTTTGTCACAACTTCGCACAACTAACCAGCAAGTGCACTGGGTTGTCCAAGTAATAAACCTTACGTGAGTAAGGGTCGATTCCACGGAGATTGTCGGCTTGAAGCAAGCTATGGTCACCTTGTAAATCTCAGTCTGGCGGATTCAAATGGTTATAGAGTTTTAATAATTAAAAGATAAATAAAACGTAAAATAGAGATAGAGATACTTATGTAATTCATTGGTGAGAATTTCAGATAAGCGTATGGAGATGCTTTTATTCCTTCTGAACCTCTGCTTTCCTACTGCTTTTATCCAATCCTTCATACTCCTTTCCATGGCAAGCTTATGTTGGGCATCACCGTTGTCAATGGCTACATCCCGTCCTCTCAGTGAAAATGGTCCAAAATGCACTATCACCGCACGGCTAATCATCTGTCGGTTTTCGATCATACTGGAATAGGATTCAGTAATCCTTTTGCATTTGTCACTACGCCCAGCACTCGCGAGTTTGAAGCTCGTCATAGCCATCCCTTCTCAGATCCTACTCGGAATACCACAGACAAGGTTTAGACTTTTCGGATCTCAAGAATGGCCACCAATAATTCCAGCCTATACCACGAAGACTCTGATCTCACGATCAGGAGGCTAAGAGATATACATTTAAGCTTGTTTGCATGTAGAACGGAAGTGATTGTCAAGCACGCGTTCATAGGTGAGAATGGTGATGAACGTCACATAATCATGACATTCATCATGTTCTTGTGTGTGAATGAATATCTTAGAGAAGAAATAGGCTTGAAATGAATAGAAAAACAATAGTACTTTGCATTAATTAATGAGGAACAGCAGAGCTCCACACCTTAATCTATGGTGTGTAGAAACTCTACCGTTGAAAATACATAAGTGGTGAAGGTCCAGGTATGGCCGAATGGCCAGCCTCCAAAACGTGATCCAAGGATCAAAAGATAATCCAAAGATGTAAAAACAATAGTAAAAAGTTTTATTTATACTAAACTAGTTACTAGGGTTTACAAAGATAAGTAAATGATGCAGAAATCCACTTCCGGGTCCACTTGGTGTGTGCTTGGGCTGAGCATTGAAGCTTTCATATGTAGAGGTCTTTCTTGGAGTTAAACGCCAGTTTGTAACCTATTTCTGGCGTTTAACTCTACTTTGCAACCTGTTTCTGGCGTTTAACTCCAGAATAGGGCAGAGAGCTGGCGTTGAACGCCAGTTTGCATCATCTAAGCTCGGGCAAAGTATGGACTATTATATATTTCTGGAAAGCCCTGGATGTCTACTTTCCAACCCAATTGAGAGTGCACCATTTAGACTTCTGTAGCTCCAGAAAACTCACTTTTAGTGCAGGGAGGTCAGATTCCAACAGCATCTGCAGTCCTTCTTCAACCTCTGAATCTGATTTTTGCTCAAGTCCCTCAATTTCAGCCAGAAATTACCTAAAATCACAGAAAAACACACAAACTCAAAGTAAAGTCCAGAAATGTGATTTTTATTTAAAAACTAATAAAAATATATTAAAAACTAATAAAATCATACTAAAAACTATGTAAAAACAATGCCAAAAAGCGTATAAATTATCCGCTCATCAACCTCCTTATGACCCTAATCCATATCCATCCCACCAACCACCTTTTGAACCATATGAGCCATACATGGAACCACCATTCCAAGATTACTACTCCCAAGAACCATCTCAATACACACCACCACATCTTTATCAAGAAGAACCACCTTCCTATCGTGAACCCTTTCTCCAAGACAATGAACTCTCCTATCCACCCCAAGCCTCAATGGATGAAACCCTTAGCCTTATACTTCAAGGACAAGAAGAAATGCAAAGGGAGACACTAGAATTTGTGACTACCTTGACCAAGGTAGTAAGCATTTTAGCCGCCCAATGCTTGAGCACTCAAAGCACTCCCATGGTCACATGTGGAGAATTAATTGAAAAGCATAGCATGAAGGGGAGATTGGAAACTCCGGTGGAAAATGAGGGATGTTATTTTGTATTAGAGCAATTAGAGGAGCCTATGATCATTGAAGAAGAGGAAGAAGTAGTTGAAGACTTAGGAGATGCGGAACCTCCATGGGAACATAAAGTTGAAGAAAACCCCTCGAAGAAGATTGAATTTGATGTTGAGGAGGAATGTGCACAACCTCCAAAATAATTTTTGAATGAAGACTTGGAGGGAATGAAGCAAGAGTTGAGCTCCCTTGGTGATGAAGATTATGCATCCAATCTTCTTGGTGGTGAATCTTTTGAGTTTGAAGAACCTTCTCCTAAGGAGATAGGAAGCAATGTGGAGGTAGATTTATCTAATCCTCCCATATATGATTTGAGTGATGGAGAAGAGTTAGATGAAATTGATGAACAAAGGATTGAAGTTGAAGAATTTTGTCAAGAGGTGGAAGTGACCAAGGAAGAACATAAGAGAGTAAAGCTTGCAAGGACATTGGAAATACCTCTCCCCAAGCCATCACCATCCATTCTTTCATTCAAATGGGTAAACTCCTTATACTTAAGCTTTATTATTCCCCTTGAATATGGTTTGCTTGAGACGGATGGTCAACTTAGACATATTTGTGGCTTTAAGAGTAAAAGGGAGATGGCTAGTGGTTGGAAATATTATTCTAGGTTCATTATGGTTGCATGTCCAAAGTTTGATTGCAAGGTTTGGTGTAGACCTAGAGTGCATGGGTCTAGAAGGATGTTTGGTCACTTCATTGAGAATTCATCTTGCTTACCACCCGGACGAATTAATGAGATTCGACTTACAGACGGGTGTGAAAACAAAGTGTGAGATCCCGGATTACAAGATGAGGACCACTTTTGGGAGCCCATGGTTTGTGAGGAACTCTACCCAAGCTTGGAGTTATTAATTTTGAATAATGGTGCTTATTGGAGACTCAAGCATTGGTGGATGTTCTAAGATGAGTTTAAGAACAAGCCACCTTGAGAAGGGCTCCCCATAAGTCCAACTTAAGGACAATAAACAAAAGTGCTAGGTGGGAGACACCCCACCATAGTAAACTCTTTTCATTTTTTCTCTTTTGTAAATATTGATAGAATAGGTTTAATTTCATGTTTTGTTTTGTTTGTTGAGTTTATTTGGTAGTTTGGTAGGTTAAATTAGGTTTTAGGGTATTTTGGTAGCTGTTTGGAGGTTTGGAAGGCTTGGTTTGGTGCAAAAACATAGAAAAATTTTGAAAAACAGAGCACCATCCACGCGTACGTGTGCCCAAGCATTTTCGACCATCCACGCACACACGTACATGGCGCATACGCGTGGATGCAAAAATTCCACCCCAGCCAAAAACCCGAAAGTTAGGCCTGCACTATGTGAACATTGGGCCTAAGGCACAAACCAACCCGCGTGTACGCTCACCTGGCTCGTACGCATCGTTGATGCTAATTGCGTAATGCGCGTGCACGCACGCTATGCGCGCGCGCATCGATAGCGCCACTTGCCCTCCTGGTACATGTTCCATAGAGTTGGGCCAACCTTGGGCTGACACTGTGCCCCGCGCATAATCTCACCCACGCGTGCGCGCACGCCCTTCGGCCAAAATGCGCATCGGCGCGTAAGCGTGCATGACGCGTCCGCGTCGGTAAAAAAAAAGAGTTTTTTTTCCCATCTTCCATTTTCTTTTGTCCACTGCATTTGCATACTTTTGTTCTTTGCATTTTCATTTTGTTTTTATAGCTTATTTTTACTTTATTTTTTCAAGTTTCTTATTTTAATAATGGTGTTGAATTCTCCTACTCAATTGTTGAGAATTTCTTGCATTGCTTTGGTACTTCTTGACTTGTTTGATATTGATGGGTGATGAAATTTTTAAATCAATGCTTAATCTTTTATGACTCTTGTATCCCTTGTGCATTGATGTGAGCTCATATTGTCTTTCATGACCCACTCTTTCTTATTTGATCTTGATGCTCAATATGCTCTTCATGCCTTGACTTTACTCTTGCATGAAGCTTAATGATATGCCTTGGCTTATATTGTTTTCTCACTCACATGCTTAGCTACCATGTAGTAGAGAACTTTACTCTTATTTGGCATTCGCCCCTGCCTATGTTCTATTTGCTTTGCTATCTTTGTTATAGGCTTAATTTTCTTTCTTTTTCTCTCCTTTTAGGTTGGCCACCAAGAAAGAAAAAAAAAAGGGAAGTCTCAAAATGGGGCAACCAACAAGTCATCCGCACAATCGTTTGACGGAACTCATTAGTTGTAACAACTCATCCACCTTGCTCTTCTTTGTATGCACAGAGGACGGTGCAATCTTCAAGTGTGGGG
Organism: Arachis hypogaea; assembly: GCF_003086295.3. Classification (NCBI taxonomy): domain Eukaryota; kingdom Viridiplantae; phylum Streptophyta; class Magnoliopsida; order Fabales; family Fabaceae; genus Arachis; species Arachis hypogaea. The sequence goes on along the minus strand of NC_092052.1, from coordinate 108,556,676 downwards.
AGGTCGTCCGACCGATCTCCATGGGTAACAATTTCCTCTTTCAACACCAATGTAGTTAGTGGTTGTATTGCATGATAGGTTGCATGATAGGGTGATGATTTCTTTTCCAAAAAACTGTTTTAGGACATCCTACCAATTATTTCTTTTCCAAGAAACTGTTTTAGGGCATTCTACCAATTTGAAAAATTTTTGTTGAACTTGCTTGAAAGAATTTATTTTGGAACATGATTTTTGAGCTAATAACACAAGCTTGTGAGATTTGAGCCTATTGATGTGGTTACATCTTATAATCACTTAGTTTCTTTCTTGTGTGAAATTGTTCTCTTCTTATGATTGTGATCCTTGATTTGTTTGATTCTCTATGTCCATTATTTTGTGTATTCATGCATTTGTATGATTGAAGCCATCATTTTATTTAGCTCACTTACCCGAGTAGCCTTACCTTTTATCTTCCATTGTTAGCTAATTTGAGCCTACGATTAACCCACTTTGTTCTTAATTTAGCACATTACAAGCCTTAAAGCGGAAAATAATAAATGTCCTTTATTTGGATCTTTGATTAGCTTAGGCTAGTGAGTGTGAGTATCATTCAAGTGTGGAAAAACTCGGGACATTGGGTGAATAAAAGGGTAGTTTTGTATTTTTATTGGAAATATTGGGAATTTGGTACATACTCATGTATTAATTAAATGTATAGATCTTATGCATTGATGTTCTTGTATGTCACTTGAAAGAAAGAAAAAAATAAAAAAAAAGAATAAAAGAAAAAAATATAGAAAAAGAAAGTAAAAGAAGAAAAACAATAAAAAGGGGACAAAATGCCCCAAAGTGAGGCTCAATAAGATCAATGCATAAGTGTTGTGAAATGAAAAAAGAAAATGCATGAGTATGTGAAAAAGTGAAGAATGGGTAGTTAGGTTTGTTTAGAATTGTATAGGTTGCTATATAGGTTAGGTGGGAAGTTTAAGGTAATCAAATATTCAAATTTCAAGTCCACTTGACCAAATATGCATCCTTACCTTGACCCTAACCCCATTACAACCTATGAAAAGACCTCATGATAGTTGTATGCATGCATGAAATAAATATTGATTGTTAGATGAAAAACAAATCTTGGAAAGCATGATTAGGGGAGAATTGAGAGAATCGACCCTACACACTTGAGCGACTAGAGTGCAAACACTTCCGGTGAGGGTTCGATGCTCAATTCCTTAATTCCCGGCTTTCATGAGCGTTCTTCTTGCAAGTCTACTTGAACTTCATTTTTATACTTGAATTGGTAGGATTCATGAGTCGTCATATGACCTTAACCCTACCCGTTTATACATGCTCTTGGAGGATTGATTTATTTTTAACCAAGTAGGTAGAATCATTTTGCATTTAGTTGCATTCATATAGATAGATGCATTTAGGTTATTTGCATTGAATAAATGTCCATACCCCTTCTCTTATCCTTCTTGGTTTAAGCATGAGGACATGCTTGATCTAAGTGTGGGGAATTTGATAAACCCCATATTTAGGGTTTATCTTGTGTTGAATTTAGAGGGTTTTATCATCTTTTTCCACATTTATTCAATGAAAAAGCATGGTTTTGTAAATTCTCCTTTAATTGTGCTTAAGAGTGAAAACATGCTTTTTAGGTCTTAAAATAGCTAAATTTAATTCACCCTAATTCCATTAGGTACCTTGATATGTTTGTTAAGTGATTTCAGATTTGGGAGGCAAGGATTGGATTGAGGGGATGAAGGAAAAGCATCTAAAAATGGAGAACTCATGAAGAAATGAAGGAATCGCAAAAGCTGTCAAGCCGACCTCTTCGCATTTAATCGACCATAACTTGAGCTACAAAGATCCAAATAATGCAGTTTCAGTTGTGTTGAAAATCTAACATCCGGGGCTTCGAAATGATATAAGATTTGCTATAGTTGCACCGCGCATAGGGGCGCACACACGCACAGTACACGTACGCGCCGATGGTTGCACATGATTCACTTAATACAACTCGTGGCCAGCGAATTCTAAGGCATTTTGGGCCCAATCTAACTCATTTCTGATGCTATTTAACCCAAGGATTAAAGAGGGATGAAACATCTAGGTAGTTAGTGAGTTTTATTTTAGTTTTATCATGTTTTAGTTAGTTTCTAGAGAGAGAAGCTCTCTCTTCTCTCTAGAATTAGGAGTAGGTTAGATCTAGATTAGGAATTCTTAGATCTAGGTTAATTTCATACTTAGATTTACTTTTCTTTTTGTAATTCTTCTTATTCTACTTCTCCTCTCTCTAGTTTTGCATTTAATTCTTGTAATCCTTTACTTTTATGTTGATGCACTTTTGTTCTTTTATTTCTCTTTGATGCAATTTATGTTTTCATGTTCCTTTATTGTTCATTTGATTTGTTATTGTTTAATTCCTTACAATTGAGTAGTGTAGATTTACTTTCCTTACAATTGAGTAGTGTAGATTTACTTTCCTTGCAATTTTACTATGCTTTCCTTTTATGTCTTCCAAGTGTTTAATAAAATGCATGGTTGGATTTTAGAGTAGAATTTAATGCTCTTGGCTTGGGAAGGTAACTTAGGAACTCTTGAGTTACTAATGTCCAAGTAATTGACGATTGGGAGCCATTAACTCTAGATCTCACTAATTGAATTGGTGGAGAACTAGGACTTGTGGACTTGGATTGATATAGCTCACTTGACTTTCCTTTACTATTAGTTAAAGGATGACTTAGTGGGATTGATCCTTGCCAATTCTCATGTTGTGGTTAGTGATTAGGATAGAGATCCTTGACCACCAAACCTTGCCAAGACCTTTGTAGCTATTAGTTTACTTCCTTGCCATTTACATTTCATGTCTCTTATCCCAAAAACCCCAAAACATACCTCATAACCAATAACAAGACACTTTGTTGCAATTCCTAGGGAGAATGACCCGGGGTTCCAATACTTCGGTTTATAAATTTAGGGGTTTGTACTAGTGACAAAAAATCTTTTGTATGAAAGACTTATTGTTTGGTTTAGAAACTATACTTGCAACGAAAATTCATTTGTGAATTCTAAACCATCAATAATCCCCATTCATCAAGGGGGCAGAAAGTCAGAAGCGCGCTTCCCTCTCTAGCGTTCAACTCCCAATCCAGGCGTTGAACGCCAGCAAGCAATCTGTTTCACATTCTATTGGGCCTCCAAAGTGGATTTAGCACTTATTAAGTTTTCTCTTATTTTATCTTTGTAATCTTTATTTTAAAATAATATCTTTTCGGTTAGCATTTATTATTAGGTTAGTATTTAAAGGAGAAGATCAATTAGGTTTAGGATCTTCTTCCTTTTGCAACTTTTTAAAACCATATTTTCTTTGTAAGTCATGAGCAACTAAACCTCCTGGTTAAGGTTAGGAGCTCTGTTTATTTCTATGGATTAAGATTATTATTCTTCTATTTTAATTAATATTTGATTCAATTGTAAGGTGTTGTTTTCGTTCTTAATCTTATGAATTTGAGTGGAACAAGAGTATAATCCTTATTCTGCATGAGCTCTTGTGATTCTTGAGAGAGCTATCTCGCTTGAGCTACAGCTTGAAAACACTCCTCCTAAATTTCTAATTACATGAACTAATTGGGATATGTGACATAAATCCTGTTAGCTTTGGGTAATTGAGGTTTTTGTGGCGCTAAACTAGTTTTTTGAACTTCACCCTCTGATCTGAATTGAATGACCACGAGAGTGGCTTTTGGTGAGGATTAGAGCAGATTAAATCACTAAGAGATTAGGGTTTGATCACTTATGGTTTGCCATGGAATGAATCACTCATTTTTAAAATAGTTGGTAATATGTTTTAATCCAGAAAAGTAAACATCTCTGAGGCCTTAACTGTTTTCTCATCATTGTTTTAAACCAAATCTCTTTATTTGCTTTATTAACTTGCTTTTCATTACTTATGTGTTTTACACTAACAACCATCTTTTACTATTTACCTGACTAAGTCCAACAGGATAACTATTGCTTGCTCAGTCCGACAATCCTCGTGGGATCGGCCCTCACTCACCTGAAGTATTACTTGGATGACTCGGTGCACTTGCCGATTAAGTTGTGTGAGTTCTAATTTCGCACACCAAGAGAGTAGAACTTCAGTAAATTTTCTAAACTATAGAATATAACCAGAAGTTTTGCCTTTCCCCAAATGCAGTTCTATTTGATTATCATTCAGATCATCAAATAACATCCTCTCCTTGAGATGATCTTTGTATGTGCGATAAAAAATTGAAGACAAGTCATGCATTATCTAATACATAAAAAAATTAAAAGGTGTTTAAATACTAACATACAAAATAATTATTAGAAAAGTACAAAATTTTGATCAAAATATAAGAAAATTCTGTCATGGTCAAATTTGGGAGGCATGAAATGAGTAGTGTCTATTTCTGATATTAGTAACTAACAAAAATAAGAAGCAGATTTAAACGTATAATAGTATAAAAAAATGACTTTGTGTAAAAGATATGATATTGAAGAGACAGTTAGTATTGAATTCGAAGAAGAAAGAAACTATAAACTTAAGAAGTAGGAGCAACTTGTTAGTTGTTGAAATATCTTTGAAAAAAAAAAGCAATGAATTGCAAAGTGTGGATGTACTTTATACAGATGTAATAGTTTTCTTGAAAATGGTAATGGCTATAGTAAGTACATATAAGATATAAGATATAAATGTCTGACATAAGTAATTAGTGCATGTTGTAAGATATCAATGTGTCAGGAATAATGTCTTGAAGAATCAAGTCTAGTGAAAATAGTTGTACGTGTACTCATTGCATTATAAATTAGTACGGGAATTAAAAAAAGATTAAATTTTTAGCCATTAAATTATATGGTATGGTATAAAGAACTATTTGGTGAATAAGAAAAAGGAGAATATAAATATAATATGAATATAAATATAGATTAATAAGAGGTTATACATTAAGAAGAATATATAAAACTTAGGGGTTTTTAATACACAATTTTAACTGTGATATGTTAGTCCATGCACGAACTGGTTTACATCAGTTGTGAAATATGTAACACCTTCACTACCAGAATGTCACGCTTTCGGCTGTGCCACTCTGATAGTTCGGGTATTATGACAACTTCTAAACTTAATAATAACTAAATATGAGCCTTTAACTCGAATACCAGATCGCTATTTCTTTGAGAAATCGAAAATTCTTTTAACTTGAAAATAGATATGTATATACATATACACAAAACTTCTTATACAAGTATACAAATGTTAGATACATACATATCATACAACTCTTATCCTTCTTACAAAATTATATGACAAAGGCGAGGGAAAACTATGACAAATATATGTATAAATAGAAACAGTACATCTAAGGACTTATCAAATAAAACTTCCTCAGCTTCCTCGTCCGTCCTAAAAAGAGAGTCTGTGGGGGGAGTGAGAACATTGTCCTCAAAAGGGTTCTCAGTAAGGAAATTTTTAAGAATTGTTGTAAGAAGATATTTTAAATAAAACTATTTTCGAAACGCAGTTTATTATTCAACTCTAAAGTTTGTATTTTTCTTACAAGAATTTCAAGCAAAATGACATTTTAACTAAAACTTACATTCAATCATTCATGGCCTCCGGCCCAAACACAACCAATCATAGCCTCTAGCCCAATATATAACCAAATGTCGGCCTATGGCCCAAATAAAAATAATTCACCATCGAAACTCAATCTCAAACAGAATCAATCACTAACACAAACAAATTCAAGGCAAACAAATATAAAGAACATTTACAACAAGTATCACAATTACCAGTTAAACAAAAGTTAACAAATAAGCAAACCAAAACACTTAAGCACACCCAAACAAAGCATACAAATGCAACATCATGCATGCATGTCCAACTGGCCATGAGCTCACGCGTCGGTTACTTTGCCAGAACCCAACACATCCGGCAGCTAACCCGGATATTGTCCTCTTGAAAACCAGTGAGCGGTACAGTACTACGATCCTCACCTGGCAAGTGGTACACCACCATGAACCCCACCATTGTGAGCGATACACCACCACGAACCTTGCAAGATCTTCAATTGGAAAAACAACACTCACGTGGATAGTAAATAACCACAATCTCCACAAACACATTCATAACCCGTGGACGGTAAATAACCACGATCCCCACAATCCATCTTAATCAATATACTTAACACAATATATACTCAACATCGGACAAGCGGTATAACACCACAATCATTGCCAGGTAGTAATCACATTCTCTTCAAATCATTTTTAATTTTAAACCAACACCACTCCTTATAACCTTATCCAAAACCACTTTACTTAAAACAAGTTCTTCTTTCATACAAAACTCAATTCTTACTTAATCAAGATTTTTCCAAACTAACTTCAAAACCATTTCAGATTTAAACCTCTTGTAAATACTAAAAGATTTATTTATTAAATAAACCTCACGGCAGGGTCTCGAGACTTTAGGGAGGACGGCCAATAATCTCGTTCTTTAAAATCATTAAACTCCTTGAATCATAATTCCTTAAAATGTAGTTCTTTAATTAAACCAAAACATAAAGCTTTTCTTAATAATTCGAAATCAAATAATATGATCCTTAAATCAAATTTTCTTTTGAATAACACTCCAAACAAAGTTTCAGTGTTTTATAAAAGTTTCGGCCGCATCTCCTCTAAAACTCGGACTTTGCCACCCTTTTTTGGTCCTAACCAAACCTAACCAAACGCCTATCAATATTTCAAATCACTTTCAAATTCTCAGAATCATTTCCAATAAATCAACAAGACCCTTTTCCAATATCTTAAATCATTTGAACCGCCAATTCATAATCAATATCAAACTAAACTGCAAACTGAGAAAATTATTTTACATAGTATTTAATCAAACGAGCTTTTCAACACAATAATCTGAAACAGCCACAGTCCAATCATCATCATAATAACCTTAATCCAAGTACAAAACCCGATTAAACATCTTTAATCAATCAATAAACCATTCAAACTAGCATTTACATTCATTCAAGGCAACTCAGTTCAATTCGTAGAACTTACGAAATCATAGAAATATATTTTTCATATTAATATCAACTGAAAACAATTCTTGTTAGTAAATTAATTTTAAGAAATTGCCAAAATTCATAAAACCAAAATGCGTCCAAAAATCCCTTTTTCTTGGCCTGCAACAGCAGCAGTTACCACCACAGCTCCATTCCACTCTCACAGCAACAACAGCGACTTTAATCGCAACATGCAATATCCGAAATTCAACGCTATGACATTTACATCCCTAGAACTTCAGCAACATATAATGGAATATTAATTAAAAGGGTTTTCAGAGTAGAGACACTTATTGTACCTAAAAAGAACCAAGGATAGAGCAGCGGTAGCTCCGATGAACTCCTTTAGCGACAGCCTCTGTTGGTGATAGCTCAGACGGTGGCAACGGTGGCAGAACCACCTTGCAACTCCTTCTCTCTCTTCACACACGTTCTATCTCTCTCTCTTCATGACGGGTCCTCCTTGGGATGGCTCCATGACAGCTCGCAGCGGCGGTGCGACGGTAACAGCTCCATGGAGGTCTGGCCGCGATAGCAGTGCATGCAGTGTGAGTTCCTCTCCCTTGGATCATCCCTGGTTCGCGTCTCTTCCCTTCGACGGTGACGATGACTGGACGGCCGCTGCGTGGCTACGACGATGGCTACAAGGATGGTGACGAGCTCTAGCAGCGGCAGCGATCAAGCATGATGGCGACGACCTGGTGATCAACAGAGGTGGCGCCTTCCCTTTCTTCTCCTTCGTGATCTCTCTCTCTGTCTTCCTCGCTCTCCCTCGCACGTCACTCCCTCATCTCCGTCTTGCTCGACGACATCGATGGGATCCAGGGTGGCGGCAGTAATGGCGAGACAGCCCTTTCTCCTCCCTTCTCTTCTTCTCCTCACTGTAAGTATGGGTGCATTCCATTAGGGTAAAGAGGGGTAGTAGGGGTGCGGCTGAGTGACGGTGAAGGAGGGTCAAAATTGGGGTTAGGGTTTTAGAATTTGGGAATTAGGGTTTTCGAATTAATTTGGCAATTTAGGGTTAAGGTTAAGTTTGTATAAAAGAATATGGATAGAATAGATATAATGAGTAGACTAATAGATTTAAAAGTAAATGCACTTCATTAAAAATATTTAACAACACAATTTATCAACATATTGTTGAGTTCTAATAATTATTTCTAATTTAATTTATAAAATGAATAGATTTATTATTATTTATAAAATACAATTTAAACCTAAAATATTAATTATTCAAATTAAATGATATAACTTTTTATTATTTTTCTGTTACCAGAACTTTAGTTTCAAATTATATAAAATAAAGTTATACAAAAACATTAATTAACTCAAAGAATTTTATAAAATTGATTTAATCATTCTTAATAGATTATTTTCTAAAAATAAGGAACTCAAATTAAATCATAAATTATTTATAATAAAAATTACTTAAATTAAGTTATACAATTCTTTCTTATTTTTTAATTACTGAAATGATGTGAAATATTCAATTATAATAAAGATGATAATAAAATTCTAATTAATTTAAACTTCAATTATCATGAAACTCTATTTAATTACTATCAGTAAAATAATTTTATTAAAATAAAATTCTCAACAATTATAATAAATCATAAATAACTCATTATTTAATTTTCTAAAAACTTTGGTGGTTACATTCTGCCCACCTTACAATAAATTTTCATCCTAAAAAATTTTTATAATAAAATAAATTCAAACTTAGATCAAAGAAAACAAAATTTATGAACAAAAGTATAAACATTGTCAAGGATGGATATTTAAAGGAATTCAAGTACGCAATTAAACTCGCTGGCAAGCAAAGGTATACAAGAACAATAAGGTAAGGTTGAAAAATAAGCAAGTTATATGCTAACGAGGAAATCTAAAAGAAGAAATTCAAATAAAATCAATGAAGAGATAGCACAAGTTCACGTGACACGAATAAAGGTTATACGTTGAAACGAAGTTCACTTCATAAACTCTAACACTTCCAAACCCCACGAATCGCATCACCTATAACTTCTATTTTGTCTATGATAACCCATTGGTGTCCCATATACATAAATCATTAGTATTAATTTGGCCAGACCTAATACTATTAGGTATGCAATGGTAGACTAACACCATTAATCATCAAGCAGTTATGCATATAAAACATAAATTCTTGTTATCAGAACAAGTCACAAAGCATGACAGACACATAGAGTATGCAATGAAGCATAGTCAGTTGATGAGTGGATATTTTATACGCTTTTCGGCATCATTTTCATATAGTTTTTGTTATGTTTTGTTTAAGTTTTATTCTACTTTGAGTTTGTGTGTTTTATGATAATTTTAGGTATTTTCTGACTGAAATTAAGGAGTTTTGGCAAAGTCTGATTCAGAGACAGAGAAAGGACTACAGATGCTGTCATATTCTGACCTCCATGCACTCAAAGGAGCATTCCTGGAGCTACAGAAGTCCAAATGGCACGCTCTCAACGGCTATGGAAAGCTAACATCCAAGACTTTTCAGAAATATATAATGGTCTATACTTTGCTCTGGAAATAAAGGCCCAAAACTGGTGTTCAACGCCAGCCACCAACCTTATTCCTGGCATTGGATGCCCAAAAGGGAGCAGCTGGCGTTCAATGCCCCTAAGGAGTACTAGCTCGTGGAGACACTCCATGCTCAGTCCAAACACTCACCAAGTGGGCTCGAAAAGTGAATTTTTGCACTACAAGACAAGTTTATCTTCACCTGGCATGAGAGTTATCTTCACTGACAACCCAGTCATTCCATATACTGTGAACAAGATCCTGTCTCTAGAGCATGTGGAGCTCATACATGAGAGCACATGCAAGAAGTTCACTGTAAGGGACAAAATTCTGAGCCCCTACCCATCTCCGTAAGGAGCTAACCGTCAAGTTAGTGACGTTAAAGAAGCACTTGTTGGGAGGCAACCCAACCATAGTCATTTATTTCTGTTTTTTTCTTTATTTTTTTCTTTAGGTAGATCATGTACAGTAATTAGAACAGAAACAAAGACAGTCAGAACTGGAAACAGAACACCCTGGAGAATGTACCTTGCTAGCGTTGAACGCCAGGCAAGCAGGCCAGAGTGGGCATTCAACGCCACACAAGGTTTCCTTAATGGGTGTTCAACGCCCAAGAAGTGCAGCATTGCTGGCTTTGAATGCCAGCCAGGGAGCATAGACCCATAGAGGGTGTTCAACGCCCCCTGAGGAGCATGAAACTGGTGTTGAACGCTAGCCAGGGGCATGAGCTGGGCGTTCAATGCCTACAAGGGGGCAGAGAATTCGAATTTCCTAGCCTCTCAGGACCAGTGGGTCCCACAGAATCTCCACCTATCCCACCTTCTTCTTTCTCTTACTTTCACTCTTCCCCACATACCCTTCCTCCAACCCTTCATACACACACTTCATACACACAAGCCCCCACTTGGCCGAACCCTATCTCCCTCCATCTCTCTCTATTCTCTTCTTCTTCTACTATTTTCTTCCTTTTTTTGCTCGAGGACGAGCAAAGCTTTTAAGTTTGGTGTTGGAAAAGCCTTGCTTTTTTTTTTCCATTCACACATATGGCACCCAAAGTCGGAGAATCCTCTAGAAAGAGGAAAGGAAAAGCTGTTGCTTCCACCTCCGAACCTTCGGAAATGGAGAGATTCATCACCAAAGCTCATCAAGACCACTTCTATGAAGTAACGGCAAAGAAGAGGGTGATTCCTGAAGTCCCTTTTAGGCTAAAAAAGAATGAGTACCCGGAGATCCGACGAGAAATCTGAAGGAGAGGTTGGGAAGTCCTAACCAATCCTATCCCAGAAGTTGGAATCTTGATGGTACAAGAGTTTTATACTAATGCATGGGTCACTAAACACCATGATATAAGTGTGAACCCAAGCCCCAAGAACTAGAGCACCATGGTCTGAGGGCAACCCTTGGATTTTAGCCCGGAAAGTGTAAGGTTAGCGCTCCATTTGCCAATAATACAAGGAGACCCACATCCTTACACTAGGGGAGTCAATTTTGATGAGAGGCTGGACCAAGTCCTTCCAGATATTTGTGTGAAAGAAGCTCAGTGGAAGAGGGATGCTGAAGGCAAGCCTGTCCAACTAAGAAGGCTTGATCTCAAGCCTGTAGCTAGAGGATAGTTGGAATTTATCCAACGCTCTATCATCCTTACTAGCAATCGGTCAGAAGTAACCATTAACCGAGCTATCATGATACATTTCATCATACTTGGGAGTGAGGTGGAAGTACATGAGGTAATACCTCAAGAACTGTACAAGATAGCTGAAAAGCCTTCCACCTTAGCAAGGTTGGCTCTTTTCCACCTTATCTGTCACCTATGTAATTCAGCTAGAATTGTCATAGAAGGAGACATTTCCATTGAGGAGGACAAGCCCATCACTAAAAGAAGGATGGAGTAAACTAGAGAGCCTGCACATGCACCTCAACAAGAGCATGTGGAATCGCCTCAACAAGAAATCCCTGAGATACCTCAAGGGATGCATTTTCCTCCCCAAGGCTATTAGGACTAATTGCATACTTCTCTTGGAGAATTGAGCTCCAACATGGATCAGCTGAGGATGGGACATCAAGAGCACTCCACCATCCTCCATGAAATAAGATAATATCAAAGAGCCATGAGGGAAGAATAACAGAGACAGGGGCATGACATAAAAGAGATCAAGCAGTCCATTAGCTTCTCTAGAGGGAGTAGTAGTTGTCGTCACTAAGGTGGATCCGTTCCTTTTATCTCCTGTTCACTTATGTTATTTTTTTTCTTTTTTCCATGTATTTTATCTTATTGTCTGTTTCTAGTGCATGATCCTCTTTATGTCTTAAAGCTATGAAATATTCCATATATCTCTCACCTTGCTTAAAAAAAATTTTAATTGAAAAAGAAAAGTGAGATGCATGAATTTTGAGTTATATATTAAGAATAGTTCAATTATTTGATGTGGTGGCATTGCTTTTATTTTCTGAATGCATGAATAAACAGTGCATATTTGATGTTGGAGTTAAGAATATTGGCTCTTGAAAGAATGATGATGAAAGTGAAGTATTATTGGTAATCTGAAAAATAAAATAAAATTGATTCTTGAAGCAAGAAAAAATAACAAAAAGCATAAAGCAATAAAAGAAAAAAAATATGTATATGCGAAAAAAAGAGAAAAAGAAAAAGTCAATAGCTCGTTAAACCAAAAGGCAAGAGCAAGGATCCAAGGCTTTGAGGATCAATGGTTAGGAGGGCCTAAAAAAAATAAAATCTTGGCCTAAAAAGTTCAAATGAACTCCTCCCCTAACTATATGCTTGTGGTGTGAAGGTGTCAAGTAAAAAGCTTGAGACTGAGCAGTTAAAGTCGTGATCCAAAGCAAAAAGAGTGTGCTTAAGAACTCTGGACACCACTAGCTGGGGATTCTAACAAAACTGAATCACAATCTAATTGGGTTCACCCAGCTAAGTGTCTGTGGCGTTTATGTATCCGGTGGTAATACATGAAAAACAAAGCACTTAGGGTCATGGCCAAGACTCAAAAGAAGCTGTGTTCAAGAATAAAAAAGAACTAAACTAGGAGAATCAATAATATCATCTGGATTCTGAGTTCCTAAAGATGCCAATCATTCTGAGCTTCAAAGGAAAGTGAGATGCCAATACTATTGAGAAGCAAAAAGCTACTAGCCCCGCTCATCTAATTGAAACTGAGCTTCATTGAAAACTCTGAGATTTATTGTATCCTTCTCTTCTTTTTAATCCTACTTTATTTTTGGTTGGTTGGGGACAAGCAACAGTTTAAGTTTGGTGTTCTGATGAGCGGATATTTTATACGCTTTTTGGCATCATTTTCATATAGTTTTTGTTATGTTTTGTTTAAGTTTTATTCTATTTTCATAGGTTTTAGTGAAAATTTCATATTTTTGGACTCTACTTTGATTTTGTGTGTTTTATGATGATTTTAGGTATTTTCTTACTGAAATTAAGGAATTTTGGCAAAGTCTGGTTCAAAGACAGAGAAAGGACTGCAGATGTTGTCAGATTCTGACCTCCATGCACTCGGAGGAGCATTCCTGGAGCTACAGAAGTATAAATGGTGCGGTCTAAATGGCTATGGAAAGCTAACATCCAGGGCTTTCCAGAAATATATAATAGTCCATACTTTGCTCTGGAAATGGAGGCCCATAACTGGCGTTCAACGCCAGCCACCAACCTTATTCCTGGTGTTGGATGCCCAAAAGGGAGCAGCTGGCATCCAACATCCAAAAGGGAGTCCCAAGCCAGTGTTCAATGCCCCTAAGGAGTACTAGCTCGTGGAGACACCCCAAGCTCGGCCCAAACACTCACCAAGTGGGCCCGAAAAGTGGATTTTCGCACTAAAAGACTAGTTTAGTTATTTCTATAATTCTTAGTTATTAGATTAGTATATACAGGAGAAGATCACCCATGTTTAGGATCTTCTTCCTCCCCATTTGATCCTTTCATTACTTTTGTACAGTATGAGTCACTAACCTCCTAGGTTAAAGTTAGGAGCTCTGCTGATTCTCATGGATTAATAATATCACTATTCTACTTCAATCTATGCTTGATTCTATTCTAAAATGTATCTTCGTTCTTCATCCTAATGAATTGGGAGTGTAACTTGACCGTCATGCCTATTCACATGGGTTCTTGTGAGTCCTTGATGGGATAGTACTGAACCACAAGCTTGATTATACATCTCTTAGACGGCTAATCGACGACTTCGTTGGGGACTTCTCGAGACATCAGTTTAGCCGAGTGATAAACCCTAATTTTGTGGTTTATTTTGTGTTAAATTCAAGAGATTTATCAACTTATCTCACATTTATTCAATGAATTAGCATGGTTTTGTGAATTTCTCCTAAATTATTCTTAAAAGTGAAAACATGCTTTTTAGGCCCTAAAATTGCTAAATTTAATTTACTTTAATTCCATTCGATGCCTTAATATGTTTTTTAAGTGATTTCAGGTTTAGAGGGCAAAGATTGGGTTGAATAAGTGAAGAAAAAGCATGCGAAAATGGAGAATTCATGAAGAAATGGGATTTTGGTAATCTGCCAACAACGCGTGTACGTGGCCCATGCGTGCGCGTGGAAAGGAAATCGTCAAGGCGACGCGTACGCGTGACAAGGAAAGTTGTCAGTGACGCGTACGCGTGACCCATGTGTATGCGTGTCAAGCGGCATGTGACTTCATTAAAGCCAATACACTAGGGGCGATTTCTGAGCTCAAGGAGGCCCAAATCCAACTCATTTTTTATGCTTTTGAACCTAGGAATTGTAAGGGAATGGGAGGAGTAGTCATAGTTTTAGTTTTCATCATGTTTTAGGTTAGAATTCTAGAGAGAGAAGCTCTCCCTTCTCTCTAGAATTTAGGGTAGTTTAGGTCAAATTTTCTTAGATCCAACTTTTAATTCTTGTTTTGATTTAGCTTTCTCTTTTAATTTCTTGTTAATACATCTTTGCTCTTGTAGTTTTACTTGTCATTCCCTTTATTTTGTTGCTTTTATGTTCATGCACTCTTGTTGATTTCAATTTTCTTTTAATGTAATTTTATGTTTCCATGTCTTTTTATGTTTATCTTAGTTACTATTGTTGATTTCTTGTTTGTGTTAGTTATGGTTTTCATTAATTTTTCTAATTTATGATGTTTACTTTTATTTCACTCTAGGTGTTTAATAAAATGTTTTCACTAGTTGTAGAGTATTTTTCTATACTCTTGGCCTAGGCTAAGGGAATTGAGTGACCTTGAGTCATTGGGTCTTACTGAATTGATGATTTGAGAATCCTTAGTGGTCAATTTGATAACCATTAACACTAGCCTACTACTAAGTCAATTAGTAGCTAGGTTAGGACTTATGGATTGATGTTGATCAAGCCTATTTGATGTACTTCAAGCATAGAAGTAGACTTGATGGGTTGGTCCCTCATAATTGTCAATATATGGTTTGTAGACAAGGATGGTGATCTCAATTTCCATGCCTTAGCCAAGAGTTCTTTTCTTTTCCTTTATTAGTTAATTGTCATTTACTTTCTTGTTATTTACTTTTTCTTGTCAATCACTAAATCAAACCCCCTTGTTCCTTCGTAGCCAATAATTGAGCATTTTATTGCAATTTCTTATGAGACGACCCGAGGTTTAAATACTTCGGTTTACTTTTATTGGGGTTTGTACTTATGATAACCATTTTTAAACTTTGATTGAGAGTTATTATTTGGTTTGGAACTATGATTACAACGAAGAATTCTTTTCTATAAGAGAAATTCTAGACCAACGATAATTCTCACATCAAGTTTTTGGCGCCGTTGCCGGGGAAATACAATGGTGTTATATTATTGGCTATTGTGAATATGTTTGCTTTTTGCTTGTTTGTTGGTTTTTGTTAGGTTTAGGACTTTGTTGTTTATTTTTGTTAGCTTTTGTTTTTTTTATTTGCCACTATGAATTCTCACCCTTTTGGCTATGAGTGTGGTTACAACTATGTTGTAGGGAATGGAAATTACAATGACATGTATCAAGGATGGAACAATCAAAGATGGGAGGGGCCTCAAGGATTTGATCAACCCTCTTGGCAACAACCTTCCCAAATGTGCTATGAGCAAGAGCCATTCCAAGATGCATACCAATGAAATGGCTATGGTGGACCCCCTTGTGATTATCAACACCCCCCACCATATGCCTATGAACACTCTCCTCAATATAGTCCTCAACCACCATACTCACAAGCCTCACTCCACCAAACACCTCTATATGATCCTAATTCATATCCACCATACCAACCACCTTATGATCCATATGAACCATACTTAGAACCATCACAATTCTAACCCCAATACCCTCAAGAACCACTACCTCTATACTATTACCAAGATGAACTACCTTCAATGTATGAGAACTTTCAACCACAAAATAAATTCTCCTTTCCACCACAATCCTCCATGGAAGAATATCCATATCCATTAGTCCAAGAGCAACATGATCCTACTTATGTTAGTCAAGTGGAACAAGAGCCAATGGATCATTTTAACAAAGCAATGGATTGGCTTCAAGCAATCATCCGTCAAAAGGAGCAAGAGGAGGCCCAAAGGATGAACGAAGTTATCAAGGCTAACCTTGAGAAAATTAAAGCCAACTTGGACTCATGGGATTCATATCGTAGACAAAGCATCTCCACGGATGAATGTGAGAAATCAATCAAAGAGTGGAGCATGAAGGAGATTTTAGAATCCCAACATGAGGACAAAGAGATGGGGTATGTCTTGCAACAAGTGGAGGAGTAAGAGATCGTTGAAGAAGAAGAAGTAGTTGAAGACCTAGGCGAAGTTGAACAAGAGGTGGATTCTAAGCTTGAGAACACTTCCACACCAAGTAATGTTGTTGATGATTTTGTGGAAGTTGTTGAACCTTCTTCTATTGAGCTTGAATTTGATGTTGAGGAGGATAATGCGCAACCTCCAAGGCATAGTATGAATGATGAAAGATTGGAAGAGGTTGAGCAAGCAACAAGCTCCACTATTGAAGATGATTCCACACCAACCAATGTCTTTTGAAATTTATAAACCTCCCTCATTGTGTCATGAAATTGATGACAAGGAGGACCGTGCACAACCTTTGACATATGGCTTGAGCAATGAGGGATGTATATAAGGAGTTGGTGAACAAGGAATTGACATTGAAGATGCTTGCCAAGAAGTTGAGGTATTCAAAGAAGAGCACAAGGGAGTGGAACTTGCAAGATCATTGGGACCATCCCTTCATAAGTCACTATCCAACACAACATTCAAGTGGGTAAATCTCTTATCCCTTAACAAGTAGATGCAAGAGGGTTAAAAGCATGCAAGTAATAGGCATGAGAAGCATAACTCAAGCATCAATTATTAAATGTACCAAATTAAACAGCACTTGTATGATGACAATTGTGAATGATAATCTCAATACATTTGGATTGCAAATGTTGTGAAAAAGAGAGGCATTAAAATGTAAGAGTAAAATAAAATAGAATTCAAAATGCCATAAGAGCTTTTTCACAAACACTTGGTGGAAAAGTTAAAATAAGAATTAAAATAATGAATCCAACTGTATATGAAACCCAAAATTAAATGTCAATTGTCAAATCACTCCTCATAATATCCACAAGCTCAATTTTAATAAAGTAATACCCAAATAAAGCTCCAACACCAACATAAAAATGGATCATAAAAGAATGAAAAAGGAACCATAAATAACTAAGCTAAAAAAATTGAGAAGAAAGAAAAAAATAATTAAATACAATAAATAAAAGAAGAATGAAAGAGTAGAGGAGTGGAAGAAAAGAAACCTAAGGAAGAAGATGAAAAAGGGAAGAAGAAAGAAGTAGGAAGAAAGAAGTAAGAAGGAGGAAAGAAGGAAGAAGAAATAAGGAAGAATTAGGAATGAAAGAGAATTAGGATTTGGGAGGGGGAAAACTAAAAACTGGGTGGCGTACTGGTTTAAGTGAGGCGGTGCAGGCGACGCGCACACATACTTCATGCGTACGCGTGGGTTGTGCAAAGATGAAGGCGACGCGTAAGCGTCTGGCATGCGTACGCGTGCCCTTGGTCGTGCTAATCGCGCGAAGCCAGCCGTGCGCACACACAACTCTCGGGTTGAAATGCACTAGGGCCAAAGTGACATATGACGCATGCGCGTCAGGCACGCACACGCGTGGGTGGTCGTGAAGCAAAAAGGACGCATACGCGTCAGGGATGCACACGCGTGGGTGAATTTGTGCCTCTCGCACGATACCAGCACCAGACCATCAAAACTCTCTGTTCAAATACCAATTTACACCGATTTCCAGGGCTACGCGTGCACGTCAGGGACGCTTACGTGTGGGCTGCTAAAAGCACAAGCGACGCGCACGCGTGAGGTACACGTACGTGTGGGCTTGCTTGTACGCAAAGCACGCTTCCTGCGCCACTCCCACACAACTCTCTGTTCAAAACCAATATTGTTCGCATTCACGCATGACGCGTATGCATCATAGACACTTGCGCATCGAATGCCTTCTTTTTTTGTTTTTTATGCAGAATGCAGGTGAGTATGCAGAATCTATAAACTAACACTGATAAAAATAAGATAAAACTAAGAATAAAAATGAAAGATCGTACCATGGTGGGTTGTCTCCCACCTTGCACTTTTCTTTAACGTCCTTAAGTTGGACGGTCCACAAGCTCAGTCTCCTTCTGTTGGTGGATCCTCCAAGAGGAAGATCTCCAGCTCCTTGTTATGCTTCATCTTCTCACCATGATACAGCTTCAAGCGGTGGCCATTGACTTTGATGAATTTGGAACTTGAAGGATGACTCAGGTGGAAGACGCCATATGGCTCAGCCTTTTCCATCCGGTAGGGGCCTTCCCATCTTGATCTCAGCTTGCCTGGCATGAGCCTCAACCTTGAGTTATAAAGGAGAACCAGCTCCCCATGTCGGAACTCTCTTCTCTTGATATTCTTGTCATGCACAGCCTTCACCCTCTCTTTGTATAGCCTGGAGTTCTCATATGATTCTAGTCGGAGGCACTCCAGTTCTGCTAGTTCCAGCTTACTTTTAGTACCGGCTTTTTCAAATCCCATGTTGCATTCCCTTACCGCCCAGAAAGCTTTGTGCTCCACCTCCCCTAGGAGGTGACAAGCTTTTCCGTAAACTAGGCGGAAGGGACTGATGCACCACTATTTCGTGGTACATTTTGTACTTAATTGAGTGGATCACGCGTACGCGTGACCTTGCGAAAGTTCAATCGACGCGTATGCGTGAGCGACACGTACGCGTGACAGAGCCACGTGCTGAACGTATTGGAAAGCTATTTTTGGCCTAGTTTCAAGCCCGAAAAACACAGATTAGAGGCTGCAAAGTGGGGGAATAACAATCATTCATTCAATCATCAAATTATTCACAATTTAGGTTTTAGATGTAGTTTTCTAGTGAGAGAGGCTCTCTCCTCTCTCTAGATTTTAGGATTCTTAGGTTTAGCTATTTTCAATTTCAGATTTCTATCTTAGTTTAATTTAGTTTCTCTTCTACTCTTATTTATTCTAGCACCTTAGTTTATCTATTTTCTCTTGTTGATTTATTTATTTCCCCAATTTAATTTATGAACTCCATGTTAGATTTGATTTTCTATTTAATGCAATTTGAGGTATTTCATATTTATTGCTTCTTCTATTAGTTGTTAGTCATTGATGTTTGAAATTGGTTATTTGGATTTAATATTCCTTGCTAAGTTTTCTATGTTTTTATGTTGTGCCTACCAAGTGTTTGATAAAATGCTTGGGAGGGTTTTAAGTTATATTTTTCTCCTCTTGGCTTTGGTGGAGTAATTGGAGACTCTTGAGTTATCAAACTCCTTTGTTGACTGATAATTGAAAGTTGCTGGTTGATTTGGATCCCTCTAAATCTATTCTTTCCTTAGGAGTTGACTAGGACTTGAGGAATCAAATTGATTTGTCCACTTGACTTTCCTTCAAAGTTAGAGGTTAACTAAGTGGGAGCAATAAACAATTCTCATCACAATTGATAAGGATAGCTAGGATAGGACTTCTAATTCTCAAACCTTGCCAAGAGCTTTTCTAGTTGTTAATTTACCTTCTTGGCATTTTATTTCCTTGTTCCTTATTTCAAAAACCCAAAAAGATAAAATCCCTTAACCAATGGTAACATACTTCCCTGCAATTCCTTGAGAGACGACCCGAGGTTTGAATACTTCGGTTATTATTTTAATTTGGGTTTGTTACTTGTGACAAACAATCTTTTCTATGAAAGGATTCTTTATTGGTTTAGAAACTATACTAGCAACGGAAATTTATTATGAATTCTTTACTAGCAAAAATCCGTTCATCAAAATGGCGCCGTTGCCGGGGAATTGCAAACGTGTGCCTTATTATTGGTTATTGTGAATATTGTGAATAATTTTACTTTTCCGTTTCTTTGTTAGTGTTTCTAGTTTTAGGAGTTTATTTTCATTAATTCTTATTAGTTTTTGTTTTCACTTGCTACTATGAATTCTCACCCCTTTGGCTACGAGTTTAGTTCAAATTATGTTGTAGGGAATGGAAGCCATAATGGGGACATGCATCAAGATTGGAACAATCAAAAATGGGAGGAGCCACGAGGATTTGATCAACCCTTTCGGCAACAACATCCTCCAATGTGCCATGAGCAACAACCATTCTAAGATGCATACCAAGACAATGGATATGGTGGACCTCCTTGTAGTTACCAACAAGCTCCACCATATGCCTATGAACCCCCTCCTCAACATAGCTTTGAACCACCATACTCACAAGCTACCTACTACGAAACACCCTCATATGATCCTAACCCATATCCACCACATCAACCACCCTATGAGCCATATGAACCATACATAGAACAACCCCAATTCCAACCTAATTACCACCAAGAACCAGCACCTCCATACACACCTTGTCCATATCCATCAACCCAAGAGGCATATGATCCTAATTATGGAATCCAAGCAAAACAAGAGTCAAAGAATCGTCTCAAGGAAACACTGGATCAATTTCAAGCAACCCTTCATCAATTGGAGCAAGTGGGAAACCAGAAAGCACACGAAGCTCTCATAGCTAAAGAATCTCAACTTGAGGACAAGGGATTGAAGTGTGTTGTGCAACAAGTAAAAAAGATGGAGAGTGTTAAACCACCACACCCTTATTATGATGAACCACCCTCATATCATGAACCTTTCCTCTCAATTAATGAACCCTCATATCTACCCCAATCTCCAATGAATGACACTCTAAGTGTTCTTTTTCAAGGACAAAGAGAGATGCAAAGGACGACACAAGAGTTCATAGCTACCTTGACCGAGGTAGTAGGTAATTTAGCCTCTTTGTGCTTCGATACTCAAAGCACTCCCATGGCTACATGTGGAGAACCAATAGAAGAGCGTAGTATGAAGGAGACACGCGAAACTCCAGTGGGCAATGAGGAACGTGACTTTGTATTGGAACAAGTGGAGGAAGCCGTAATAGTTGAAGAGGAGGAAAATGGTTGAAGACTTAGGAGATGCCGAACCTCCATGGGAATCAAGAATTGTAGAGTATTCCTCCAAGAAGATTGAAATTGATGTCAAGAAGGCTAGTGCACAACCTCCGTGGCATATTCCGTATGAAGACTTGGACGGGATAGATCAAGAAGCAGGTTCCCTTGGTGGTGAGGATCATGAATCAAGTCCTTCTAATGATGAATCTACACCCACAAATGAACTCCTTTAATATGAAGACTCTTCTCTGATTGAGTCTGAGAATGATGTGGAAGTGGAAGTCCTTCGCAAGGGTTGGACGGGAGTTGAGTACGCTCTGTCAAGAACATTAGAGACTTCTCCACCTAGGTTTCCATCTACTCCTTCATTTGAGTGGGTAAGGCTTGTCTCTATTCACTTTACCGTTCCACTTGAATATGGTATTCTTGAAACAGATGGCCAACTTAGGAAGCTTTGTGGCATTAAGCGTAAGAGAAGGATGTTTAGTGGTTGGAGTTGCAAATCAAGGCTCATCACGGTTGATACTTCAAGAACTAGATGCAAGGGTGGAACTAGTGAACATTTGGTTAGATTTAAAAGAAGAGTTTGGTATTGCATAGAGAATTCAGACTGTCTGTCACCCAGTTGGAACAATGGTGATCCACTTAAAGACAGGTGTAGAAACAAGATTTGGGATCCCGACATACAAGAGGATCAACTTTGGGAGCTCAAAGCTTGTGAAGAATTCCATCAAAGCTTGGATAATTTACTTGGAATTGATAGAGCTTATCGGAAGTCCAAGCGTTGGTGGCAGTTTCAAGATGAGTTCAAGCATAAGCCACCATGATAAGGAGCTCACCAAATGTCCAACTTAAGGACTTTAACTAAAAGTGCTAGGTGGGAGACAACCCACCATGGTATGATCATCCTTTTTTTTATTCTTAGTTTTATTTTATTTTATTTTTATTAGTGTTCATTCATAATTTCTGCATCATCACCTGCATTTTGCACAAAAAAAGAGCATTCGACGCGCAAGCGTCTATGACGCGTACGCGTCATGCGTGAATGCGAGACATAGTGGGATTGGACAGAGAGTTGCACGGGAGTGGCGCAGGAAGCGTGCTTTGCGCGCAAGCAAGACCACGTGTACGTGCACCTCACGCATATGCGTCACTTGCAGTTTTGGCAACCCACGCGTCCGCGTCTAGGACGCGCACGTGTGGGCATGCAAATCGGCGTAAAAAGCGAATTGAACAGAAAGTTGGGCTGCCACTATGCTTGAATCATGCGAGCTGTCACGCGTATGCGTGACCGACGCTCGTGCGTCACTTTTCTTCTTCAGGCACCCATACGTACGCGTGGCGACGCCTACGCATCGCATGGCTAATGCAGTCTTCACGTGCACGCGTGACTTGCGCGCGCCGTCGCGTCCCGTTTCTCATTCCTTTCTCCTTTCTTCTCTCCTTTCTCCTTCTTTCTTCCCCCTTTCTTACTTACTCCTTCTTCCTTTCTTTAACTTCTCATCCTTATTCTCTTTCATTCTCTTTTACTTCATTCATATTTTCATTCATTGCATTTTAATTTTGTGCATGTTTTTATATTATTTTCTAAATTTGATACTTTTCTTCGGTGTTGAATATTCTTGCTCGACTGTTAAATATCTCTTGCATTATTCTCGTGCTTCATGACTTGTTTTACCCTGATTGGATATTATTATTCATAAGTCGATGCTAATCTTTTATGATACTTGCATTCCATTTGCATTGATATGCATTTATACTATCTTGCATTACCCACACTCTTGCCCCCATTGTTGCAATTTTTGCACTATTGATATGCCATTTGCTTCTACTATTTTCTCACTTGCATGTTGTAGCTACCATATAGCTGAGATCCTCATTATTTGGCATTAACCCACTCGTATTTTATTTGTTTTCTTATATTTATTTCTGGGTTACTCTTCTTCCCTTTTCTCTTCTTTCAGGCTGGCCACCGAGAAGGAAAAGGAAGAACTTCTATATGGGGCGACAAACAAGTTCCTCTGCACATTCTTTGGAGAGAAAAACGTCAGTTGGAGCCACCCAACCACTTGCACATCTTAGCATGCACCGAGGACGGTGCAATCTTTAAGTGTGGGGAGGTCGATACCGACTTCCGTGGGTTAGTTATTTTCTATTTCAACACCAATGTTTAATTTTCCTTGTTAAATTAGTTGTTGCATTTGCACGCTTGTTTGATTTTGTGCATGTTCTTCTACCACTACTTGGTTGGAGTGATAAGTTCTTTTTCAAGACACTTTTTATAGAATTTCACTAATTTAAATTAAAACTTTTTTGTTAAACTTGTTTGAAGATTGTAATTTGGAACATGGTTTATAGCTAAGAACACACAACCTGTGAGATTTTGAGCTTAATTATATGGTTACATTATTTAACCATAATATTTTATTCTTATGTGTTTTCTTCTCTATGATTGCAATCTATGGTTTGTTCCATTCTATATGTCCATTGTTTAGTGTATTTGCATGCATACATATGATTGAGGCCATCATTTGTTATTAGCTCACTTATCCCAAATAGCCTACCACTTCAATTACCTTTGTTTGCCACTTTGAGCCTTTTTACCAAGGTTGTGAGAACTGGACCGGTCAATAAACTGGTAAGGTTACTGGTTCATTGGTTCATAGGTTCGACCGGAGTTCAACCAGTTTAATTAAATATTAAAATAAAATTATTTTTAATTCAATATATAGTTTCAAATATATAAATTCAATAATTTCTAACTTAATAAAATTTAAAATTTTACAATTTTACAAAATAAATTATCTATAATTTAATATTAAAAGTTCACAAACAACTTCAAACATCAAAGTTCATAACTAAAAACAATCAAAATACAGATAATGATAAACACATAATATTTTACTATTAAAATCAATTTTAACAAACACGTTCAAAAATATAGTTGGCACTAAGCTGCTTACTAAAGAGATTTAACTTATCAATTTGATATGTTTGTACTTTGTACTCAAAAAGAAAAGGCTAATGAACAAAAGAATTAGATATGTACTCCTGGTCTATTCACTTGTCAATTATTAACAATTGTTTCAAACTTGCACACAATATGATGATATATATCATCCGGGATAAGGCCTTCTCTTCAAATTTTTTTTGGTAAAAGATAAGAGACTTTTAAATATCATCTAAAGACTAATTGATGCATTTATTATCTGAGTACATAAAATCCAAAATTGTGTCCCCTAAGAGATAATGCATTAAACTATAACATAAGACCAGAGAAAAAAAATATTAGGCAGTATTGTTGTTCCATCTTTAAAATACAAAAAAAAGAATTATAAACAAAATTAACCCAGCAAACAAATTTGATAAAATCAGTCAGCAACTCACAAATCACACATTCAATAAATCAATAAACCCAGTATTATTAATAAAATTACATAGTATTATTAGCAAATCAGCAACTCAATAGTAAATACATAGTAAAATTAAAAATTTAAAATCAACAAAAATAATTCAGAGAAGTCCACAGAGGAGAAGGGGACAATCGCAGAGCACCACAGCAAAAATTATTAACAAACTACACAGCATAACTACTATCACAGTCCTTACCGGCGGTGAGGAGGAAGGGGACTAACAGCGACGACAGAAAAGACGGCGACACCGGCGAACACAGAGAGAGTTCGGACAGAGGAGACACAACGGCCAAAGGGCTTCCAAACAACTTCGTGGGAGCTTCCTACAATGGCGACATAGCTCCCTACAACGGCGACGGAGCTTCCTATGGTGGTTGTGGAGGCTGCGGGGCTGTAGGGGATGCGATGGCTGCAGGGCTGCGTGGCTGTGGGAGCTGCGTGGCTGTGGGGGCTACGTGGCTGTGGGGGCTGCGGGGGGCTGTGGAAGATGCAGGGCTGTGGGGGACGTGGTTGCTGGTGGGCTGCGGTGGATGGAGGGCTAGGTTTTTTTCCCCTTTGTTCTTTCACATTCGAATTTTAAGAGAGAGGAAGAGATGAGTGGATCTGTGCGTTGGGTAGTTTTAACATTTTTACTTTTTTTTAAAAGAACCAAAACGGCGACATTTTATGGGGATGACCAAACAGAAAACGCTTCAAAAAACCGGCCGATTTTACCGGTTCACCGGTTAACTGCCGGTTTGACCGGTTTTTTACCGATTTTTTGCCAGGCGGTTTTTAAACCTAACCGGACCGACTTAGTGACCGGTTCCCAGTTAACTCGATTGAACCGGCCAGTCTGGTTCAGTTTTCAGAACAATGCTTTTTACCCCAATTTCTTCTATATCTTACCACATCACTAGCCTTAAGCAGAAAAATAATTAATTACCTCATTTGAATCTTTGGTTAGCTTAAGATAGAAATTGTGTGTCAATTAAGTGTGGAAAATTGTGGAAACTTAGGTTGATGAGAAAGTGTTGAGTTTTATTGACAAGATATTGGGAATTTGGGTGCTTACTCATGTGAAACCAAAAAAACCATATGCATTGAAATGTTATGTTTGCTTTCATGTTTTTAATTAAAAAAAGGAAAAAAATAAAAAAAATAAAAAAATAAAAATTTATTACAGTATAAATAAATAAATAAATAAATAAATAGGGGACAAAATTACCCCAATGTTAAGTTTAATAAAAGATCAATGCATGTGTGGTGAAATTAAAGAAAATTTGATACATGAGTATGGGAAATATACAAAAGTGAAATTATGGGTAGCTAAGCATGATTTTAGAATTACATAGAGTGTGTGTGTGTGTTAGGTGAGAGCTTAAGTTAGTCAAAGATTCATGTTATAGCTCACTTGGCCATACATATATCCTCACCCTTACCTTAACCCCATTACAACCTTAAAAAGACCTCATGATATTTGCATTGGTATACTAAATATTTGTTGATTGGTTAGATGAAGAGCAAGTTTTAGAAAGCATGACTAGAGAAGAGTAGAGTGATTAACCCTAGACACTTGAGAAATTTGAGTGCATATACACTACCAGTGAGGGTTCAATGCTTGATTCTACGTTCCCTGCTTTCATGAGCTATCTTCTTACAAGTTTACTTGTCTTTTATGGTGTGATTTGAATTAGTAGAATCTGATTTATTTTTGTCTTGGAGAACTTGTTTACTCTTAACCAAGTAGATCAAAATATCTTAGCATATAGTTGCATTCACATACATAGGTTGTATCTCATGAGTCTTACTTGTCCCCCATTCATTCCTATTGTCTCCTTGAGCTTAGCATGAGGACATGCTAATGTTTAAGTGTGGGGAGATTTGATGCACCACTACTTTGTGGTACATTTTGTACTTAATTGAGTGGATTTTATCCACTAAACTCACACTTATTCATACAATTTGTATGGTTTTACATTTCCCTTCCTAACTTTGTGCTATGATTGAAAACATGCTTCTTTGGCCTTAAATTTGCTATGTTTAATCCCCTCTCATTACCATTTAATGCCGTGATATGTGTGTTAAGTGATTTCAGGGTTTACAGGGCAGGAATGGCTTAGAGGGTGGAAAGGAAGCATGCGAAAGTTGAAGGAATACAAGAAATTGAAGGAATTGCTGAGCTGTCAAGCCTGACCTCTTTGTACTAAATCGACCATAACTTGAGCTATAGAGGTCCAAATGAGGCGGTTCTTGTTGCGTTGGAAAGCTAACATCCGCGGCTTCGAAATGATATATAATTTGCTATAGTTGCCATGCTGTTAGATGATGCACACGCGTGGATCACGCGTACATGTCACCTTGTGAAAGTTCAATCAATGCGTACGCGTGAGCGACGCGTACGCGTGACAGAGCCACATGCTGAACGTATCAGAAATCGCTGGGAGCAATTTCTGGGCTGTTTTTGGGCCAGTTTCAAGCCTGAAAAACACAGATTAGAGGCTACAGAATGGGGGAATAACAATCATTCATTCAATCATCAAATTATTCACAATTTAGATTTTAGATGTAGTTTTCTAGTGAGAGAGGCTCTCTCCTCTCTCTGGTTTTAGGATTCTTAGGTTTAGCTATTTTCAATTTCAGATTTCTATCTTAGTTTAATTTAGTTTCTCTTCTACTCTTATTTGTTCTAGCACCTTAGTTTATCTTTTTTGTCTTGTTGATTTATTTATTTTCCCAATTTAATTTATGAACTTCATGTTAGATTTGATTTTCTATTTAATGCAATTTGAGGTATTTCATATTTATTGCTTCTTTTATTAGTTGTTAGTCATCGATGTTTGAAATTGGTTGTTTAGATTTAATATTCCTTGCTAAGTTTTCTATGTTTTTATGTTGTGCCTACCAAGTGTTTGATAAAATGCTTGGGAGGGTTTTAAGTTAGATTTTTCTCCTCTTGGCTTTGGTGGAGTAATTGGAGACTCTTGAGTTATCAAATTCCTTTGTTGACTGATAATTAAAAGTTGTTGATTGATTTAGATCCCTCTAAAGCTAGTCTTTCTTTAAGAGTTGACTAGGACTTGAGGAATCAAATTGATTTGTCCACTTGACTTTCCTTCATAGTTAGAGGTTAACTAAGTGGGAGCAATGAACAATTCTCATCACAATTGATAAGGATAGCTAGGATAGGACTTCTAATTCTCAAACCTTGCCAAGAGCTTTTCTAGTTGTTAATTCACCTTCTTGCCATTTTATTTTCTTGTTCCTTATTTCAAAAACCCAAAAAGATAAAATCCCATAACCAATAGTAACATACTTCCCTGCAATTCCTTGAGAGACGACCCGAGGTTTGAATACTTCGGTTATTATTTTAATTTGGGTTTGTTACTTGTGATAAACAATCTTTTGTATGAAATGATTCTTTGTTGGTTTAGAAACTATACTAGTAACGGGAATTTATTGTGAATTCTTTACTAGCAAAAATCCGTTCATCAGGGACTCATTCCGATTGGTGTCTTCTATGCTGTTCGATAAGCCCAAAGTGCATCTACAAGTCTGGTGCTCCAGTCTTTTCTATGAGGCTTGACAATCTTCTCCAATATACGCTTTATCTCTCTGTTAGACACCTTGGCTTGCCCATTGGTCTAGGGATGATAAGCCGTCGCCACCATGTGAACAATGCCATGTTTCTTCAGTAGACTTGTCAATCTCCTGTTGCAAAAATGAGTGCCTTGATCACTCACGATGACTCGTGGTGATCCAAAGTGACAGATAATATTATTTCAAACAAAAGAGACAACAATGTTAGCATCATCAATATGGGTAGGAATTGCTTCCACCCATTTAGAAACAGAATCAACAGCTAACAATATGTATAAGAAACCACTAGAGCTTGAAAATGGACCCATGAAGTCAATACCTTAAACATCAAAAATTTCACAGAATAACATAAGTTGTTGGGGCATCACATCCCTCTTGGATATATTCCCAAACTTTTGGCATGGGGAGCAAGATTTACAGAAGGCAATAGCATCCTTAAAAAGAGTGGGCCACCAGAATCCACAGTCTAAAATTTTTCTAACTGTTCTTTGAGGACCAAAATGTCCACCACTCTCAGAAGAGTGGCAGGCCTCTAAAATTGACTGGAATTCTGATTGTGGCACACACCTTCTAATTATTTGGTCAGCACCACAACTCCATAAATATGGGTCATCCCATATATAATATTTGGACTCGCTTTTGAGCTTGTCCCTTTGATGCTTAGTAAAATTGGGAGGGAAGGTATGACTAAACAAATAATTAGCTATAGGTACATACCAAGGAGCTACCTCAGATATTGCATGCAAGCTATTAAATGGAAAAGCATCATTGATAGGAGTGGAGTCACTCTTAATGTGCTCTAGGCGACTTAAGTGGTCCGCCACTAAATTCTGGGAACCACTCCTATCTTTGATTTCTAAATCAAATTCTTGCAGCAACAATATCCAACGTATTAACCTTGGTTTGGACTCTTTTTTAGCTAACAAATATTTTAGAGCTGCATGGTCTGAGTATACTACCACCTTAGTACCAAGTAAGTAGGCTTGGAATTTATCAAGAGCAAAAACAATAGCCAAAAGCTCTTTTTCAGTGGTATATAATTAGACTGAGCAGCGTCTAAGGTCTTAGAAGCATAAGCAATTACATACGGGTCCTTACCTTCGCGCTGAGCCAACGCTGCTCCTACTACATAGTTGGAGGCGTCACACATTATCTCAAATGGCTGACTCCAGTAGGGTCCTCTCACAATCGGAGCTTGGGTTAAGGTAATCTTCAGCTTATCAAACGCTTCCATGCAGTCCTCACTCAGCTCGAACTCAACGTCCTTCTGCAGCAATCGGGATAAAGGCAATGCTACCTTACTGAAGTCCTTGATAAATCGCCAGTAAAAACCTGCATGACCAAGAAACGAACGGACTTCCCTCACAAAGGAGGGGTAAGGTAAACCAGAAATCACATCTATCTTTGCTGGATCTACAGAAATACCAGTATTAGAAACAACATGTCCTAGAACAATACCTTGGTTTACCATAAAATGACATTTTTCAAAATTTAATACAAGGTTTGAACTAACACACTGTTCTAATACTCTAGCTAAACTATCCAAGCAAAGGTTGAATGAATCACCATACACACTAAAGTCATCCATAAAAACTTCCATACAGCTCTCAAGAAGATCTAAGAAAATACTCATCATGCACCTTTGAAACGTAGCCGGTGCATTACATAAGCCAAAAGGCATCCTCTTGTATGCATACATTCCAAAGGGACATGTAAAAGTAGTTTTCTCCTGATCTTCAGGAGCTATATGAATTTAAAAATAGCCAGTGTAACCATCTAGAAAATAGTAGTGTGATTTATCTGACAAGCGATCAAGCATTTGATCGATGAAGGGCAGTGGGTAGTGATCCTTGCGAGTAGCCTGGTTGAGGCGCCTATAATCAATGCACACCCTTCAGGAGTTCTGCACTGTAGTTGCCATGAGTTCCCCATGCTCATTCTTCACTGTTGTGACTCCAGACTTCTTTGGTACCACCTGTACTGGGCTAACCCATTCACTATCTGAGATTGTATAGATGATGTCAGCTTCGAGCAGTCTGGTCACTTCCTTCTTGACAACTTCCAAGATGGTGGGGTTCAACCGCCTTTAAGGTTGACGGATAAGCCTTGCTCCCTTTTCTAAAAATATGCGGTGCTCATAAACTTGAAGGCTAATGCCTACTATATCCGCCAAGCTCCACCCAATAGCTCTCTTTTGTCTTCTCAGCACACTAAGCAACTGCTCCTCTTGTTGGGAAGTGAGTTCCCTTGCAATAATAACTGGGAGCTTCTGATGATCCTCAAGGTAAGAATACTTGAGGTGGGGTGGAAGGGGCTTCAACTCCAATTTCAGCTCATGTCTTGGTACTTGATCATCTGGAGCCATTGGAGGTGGCAAGGTGTCTTCATCTTGTTCAGAGGGCTTCCCCACACTTGCACCTTGCTCCATGTGCATCTCTTCTACTTCTTTTTAGTGAACTGCAGCTACAGTCTCATCGATGATGTCACACTGGAAGATGGAGTGATCTTCCAGAGGGTGCTTCATAGCTTCATCCAGGTTGAAGCTTACTGCTCTGCCATCTATCTCAAAAGAGTAAGTTTCTGAGAAGGCATCCAATTTGAACCTCGAAGTCTTCAGAAATGGCCTTCTAAGCAGGATGGATGATGGTCTTCCTGAGTCATTAGGGGGCATCTCCAAAATGTAGAAGTCAATAGGGAATGTCAACCCCTTAATGCTCACCAGCACATCTTCAGCAATTCCAACCACCGAGATTATGCTCTTATCTGCCAAAACAAAACGTGCTGCCGACCTTTTTAAGGGAAGGAGCCTCAAGGCATCATATACAGATAATGGCATAATACTAACACATGCACCTAAATCACACATGCAATCAAAAAAATGTACACCCTCTATAGTAATAGTAACCATGCATGGACCCGGATCACCACATTTTTCCGGTATAGCACCCATTAAAGTAGAAATAGAACTACCTAGAGGAATAGTTTCTAAATCATGTATTTTATCTTTATTCATGCATAGATCTTTTAGAAACTTAGCATACTTAGGTACCTGGCGAATGGCATCAAAAAGGGGAATAGTTACCTCATCCTTTTTAAGATCTCCACCATCTTAGGGTCTAGCTCCATCTGCTTTCTGGATTTCCTAGCAAGGTGTGGAAAAGGAATGGGAATGTCTTCTCTTGTAACTTCATCTTCCTTTGGTACTCCATTCTTTGGTTGAGTCGCTTCCTCTTCAACCATGTCTTGTACTTCCTCCTCTTCTTCAACATCCTCTACCTTAACAACATCTTCAACTTGAATATCTTCTCCTGTGCTTGGCTCCTCATGACTCCTCTCTTGCAATGTGGTTCCGGACCTCAAAGTAATGGCATTGATTCTACCTTTGGGGTTGGGTAAAGGTTGAGAAGGGAGTGAACTGGAGCTTGAAGGTTGATTGTTGGGAGTAGAGGTTGGTTCCATGTGGGATAGGAGAGCTTGTATAGTGGAGGTAAGACCGTTGATGCTAGAGCTAATTGTATTCTGAAGGTCTTTTTGTCCATGTGCAATAGAGCGAAGCATTTCATCATTAGAGGAGGAAGGGGGGTAAGTAATTTGAGGGACTTGCTATTGGTTGTTCTGAGGTGCTTGGGCTTGCCTTTGGTGAGGTGTTTGGTAAGTCTGGCCTTAGTTCTGTTGTTGGTATGAGGGGTTCTGTTGATACCGGTTCTACTGATAGTTGTTGTTGTTGTTGTTCCATCAATGATTTCCACCGTTGTCTCTGCCTCCTTGGTTGTAGTTATCCCTCCATCCTTGGTTGGAATTATCTCTCCATCCTTGGTTGGAGTTATCTTGCCAACCCTGATTGTAGTTCCCACCTTGGTTATAATTACCGCCTTGTTGATAATTCCCTTGATTCGGACGGTTATAGTAGTTATTGGTAGCCGCCAAGGTATTGTCTTCTTGTTGTTGGAGTTATGGACATTCATCAGTGTAATGGGAATAGCAGGCACATATTCCACACACTCTCTGAGGGACCAACTATTGACACTGTTGTTGTGGAGGAGGCTGAGGTTGTTGTTGATTCAGCTGGAGCTGCTTCAGTATATTGGTCATCTCTCCCAGGGTCTTTGTGAGAGCAGCAGTCTTACTACTAGAGGAAACCTGCGCAATATCCTTGGGATGGTTGTTCCTGTGCCTGGCATTCCGGGTAGACTCAGCTAGATCGGTGATCAGTTGCCACGCTTCTGTCGCCGTCTAGAACTTAGTCAGAGAGCCATTACTTGCAGCATCTAATATAAGGACATGAGTCTAGGAGATTCCTGAAGTATTCCCAATACTCGTAAAAAGTCTCTGATTCGCCTTGGA
Organism: Arachis hypogaea; assembly: GCF_003086295.3. Lineage (NCBI taxonomy): Eukaryota > Viridiplantae > Streptophyta > Magnoliopsida > Fabales > Fabaceae > Arachis > Arachis hypogaea. The sequence continues at coordinate 108,524,231 of NC_092052.1, read as the reverse complement.
TAATTGGTGCACAAAATTTTGATCATCAATGGTGCCAACAACTTGGTACGCATAATTGTAATCTCAACTCTTTATCACAACTCCGCACAACTAACCAGCAAGTGTACTGGGTCGTCCAAGTAATAAACCTTACGTGAGTAAGGGTTGATCCCACGGAGATTGTCGGCTTGAAGCAAGCTATAGTCATCTTATAAATCTCAGTCAGGCAAATTCAAATGGTTATAGAGAATTGATAATTAAAAGATGAATAAAATATAAAATAAGATAGAGATACTTATGTAATTCATTGGTGAGATTTTCAGATAAGCGTATGAAGATGCTTTGTTCCTCCTGAACTTCTGCTTTCCTATTGTCTTCATCCAATCATTCATACTTCCTTCCATGGCAAGCTGTATGTTGGGTTTCACCGTTGTCAATGGCTACCTCCCGTCCTCTCAGTAAAAATGGTCCAAATGCATTGTCACCGCACGGCTAATCATCTGTCGGTTCTCGATCATGTTGGAATAGGATCCATTGATCCTTTTGCATCTGTCACTACGCCCAACACTCGCGAGTTTGAAGCTCGTCACAGTCATCCCTTCCCAGATCCTACACGGAATACCACAGACAAGGTTTAGACTTTCCGGATCTCAGGAATGGCCGCCAATAATTCTAGCCTATACCACGAAGGTTTTAATCTTAGATTAGAAACCCAAGAGATACACATTCACGCTTGTTTGCATGTAGAATGGTGGTGGTTGTCAGGCACGCGTTCATAGGTGAGAATGATGATGAGTCTCATGGATCATCACATTCATCAAGTTGAAGAATGAGTGTATATCTTAGAGAAGAAGTAGGCGTGAATTGAATAGAAAACAGTAGTACTTTGCATTGATTCATGAAGAACAGCAGAGCTCCACACCTTAATCTATGGTGTGTAGAAACTCCACCGTTGAAAATACATAAGAACAAAAGGTCTAGGCATGGCCGTGAGGCCAGCCTCAAACGTGAACATATAAGTTCCAAAGATGAAAAGTATATGAAAGGTATATCTAAATACAATAGCAAAAGGTCCTATTTATAGAAAACTAGTAGCCTAGGGTTACAGAAATAAGTAATTAATGCAGAAATCTATTTTCGGGCCCACTTGGTGTGTGCTTAGGCTGAGCATTGAAGCTTTCACGTGTAGAGGCTTCTCTTGGAGTTAAACGCCAGCTTTTGTGCCAGTTTAGGTGTTTAACTCCAGCTTTCATGCCAGTTCTGGCGTTTTGACACCAGAATTTTTATGCTGACTTGGAACGCTGGTTTGGGCCATCAAATCTCGGGCAAAATATAGACTATTATATATTGCTGAAAATCCCAGGATGTCTACTTTCCAACGCAATTGAGATCGCGCCATTAGGCTTCTGTAGCTCCAAAAAATCCACTTCGAGTGCAGGGAGGTCAGAATCCAACAGCATCTGTAGTCCTTTTTCAGCCTCTAAAACAGATTTTTGCTCAGGTCCCTCAATTTCAGCCTGAAAATACCTGAAATCACATAAAAATACACAAACTCGTAGTAAAGTCCAGAAATGTGATTTTTATTTAAAAACTAATAAAAATATAATAAAAACTAACTAAAACATACTAAAAACTACCTAAAAACAATGCCAAAAAGCATATAAATTATCCGCTCATCACAACACCAAACTTAAATTGTTGCTTGTCCCCAAGCAACTAAAAATCAAATAGGATAAAAAGAAGAGAATATACTAAAAATTCCAAAATATCAATGAAACTTAGCTCCAATTAGATGAGCGGAACTAGTAGCTTTTTGCCTCTGAACAGTTTTGGCATCTCACTTTATCCTTTGAAGTTCAGAATGATTGGCATCTATAGGAACTCAGAATTTAGATAGTGTTATTGATTCTCCTAGTTCAGTATGTTGATTCTTGAACATAGCTACTTTATGAGTCTTGGCCGTGGCCCTAAGCACTTTGTTTTCCAGTATTACCACCGGATACATAAATGCCACAGACACATAACTGGGTGAACCTTTTCATATTGTGACTCAGCTTTGCTAGAGTCCCCAATTAGAGGTGTCTAGGGTTCTTAAGCACACTCTTTTTGCTTTGGATCACGACTTTAACCGCTCAGTCTCAAGCTTTTGGCTTGACACCTTCACGCCACAAGCACATGGTTAGGGACAGCTTGGTTTAGCCGCTTAGGCCAGGATTTTATTCCTGTGGGCCCTCCTATCCACTGATGCTCAAAGCCTTGGATCCTTTTTATTTTACCCTTTCCTTTTGGTTTAAAGGGCTATTGGCTTTTTCTGCTTGCTTTTTCTTTTTCTTTCTTTTCTTTTTTTTTTCGCCATTTTTTTCTGCAAGCTTTTGTGTTCACTGCTTTTTCTTGCTTCAAGAATCAATTTTATGATTTTTTCAGATTACTAATAACATTTCTCCTTTTTCTTTATTCTTTCAAGAGCCAACAATTTTAACATTCATAAACAAAAAATTCAAAAGACATATGCACTGTTCAAGCATTCATTCAGAAAACAAAAAGTATTGTCACCACATCAAAATAATTAAACTAATTTCAAGGATGAATTCGAAATCATGTACTTCTTGTTCTTTTGTAATTAAAAGATTTTTCATTTAAGAAAGGTGATGGATTCATAGGACATTCATAGCTTTAAGGGATAGACACTAGACACTAATGATCATGTAATAAAGACACAAACATAGATAGAACATAAAGCATAATTTTCGAAAAACAGAAAAATAAAGAACAAGGAAATTTAAGAACGGGTCCACCTTAGTGATGGCGGCTTGTTCTTCCTCTTGAAGATCTTATGGGGTGCTTGAGCTCCTCAATGTCTCTTCCTTGCTTTTGTTGCTCCTCCCTCATGGCTCTTTGGTCTTCTCTAATTTCATAGAGGAGGATGGGATGCTCTTGGTGCTCCACCCTTAGTTGTCCCATATTGGAACTTAATTCTTCTAGGGAGGTGTTGATTTGCTCCCAATAGTTTTGTGGAGGAAAATGCATCCCTTGAGGCATCTCAGGGATTTCATGATGAGGAATTTCCTCATGCTCTTGTCCATGAGTGGGCTCTCTTGTTTGTTCCATCCTTTTCTTAGTGATGGGCTTGTCCTCATCAGTGAGGATGTCTTCCTCTTTGTCAATTCTAGCTGAATTGCAGAGGTGACAAATGAGATGAGGGAAGGCTATCCTTGCCAAAGTAGAGGACTTGACTGCCACCTTGTAGAGTTCTAGGGATATAACCTCATGAACTTCTACTTTCTCTCCAATCATGATGCTATGGATCATGATAGACCGGTCTATAGTAACTTCAGACCGGTTGCTAGTGGGAATGATTGAGCGTTGGATGAACTCCAACCATCCCCTAGCCATGGGCTTGAGGTCATGCCTTCTTAGTTGAACCGGCTTCCCTCTTGAATCTCTCTTCCATTGAGCGCCCTCTTCACAAGTGTCTATGAGGACTTGGTCCAACCTTTGATCAAAGTTGACCCTTCTAGTGTAGGGGCGTGCATCTTCTTGCATCATGGGCAAGTTGAATGCTAACCTTACATTTTCCGGACTAAAATCTAAGTATTTCCCCCGAACCATTGTGAGCCAATTCCTTGGGTCCGGGTTTACACTTTGATCATGGTTCTTGGTGATCCATGCATTGGCATAGAACTCTTGAACCATTAAGATTCCGACTTGTTGAATGGGGTTGGTGAGAATTTCCCAACCTCTTCTTCAAATTTCATGTCGGATCTCCGGATATTCACCCTTTTTGAACTTGAAGGGGACCTCGGGGATCACCTACTTCTTGGCCACAACTTCATAGAAGTGGTCTTGATACACTTTTGAGATGAATCTCTCCATCTCCCATGACTCGGAGGTGGAAGCTTTTGCCTTCCCTTTCCTCTTTCTAGAGGTTTCTCCGGCCTTTGGTGCCATAAATGGTTATGGAAAAACAAAAAGCAATGCTTTTACCACACCAAACTTAGAAGGTTTGCTTGTCCTCGAGCAAAAGAAGAATGAAAAGAGTAGAAGAGGAAGAAATAGAGGAGATGGAGGGGGGCGTAGTGTTTCGGCCAAGGGAAGGTAAGTAGTGTGTATGATGTATGAAAATGAAGGAGTAAAGAGGGGTTTATATAGGAGTGGAGAGAGAGGTAGGGTTTGGCCATGTATGGATGGGTTTAGGAGGGGAAGTGGTTTGAATTTGAATGGTGAGGTAGGTGGGGTTTTATGGTGGATGGATGTGGATCGGTGAAGAGATTATGGAGAAGAGGGTAGGATTTGATAGGTGAGGGGTTTTTTGGGGAGAGGTATTGAGGTGATTGGTGAAGGGTATTTGGAGAAGGTGTGAAGAAGAGAGAGAGAGAGAGATGAGGTAGGTGGGGATCCTGTGGGGTCCACAGATCCTGAGGTGTCAAGGATTTCTCATCCATGCACCATGTTGGTGTGTAAACGCCCCCTTGATTGCCAATCCTGGCATTAAACTCCAGGTTGCTGCCCATTTCTGGTGTTTAACGCCAGCTTTTCTCCCCTTTCTGGCATTTAAACGCCAGCGCTGTGCCTATTTCTGGCGTTAAACGCCCAGAATGGTGCCAGACTGGGCGTTTAACGCCCATTCTGCTACCCTTACTGGCGTTTAAATGCCAGTAAGCTTCTCCTCCAGGGTGTGCTATTTTTAATACTGTTTTTCACTTTGTTTTTGCTTTTTTAGTTGTTTTTGTGACTTCACATGATCATCAACCTATAGAAAACATAAAATAACAATAGAAAATAAATAGATATGATTAAATAAAATTGGGTTGCCTCCCAACAAGCACTTCTTTAATGTCAATAGCTTGACAGTGGGCTCTCATGGAGCCTCACAGATACTCAGAGCATGATGATGGCCTCCCAACACCAAACTTAGAGTTTGAATGTAGGGGCTCTATTTGACTCTGCATTGAGAGAAGCTCTTCATGCTTCCTCTCCATAGTTACAGAGGGAGATCCTTGAGCTTTAAACACAAGGGAGTCCTCATTCACTTGAAGGACCAATTCTCTTCTGTCAACATCAATCACAGCTTTTGCTGTGGCTAGGAAGGGTCTGCCAAGGATGATGGATTCATCCTTACACTTTCCAGTGTCTAGGATTATGAAATCAGTAGGGATGTAGTGGCCTTCAATTTTACCAAGATATCCTCTACAAGTCCATAAGCCTGTTTCCTTGAATTGTCTGCCATCTCTAGTGAGATTCTTGCAGCTTGTACCTCAAGGATCCCTAGATTCTCCATTACAGAGAGAGTCATGAGGTTTATACTTGACCCCAGGTCACACAGAGCCTTCTCAAAGGTCATGGTACCTATGGTACAAGGTATTGAGAATTTTCCAGGATCCCGTCTCTTCTGAGGTAACCTCTGCCTAGTCAAGTTATCCATTTCTTTGGTGAGCAAGGGGGGTTCATCCTCCCAAGTCTCATTACTAAATAACTTGGCATTTAGCTTCATGATTACTCCAAGGTACTTAGTAACTTGCTCTTTAGTAACATCTTCATCCTCTTCAGAGGAAGAACACTCATCAAAGCTCATGAATGGCAGAAGTAAATTCAATGAAATCTCTATGGTCTCAGTGTGAGCCTCAGATTCCCATGGTTCCTCATTAGAGAACTCCTTGGAGGCCAGTGGACGTCCATTGAGGTCTTCCTCATTGGGAATCACTGCCTTTCCCTCCTATATGCATTCGGCCATGTGGGACATATTTATGGCCTTGCATTCTCTCTTTGGGTTCTCTTCTGTATTGCTTGGGAAAGTACTAGGAGGGAGTTCAGTAATCCTCTTACTCAGCTGACCTACTTGTGCCTCTAAATTTCTAATGGAGGATCTTGTTTCAGTCATGAAACTTTGAGTGGTCTTAAATAGATCAGAGACTACAGTTGATAAGTCAGAGTGGCTCTACTTAGAATTCTCTGTCTGTTGCTGAGAAGATGATGGAAAAGGCTTGCTATTGCTAAACCTATTTCTTCCACTATTACTATTGTTGAAGCCATGTTGAGGCCTCTGTTGGTCCTTCCATGAGAGATTTGGATGATTTCTCCATGAAGGATTATAGGTGTTTCTATAGGGTTCTCCCATGTAATTCACCTCTTCCATTGCTGAGTTCTCAGGATCATAAGCTTCTCCTTCAGATAAAGCTTTTTTGGTACTGCCTGTTGCTGCTTGCATGCCAGACAGACTCTGAGAAATCATATTGACTTTATGAGTCAATATTTTGTTCTGAGCCAATATGGCATTCAGAGTATCAATCTCAAAAACTCCTTTCTTCTGATTTGTCCCATTATTCACAGGGTTCCTTTCAGAAGTGTACATGAATTGGTTATTTGTAACCATCTCAATGAGTTCCTGAGCTCCTGCAGGCGTCTTCTTCAGATGAAGAGATCCTCCAGCAGAGCTGTCTAATGACATCTTGGACAGTTCAGATTGACCATCATAGAAGATACCTATGATACTCCATTCTGAAAGAATGTCAGAAGGACACCTTCTGATCAGTTGCTTGTATCTTTCTCAAACTTCATAAAGGGATTCACCTTCCTTCTGTCTGAAGGTCTGGACTTCCACTCTAAGCTTACTCAATTTTTGAGGTGGAAAGAATTTGGCCAGAAAAGCATTGACCAGCTTTTCCCAAGAGTTCAGGCTTTCCTTAGGTTGTGAATCCAACCATATCCTAGCTCTGTCTCTTACAGCAAAAGGGAAGAGCATAAGTCTGTAGACCTCAGGATCAACCCCATTGGTCTTGAAAGTGTCACAGATTTACAAGAATTCAGCTAAGAACTGATGAGGATCTTCCAATGGAAGTCCATGAAACTTGCAATTCTGTTGTATTAGAGAAACTAATTGAGGCTTAAGCTCAAAGTTTTTTGCTCCAATGGCAGGTATAGAGATGCTTCTCCCATAGAAGTCGGGAGTAGGTGCAGTAAAGTCACCAAGCACCTTCCTTGCATTATTGGCATTGTTGTTTTTTTGGCTGTCATGGCTTCTTCTTGTTTGAAAATTTCTGTTAGGTCCTCTCCAAAGAGTTGTGCTTTAACTTCTCTTAGCTTTCTCTTCAAGGTCCTTTCAGGTTCAGGATCAGCTTCAACGAGAATGCTTTTGTCCTTGCTCCTGCTCATATGAAAGAGAAGAGAACAAGAAAGTATAGAATCCTCTATGTCACAATATAGAGATTCCTTGAGGTGTCAGACGAAGAAAAGAATGGAAGGAGGAGGTAGAGAATAGAGAATTTGAACTTATAGAGAGAGTCCGAATTGCTGATAGTGGAGCAGTGTTAGTCCTTAAATAGAAGGATGTGAGAAGAGGAGAAAAATTTTTGAAATTAAATTTAAAAAGATTTTGAAATAATTAAAAGAAATTTTGAAAAAAATTGATTGATGATTTTTGAAAATTAAAATTGAGAAAGTAGTTAAGTGATTTTGAAAAAAGATTTTGAAATTAGAAACCAAAAAGATATGATTAAAAATCAATTTTGAAAAAGATGTGATTGAGAAGATATGATTGAGAAAATATAGTTTTAAAAAGATATGATTGACAAACAATTAAAAAGATTTGATTTTTAAAATTAATGACTTGGCTAAGAAATTTAAAAGATATGATTCTAAAATTCAATTATTGAACCTTTCTTAACAAAGAAGAAATTTTTGAATCAAATCACTAATTGTTAGCAAGGATTTTTGAAAATAGTAAAAAAATAAAAAAATGAAAAGAATTTGATTTTGAAAAGATATGATTGAAAAGATATGATTTGAAAAAGATTTGATTTTGAAGTATTATGAAAATTTGAAAAATATTTGAATTAAAAACAAAATCTTCCCTCTTGTGCCATCCTGGCGTTAAATGCCCAAAATACGCCAGTTTTCCTTCCTCACTGGGCATTTTGAACGCCCAGCTTTTTCTCTGTAATTCCTCTGCTGAATGTTCTTAATCTTCAATTCTCTGTATTATTGACTTGAAAAGACATAATTTTGAAAATTTTTTTGAATTTTTAATGATAAACAATCAAAATGTAACTAATCATGGAAAACTAAGATCAAACAAACAATGCATGTAAGATACCAAACTTAGAAATTTTCATATTAGAAATACTAACAAATTGAGAATGCATATGAAAAACAACAAAACACACAAAACAAGAGAATTTAAAGATCAGACCCAATAAATTAATCAAGAACAACTTGAAGATCAATGAAGACACATGCATGAATTTTTCAAAAATTTAAAGAAAAAATCAAAATATTCAATTGACACCAAACTTAAAATTTGACACTAGACTCAAACAAGAAACACAAAATTTTTGGTTTTTTATGATTTTATAAAAAAAATTTGTATTTTTCGAAAATTATTTTGAAAAAGAAAAAAATAATTAAACTTAAAATTTTTAATCGGAATTCCAGGAATCAAGCAATGTTAGTCTAAAGCTTCAGTCTAAAAAGATTAGACATGGCTAGCCAAGCTTCAGCAGGACATTACATACAACAGCCAAATTGATGAGAATCAATCAGCTTTTGTGATGATAAAAATATCATCTGAAACTCTAGAATTCATTCTTAAAAATTCTAAAAAATAAAATAAAGTTACCTAATCTAAGAAACAAGATGAACCGTCAGTTGTCAAAACTCGAACAATCCCCGGCAACAGCGCCATAAACTTGGTGCACAAAATTGTGATCATCAATGGCGCCAACAAATTGGTATGCACAATTGTAATCTCAACTCTTTATCACAACTCCGCACAACTAACCAGCAAGTGTACTGGGTCGTCCAAGTAATAAACCTTACGTGAGTAAGGGTCGATCCCACGGAGATTGTCGGCTTGAAGCAAGCTATGGTCATCTTGTAAATCTCAGTCAGGCGGATTCAAATGGTTATGGAGAATTGATAATTAAAAGATGAATAAAATATAAAATAAGATAGAAATACTTATGTAATTCATTGGTGAGAATTTCAGATAAGCGTATGAAGATGCTTTGTTCCTCCTGAACTTCTGCTTTCCTATTGTCTTCATCTAATCATTCATACTTCCTTCCATGGCAAGCTGTATATTGGGTTTCACCGTTGTCAATGGCTACCTCCCGTCCTCTCAGTGAAAATGGTCCAAATGCGCTGTCACCGCACGGCTAATCATGTGTCGGTTCTCGATCATGTTGGAATAGGATCCATTGATCCTTTTGTGTCTGTCACTACGCCTAACACTCGCGAGTTTGAAGCTCGTCACAGTCATCCCTTCCCAGATCCTACTCGGAATACCATAGACAAAGTTTAGACTTTCCGGATCTCAGGAATGGCCGCCAATAATTCTAGCCTATACCACTAAGGTTTTAATCTTAGATTAGAAACCCAAGAGATACACATTCACGCTTGTTTGCATGTAGAACGGAGGTGGTTGTCAAGCACGTGTTCATAGGTGAGAATGATGATGAGTGTCACGGATCATCACATTCATCAAGTTGAAGAACGAGTGTATATCTTAGAGAAGAAGTAGGCGTGAATTGAATAGAAAACAGTAGTACTTTGCATTAATTCATGAAGAACAGCAGAGCTCCACACCTTAATCTATGGTGTGTAGAAACTCCACCGTTGAAAATACATAAGAACAAAAGGTCTAGGCATGGCCGTGAGGCCAGCCTCAAACGTGAACATATAAGTTCCAAAGATGAAAAGTATATGAAAGGTATATCTAAATACAATAGCAAAAGGTCCTATTTATGGAAAACTAGTAGCCTAGGGTTACAGAAATAAGTAATTAATGCAGAAATCTATTTCTGGGCCCACATAGTGTGTGCTTGGGCTGAGCATTGAAGCTTTCACATGTAGAGGCTTCTCTTGGAGTTAAACGCCAGCTTTTGTGCCAGTTTGGGCGTTTAACTCCAGCTTTCATGCCAGTTCTGGCGTTTTGACGCCAGAATTTTTATGCTGACTTGGAATGCCGGTTTGGGCCATCAAATCTCGAGCAAAGTATGGACTATTATATATTGCTGGAAATCCCAAGATGTCTACTTTCCAACACAATTAAGAGCGCACCAATTGGGCTTCTGTAGCTCCAGGAAATTCACTTCGAGTGCAGAAAGGTCAAAATCCAACAGCATCTGCAGTCCTCTTTCAGCCTCTAAATCAGATTTTTGCTCAGGTCCCTCAATTTCAGCCAGAAAATACCTAAAATCACAGAAAAACACACAAACTCGTAGTAAAGTCCAGAAATGTAATTTTTATTTAAAAAATAATAAAAATATAATAAAAACTAACTAAAACATACTTAAAACCACCTAAAAACAATGCCAAAAAGCGTATAAATTATCCACTCATCAATAATGCAGGAAATTTCTTTCCTCAGTCTACCTGTAACTTCAGCCGGAACGTACTTATCCAGGAATTCCCTTCTGAGCAGATCCCAATTAGTAACAACTTCTTCAGGTTGAGTGTAGAACCATTTCCTTGCCTTTCCCTCAAGAGAAAACGGGAAGGCATATAACCAAATAGTAGTCTCATCTGCACCATGACGCCTAGTAGTTGAGCAGGCTGTCTGGAAATCTCCGAGGTGCTTGATAGGCTCTTGAGCAGGTAAGCCATGAAACTTAGGCAGTAGATTGATTAGTGCAGTCTTCAGCTCAAAATCTATAGCTAGATTTGGATGACGCGCTTGATACGGTTGCAGTGTAAAGTCCGGAGCTCCTGCTTCCTGGAGAGTAATCTTTCTGGGCTCCTGATGAGCGGATAATTTATACGCTTTTTGGCATTATTTTTAGTATGTTTTTAGTAGAATCTAGTTACTTTTGGGGATGTTTTCATTAGTTTTTATGTTAAATTCACATTTCTGGACTTTACTATAAGTTTGTATGTTTTTCTATGATTTCAGGTATTTTCTGGCTGAAATTGAGGGACTTGAGCAAAAATCAGATTTAGAGGTTGAAGAAGGACTGCTGATGCTGTTGGATTCTGACCTCCCTGCACTCAAAGTGGATTTTCTGGAGATACAGAACTCAAAATGACGCGCTTCCAATTGCGTTGGAAAGTAAACATACAGGGCTTTCCAGAAATATATAATAGTCCATACTTTGGCCGAGTTTAGATGACGTAAAAGGGCGTTGAACGCCAGTTCTATGCTGCTATCTGGAGTTAAACGCCAGAAACACGTCACAAGCCAGAGTTGAACGCCAGAAATACGTTACAAACTGGCGTTCAACTCCAAGAATGACCTCTGCACGTGTAACATTCAAGCTCAGCCCAAGCACACACCAAGTGGGCCCTGGAAGTGGATTTATGCATCAATTACTTACTTCTGTAAACCCTAGTAGCTAGTTTATTATAAATAGGACTTTTTACTATTGTATTAGACATCCTGGATTATATTTTTGATCCTGTGATCATGTTTTGGGGGCTGGCCATTCGGCCATGCCTGAACCTTTCACTTATGTATTTTCAAATGGTAGAGTTTCTACACTCCATAGATTAAGGTGTGGAGCTCTGCTGTTCCTCATAGATTCATGCAAAGTACTACTGTTTTCTATTCAATTCAACTTATTCCGCTTCTAAGATATTCATTCACACTTCAACCTGAATGTGATGAACGTGACAATCATCATCATTGCCTATGAACACGTGCCTGACAACCACTTCCGTTCTACTTTAGATTGAATGAGTATCTCTTGGATCTCTTAATCAGAATCTTCGTGGTGTAAGCTAGATTGATGGCGGCGTTCATGAGAGTCCGGAAAGTCTAAACCTTGTCTGTGGTATTCCGAGTAGGACTCTGGGATTGAATGACTGTGACGAACTTCAAACTCGCGAGTGCTGGGCGTAGTGACAGACGCAAAAGGAGGGTGAATCCTATTCCAGTATGATCGAGAACCTCAAGATGATTAGCCGTGCTGTGACAGAGCATTTGGACCATTTTCACAAGAGGATAGGATGCAGCCATTGACCACGATGATGCCTCCAGACGATTAGCCATGCAGTGACAGCGCATCGGACCATTTTCCAGAGAGGATTAAAACTAGCCATTGACAACGGTGATGTCCTTACATAAAGCCAGCAATGGAAAGGAGTAAGACTGATTGGATGAAGACAGCAGGAAAGCAGAGGTTCAGAGGAACGAAAGCATCTCTATACACTTATCTGAAATTCTCACCAATGATATACATAAGTGTTTCTATCCTTATTTTCTATCTATTTATTCTTTATGTTCGAAAACTCCATGACTATTTTATATCCGCCTGAGATTTACAAGGTGACCATAGCTTGCTTCATACCAACAATCTCCGTAGGATCGACCCTTACTCACGTAAGGTTTATTACTTGGACGACCCAGTGCACTTGCTGGTTAGTTGTATCGAAGTTGTGAATGAAAAACGATTGATTAAGACGTGCGTACAAAGTTTCTGGCACCGTTACCTGAGATCACAATTTCGTGCACCAAGTTTTTGGCGCCGTTGCCGGGGATTGTTCGAGTTTGGACAACTGACGGTTCATCTTGTTGCTCAGATTAGGTAATTTTTTTTGTTTTATTTTCAAAAATTTTTCAAAAACCTTTCAAAAATTTCTCATCTGTTTTCGAAAAAAAAAATGTTTTAAAAAAAAATATTGTTTTCTTCAGAATTTTTAAGAATGAATTCTAGTGTTTCATGAAGCATGTTGAAGCCTGGCTGGCTGTAAAGCCATGTCTAATTCTTCTGGGTAGGGAATGTCAGGCATGTCATGTCTGAGTTACATACTAAAGCTTGGCTGGCTATTAAGCCATGCCTGACCCTTTGATTGGAGCTTTAGACTAAAGAGCATAAGATTCCTGAAATTCATATTAAAAATTTTGGAATCCTTATTTTTCTTTTTCAAAATGATTTTCGAAAAAATTAAAAGAAAATACAAAAAAATCATAAAATCATAAAAATAAAAAAAAATATTCTGGATTTCTTGTTTGAGTCTTGAGTCAGATTTAAAGTTTGGTGTCAATTGCATGTTCATCTTGCATTTTTCGAAAAATTCATGCATTCATGGTGTTCTTCATGATCTTCAAGTTGTTCTTGGTAAGTCTTCTTGTTTGATCTTGATGTTTTCATGTTTTGCATCTTTTCTTGTTTTTCATGTGTATTTTTGCATGTTTTCTTTGCATATAAAAATTTTCAAAAATAAGTCTTGGTGTTCATCTTGACATTCATAGCATTCTTGCATGCATTCATTGTTTTGATCTAAAATTTCCATGCATTGAGCATTTTTAGTATTTTTCTCTCTCATCATAAAAATTCAAAAATAAAAAAAATATCTTTTCCTTATTTTACTCAAAATTTTCGAAAATATGATTTGATTTAGTCAAAAAGTTTTTAAAATCTAGTGTTTCTTATGAATCAAATCAAATTTTCAATTTAAAAATCTTATCTTTTTCAAAATCTTTTTCAAAAATCAAATCTTTTTCATGTTTCTTATTTTCGAAAATTTTAAAAAAAAAATTTTCAAAAATCTTTTTCTTATCTTTATCTCCTAATTTTCGAAAATAACATCATCAATTAATGTTTTGATTCAAAAATTTCAAGTTTGTTACTTGCTTGTTAAGAAAGATTCAAACTTTGAGTTCTAGAATCATATCTTGTGATCTCTTGTGAATCAAGTCATTAATTGTGATTTTAAAAATTAAATCTTTTTCAAAACTAATTTCAATCATAGCTTTTCAAAAATATCTTCTTATCTTATCTTTTTCAAAATTTGATTTTAAAATATCCTTTCTAACTTCTTATCTTCTTATCTTTTCAAAATTAATTTTCAAATTTGTTTCAACTAACTAACTAACTTTTTGTTTGTTTCTTATCTTTTTCAAAAATACCTAACTAACTCCCTCTCTCTCTAATTTTCGAAAATATCTTCCCTCTTTTTCAAAATTTCTTTTTAATTAACTAATGATTTTAACTTTTGATTTTAAAATTTCAAAAATTACTAACCTTTTTCAAAAACTATTTTCGAAAACCACTAACTCTTTTTCAAAAATTATTTTCGAAAATTCACTTCCCCCTCTCATCTTCTTCTATTTGTTTATTTATTTACTAACATCTCTTCCTCACTCACCAAAAATCCGAACCCCCTCTCTTCCATCTGTATTCGAATTTCTTCTTCTTTTCTTCTACTCACATAGGGACCTCTATACCGTGGTAAAAAGGATCCCTATTATTATTATTTTTCTGTCCCTTTTTTTCATATGAGCAGGAGCAAGGACAAGAATATTCTTGTTGAAGCAGATCCAGAACCTGAAAGGACTCTGAAGAGGAAACTAAGAGAAGCTAAATTACAATAATCCAGCAAGCACCTTTCAGAATTTTTCGAACAAGAAGAGGAGATGGCAGCCGAAAATAATAATAATGCAAGGAGGATGCTTGGTGACTTTACTGCACCTAATTCCAATTTACATGGAAGAAGCATCTCCATTCCTGCCATTGGAGCAAACAATTTTGAGCTTAAACCTCAATTAGTTTCTCTAATGCAGCAAAACTGCAAGTTTCATGGACTTCCATCTGAAGATCCTTTTCAGTTCTTAACTGAATTCTTGCAGATCTGTGATACTGTTAAGACTAATGGAGTAGATCTTGAAGTCTACAGGCTCATGCTTTTCCCTTTTGCTGTAAGAGACAGAGCTAGAGTATGGTTGGACTCTCAACCTAAGGATAGCCTGAACTCTTGGGATAAGCTGGTCAAGGCTTTCTTAGCCAAGTTCTTTCCTCCTCAAAAGCTGAGCAAGCTTAGAGTGGATGTTCAAACCTTCAGACAGAAAGAAGGTGAATCCCTCTATGAAGCTTGGGAGAGATACAAAGGACTGACCAAAAAGTGTCCTTCTGACATGCTTTCAGAATGGACCATCCTGGACATATTCTATGATGGTCTGTCTGAATTAGCTAAAATGTCATTAGATACCTCTGCAGGTGGATCCATTCACTTAAAGAAAATGCCTGCAGAAGCTCAAGAACTCATTGACATGGTTGCTAATAACCAGTTCATGTACACTTCTGAGAGGAATCCTATGAGTAATGGGACGCCTCAGAAGAAGGGAGTTCTTGAAATTGATACTCTGAATGCCATATTGGCTCAGAATAAAATATTGACTCAGCAAGTCAATATGATTTCTTAGAGTCTGAATGGAATGCAAGCTGCATCCAACAGTACTCAACAGGCATCTTCTGAAGAAGAAGATTATGATCCTGAAAACCCTGCAATAGCAGAGGTGAATTACATGGGTGAACCTTATGGAAACACCTATAACCCCTCATGGAGAAATCACCCAAATCTCTCATGGAAGGATCAACAAAAGCCTCAACAAGGCTTTAATAATGGTGGAAGAAATAGGTTTAACAATAGTAAACCTTTTCCATCATCCACTCAGCAACAGACAAAGAACTCTGAACAAAATACCTCTAATTTAGCAAACTTAGTCTCTGATCTATCTAAGGCCACTGTAAGTTTCATAAATGAAACAAGGTCCTCCATCAGAAATTTGGAGGCACAAGTGGGCCAGCTGAGTAAAAGGGTCACTGAAATCCCTCCTATTACTCTCCCAAGCAATACAGAAGAAAATCCAAAAGGAAAGTGCAAGGCCATTGAATTAATCACCATGGCCGAACCTGTAAGGGAAGGAGAGGACGTGAATCCCAGTGAGGAAGACCTCCTGGGACGTCCAGTGATCAATAAGGAGCTTCATTCTGAGGAACCAAAGGAATCTGAGGCTCACCTAGAGACCATAGAGATTCCATTAAACCTCCTTATGCCATTCATGAGCTCTGATGAGTATTCCTCTTTTGAAGAGAATGAGGATGTTACTGAAGAGCAAGTTACCAAGTACCTTGGTGCAATCATGAAGCTGAATGCCAAATTATTTGGTATTGAGACTTGGGAAGATGAACCTCCCTTGTTCACCAATGAACTAAGTGATCTGGATCAACTGACATTGCCTCAGAAGAAACAGGATCCTGGAAAGTTCTTAATACCTTGTACCATAGGCAACATGATCTTTGAAAAGGCTCTGTGTGACCTTGGTTCAGGGATAAACCTCATGCCCCTCTCTGTAATAGAAAAACTGGGAATCTATGGGGTACAAGCTGCTAAAATCTCATTAGAGATGGCAGACAATTCAAGAAAATAGGCTTATGGACAAGTAGAGGACGTTTTAGTAAAGGTTGAAGGCCTTTACATCCCTGCTGATTTCATAGTCTTGGATACTGGGAAGAATGAGGATGAATTCATCATCCTTGGAAGACCCTTCCTAGCCACAGCAAGAGCTGTGATTAATGTTGACAGAGGTGAATTAGTCCTTCAATTGAATGGGGACTCCCTTGTGTTTACAACTCAAGGTTATCCTTCTGTAAACATGGAGAGGAAGCATAAAAAGCTTCTCTCAAAACAGAGTCAACCAGAACCCCCACAGTCAAACTCTAAGTTTGGTGTTGGGAGGCCACAACCAAACTCTAAGTTTGGTGTTGAACTCCCATATCCAAACTCTAAGTTTGGTGTTGGGAAGTCTCAACAATGCTTTGAACATCTGTGAGGCTCCATGAGAGCCCACTGTCAAGCTATTGACATTAAAGAAGCGCTTGTTGGAAGGCAACCCAATTTTTATTTATCTAATTTTTATTTTCAGTGTTTTTCATATTTTATTAGGTTCATGATCATGTGGAGTCACAAAATAAATATAAAAGTTGAAAACGGAATCAAAAACAGCAAAAGAAAAATCACACCCTGGAGGAAGACCTTACTGGCATTTAAATGCCAGTAAGAAGCATCTGGCTGGCGTTCAACGCTAGAACAGAGCATGGTTCCGGCGCTGAACGCCCAAAATGGGCAGCATCTGGGCGTTTGAACGCCAAAATTGCACCCTGGAGAAGAGTTGGCGCTGAACGCCCAGAACAAGCATGGTTCTGGCGTTCAACGCCAGAAATGGGCAACAAATGGGCGTTCAACACCCAGAACAAGCACCAATCTGGCGCTGAATGCCCAGAGTTGTGTGCAAGGGCATTTTGCATGCCTAATTTGATGCAAGGTTGTAAATCCTTGAACACCTCAGGATCTGTGGACCCCACAGGATCCCCACCTACCACCAATCACCTCAATCTCTCTTCCCTATAACCACTTCACCACTCACATCCATCCACTCTTCCCCATAAACCTACCTCATAAACCCCACCTACCTTCAAAATTTAAAATCAATTTTCCACCCAAAACCCACCCTTATGACCGAACCTTATCCCCCCTCTCCTCCATATTTTCTTCTTCTTCTTCATCTATTCTTTCTTCTCTTGCTCGAGGGTGAGCAATATTCTAAGTTTGGTGTGATAAAAGCATAAGCTTTTTGTTTTTCCATTACCATTGATGGCACCTAAGACCGGAGAATCCTCTAGAAAAGGGAAAGGGAAGACAAAAGCTTCCACCTCTGAGTCATGGGAGATGGAAAGCTTCATCTCCAAAGCCCATCAAGACCACTTCTATGATGTTGTGGCCAAGAAGAAGGTGATTCCCGAGGTCCCTTTCAAGCTCAAGAAGAATGAGTATCCGGAGATCCGACATGAAATCCAAAGAAGAGGTTGGGAAGTTCTAACAAACCCCATCCAACAAGTTGGCATCCTAATGGTTCAAGAGTTCTATGCCAATGCATGGATCACTAGGAACCATGATCAAAGTAAGAACCTAAACCCAAAGAATTATATTACAATGGTTCGGGGGAAATACTTAGATTTTAGTCCGGAAAATGTAAGGTTGGCGTTTAACTTGCCTATGATGCAAGGAGATGCACGCCCCTACACTAGAAGGGTCAACTTTAATCAAAGGTTGGACCAAGTCCTCATGGACATATGTGTGGAAGGAGCTCAATGGAAGATTGACTCCAAAGGCAAGCCGGTTCAACTAAGAAGACTGGACCTCAAGCCTGTAGCTAGAGGATGGTTAGAGTTCATACAACGCTCCATCATCCCCACTAGCAACCGATCTGAAGTTACTGTGGATCGGGCCATCATGATTCATAGCATCATGATTGGAGAGGAAGTAGAAGTTCATGAAGTCATCTCCCTTGAACTCTACAAAATAGCCGAAAAGCCCTCTCCTGGGACAAGGCTAGCTTTTCCTCATCTTATTTGCCATCTATGTTACTCAGCTGGAGCTTTCATAGAAGGAGACATTCCCATTGAGGAAGAGAAGCCCATCACTAAGAAAAGGATGGAGCAAGCAAGAGAGCCCATTCATGGATCTCAAGAGACGCATGAAGCTCATCACCATGAGATCCCGGAGATGCCTCAAATGCATTTTTCTCCAGAAAACTATTGGGAGCAAATCAACACCTCCCTAGGAGAATTAAGTTCCAACATGGGACAATTAAGGGTGGAACATCAAGAGCACTCCATCATCCTTCATGAAATAAGAGAAGATCAAAAAGCAATGAGGGAGGAGCAACAAAGACAAGGAAGAGACATAGAAGAGCTCAAGGACATCATTGGTTCCTCAAGAAGGAAACACCACCATCACTAAGGTGGACTCATTCCTTGTTCTTACATTCTCTATTTTTCGTTTTCTATGTTAAATGCTTATCCATGTTTGTGTCTTATTACATGATCATTAGTAGTTAGTAACTATGTCTTAAAGTTATGAATGTCCTATGAATCCATCACCTCTCTTAAATGAAAACTGTTTTAATTCAAAAGAACAAGAAGTACATGAGTTTCGAATTTGTCCTTGAACTTAGTTTAATTATTTTGATGTGGTGACAATACTTTTTGTTTTCTGAATGAATGCTTGAACAGTGCATATGTCTTTTGAAGTGGTTGTTTAAGAATGTTAAATATGTTGGCTCTTGAAAGAATGATGACAAGGAGACATGTTATTTGATAATCTAAAAAAATCATAAAAATGATTCTTGAAGCAAGAAAAAGCAGCAAAGAACAAAGATTGCAGAAAAAAAAATATATAGGCGAAAAAAAAAAGAGAGAAAAAGCAAGCAGAAAAAGTCAAAAGCTCTTAAAACCAAGAGGCAAGAGCAAAAAGCCAATAACCCTTAAAACCAAAAGGCAAGGGTAAATAAAAAGGATCCCAAGGCTTTGAGCATCAGTGGATAGGAGGGCCTAAAGGAATAAAATCCTGGCCTAAGCGGCTAAACCAAGCTGTCCCTAACCATGTGCTTGTGGCGTGAAGGTGTCAAGTGAAAACTTGAGACTGAGCGGTTAAAGTCAAGGTCCAAAGCAAAAGAATAGTGTGCTTAAGAACCCTGGACACCTCTAATTGGGGACTTTAGCAAAGCTGAGTCACAATCTGAAAAGGTTCACCCAATCATGTGTCTATGGCATTTATGTATCCGGTGGTAATACTGGAAAACAAGGTGCTTAGGGCCACGGCCAAGACTCATAAAATAGTTGTGTTCAAGAATCATCATACTGAACTAGGAGAATCAATAACACTATTTGAACTCTGAGTTCCTATAGATGCCAATCATTCTGAACTTCAATGGATAAAGTGAGATGCCAAAACTATTCAAGAGGCAAAAAGCTACAAGTCCCGCTCATTTAATTGGAGCTATGTTTCATTGATAGTTTGGAATTTATAGTATATTCTCTTCTTTTTATCATATTTGATTTTCAGTTGCTTGGGGACAAGCAACAATTTAAGTTTGGTGTTGTGATGAGCGGATAATTTATACGCTTTTTGGCATTGTTTTTAGTATGTTTTTAGTAGAATCTAGTTACTTTTGGGGATGTTTTCATTAGTTTTTATGTTAAATTCACATTTCTGGACTTTACTATGAGTTTGTGAGTTTTTCTGTGATTTCAGGTATTTTCTGGCTGAAATTGAGGGACTTGAGCAAAAATCAGATTCAGAGGTTGAAGAAGGACTGCTGATGCTGACTTCCCTGCACTCAAAGTGGATTTTCTGGAGATACAGAACTCAAAATGACGCGCTTCCAATTGCGTTGGAAATTAGACATCCAGGACTTTCCAGCAATATATAATAGTCCATACTTTGGCCGAGTTTAGACGACGTAAAAGGGTGTTGAACGCCAGTTCTATGCTGCTGTCTGGAGTTAAACGCGAGAAACACGTCACAAGCCAGAGTTGAACGCTAGAAATACGTTACAAACTGGCGTTCAACTCCAAGAATGACCTCTGTACGTGTAACATTCAAGCTCAGCCCAAGCACACACCAAGTGGGCCCCGGAAGTGGATTTATGCATCAATTACTTACTTCTGTAAACCCTAGTAGCTAGTTTATTATAAATAGGACTTTTTACTATTGTATTAGACATCCTGGATTGTATTTTTGATCCTGTGATCATGTTTTAGGGCTGGCAATTCAGCCATGCCTGAACCTTTCACTTATGTATTTTCAAACGGTAGAGTTTCTACACTCCATAGATTAAGGTGTGGAGCTCTGCTGTTCCTCATAGATTAATGCAAAGTACTACTGTTTTCTATTCAATTCAACTTATTCCGCTTCTAAGATATTTATTCGTACTTCAACCTGAATGTGATGAACGTGACAATCATCATCATTCCCTATGAACGCGTGCCTGACAACCACTTCCGTTCTACTTTAGATTGAATGAGTATCTCTTGGATCTCTTAATCAGAATCTTCGTGGTGTAAGCTAGATTGATGGCGGCATTCATGAGAGTCCGGAAAGTCTAAACCTTGTCTGTGGTATTCCGAGTAGGACTCTGGGATTGAATGACTGTGACGAACTTCAAACTCGCGAGTGCTGGGCGTAGTGACAGACGCAAAAGGAGGGTGAATCCTATTCCAGTATGATCGAGAACCTCAAGATGATTAGCCATGCTGTGACAGAGCATTTGGACCATTTTCACAAGAGGATAGGATGCAGCCATTGACCACGGTGATGCCTCCAGACGATTAGCCATGCAGTGACAGCGTATCGGACCATTTTCCAGAGAGGATTAAAAGTAGCCATTGACAAACGGTGATGTCCTTACATAAAGCCAGCCATGGAAAGGAGTAAGACTGATTGGATGAAGACAGCAAGAAAGCAGAGGTTCAGAGGAACGAAAGCATCTCTATAAACTTATCTGAAATTCTCACCAATGATATACATAAGTGTTTCTATCCTTATTTTCTATCTATTTATTATTTATGTTCGAAAACTCCATGACTATTTTATATCCGCCTGACTGAGATTTACAAGGTGACCATAGCTTGCTTCATACCAATAATCTCCATTGGATCGACCCTTACTCACGTAAGGTTTATTACTTGGACGACCCAGTGCACTTGCTGGTTAGTTGTATCGAAGTTGTGAATGAAAAACGATTTATTAAGACATACGTACAGAGTTTCTGGCGCCGTTACCTGAGATCACAATTTCGTGCACCAGCTCCGCCATATTACCAGCGCGTAAATCAACAGAATCAGTAGAAGAGGAGCTTGTTTCTTCCTTAAATGGCACTTCAGATTCGCTCTCAAATAAGACTGGTAAATTGGTGGTAACCACTTCACCACCCTCAGAGACTAACCGACACCCAGCTCGCCTAATACGTGAAACAGTTCTTTCGATTTCAGGATCAAATGCGGCTAAGCTTGGATCAGGTAGTGAACGTGTCATTCAACGAAAGAAACATACAGCTCATGGTAATAAAATAAAATATATTAAGAAAAAATTAAACTAAAAATATAATAAAAATGCAAAGATGCAAATATAAAAATATTTACACCAACCAATAATTTAGCACACTGTTGCAACCATCCCCGGCAACGGCGTCGAAAATTGACGGGCGGAAAATTGCCGATTAAGAATTTATAATTAGAATAGTGTTGCAAGTACAGCTCTTAACTGACGAAAATTTCGCTTATCAATTTAAAAAGAGTTGTCACAATTTAAAAATAAAATACAGGGAGTAGAATTTCTAGGTCGTCTCCCAACGAGTTGACAAAAGAGTGCAATTTATTGGTCAAGAATTTTCTGAGGAATTTCAGAGTTGGAGAACGGGAAAATAAAATAATTATTAATTAAAGCAATAAAAATTAACAAGAGGTTTTATATATTTGAAATAGAAAGCCTTGACTGGGAGAAGATTAATCGGAATTTCTATCCTTGTTGAAATTCCTCAAGTATAATAGTAAGAGGTTGTTATTCTATTTAGTTATCCTTTACTTAATAAAGGAAAGTCAAGTAACTAACCAACTCTAATTCACAAGTCCTAATCCTCTCCTAGGGAAGGATTAGAGTAAGTGACTAGAGAGTCATCCAACAACTTCCAATTACACATTAACACTTGAGTATTCCAACTCAAGGGTCTCCTATTAATCAACTCCCATGTCAAGTTGGAAGTCTACTCCATTGACATGAGTGCCATTTTCATAAACATATAAAGGGAGTGAAAAGAAGACATGGAAATTCAAATAAAGTAATAACAGAAAATTAATTAAAGGTAAAAATAACTCTTTGCATTAATTAATTCCAAAATCGAGGATATCCACATGTAACTCTGAACAAAGTGAATGGAAAGTAAAAGAGTAAGGAAATAAGAAAGCAAAATGTAATGGCAAGACTTCAACAAAGGTAGTAACTCTTTTCAATATCCAAATCAAAAGCATAAAACTAGAAATCTATGAATACGAAGAACCCTAGATGAAGTAGTAGTTTTCTCTCTTAGATTCAAAGCTAAAACTAAAATTGTGTAAAAGTGAATGTGTGTTGAGTCTCTGCTTGTCCCCTGGCTCTAGTCTGTGTTTCTGGGCCGAAAACTAGGTCCAAAACCAGCCCAAAATCGCCCCCAGCGTCTTCTGTAATTTCTGCACATGGCACACGTCACATGCACGCGTAAGTCACGTGTACGCGTCGATGGTCTTCTGCGCGTGTCACGCGTGCGCATCAGTCACACACACGCGTCGATGTGCGACTTCTCTGGTCACGCATACGCGTCGCTATGAAAAGCTTCAAGTCACGCGCACGCGTGAGCCATGCGTGCACGTCGATCCTCGCTAGTCATCTCCTTTGTTTCTTGTGTTCCTTTTATTTTTGCAAGCTTCCTCTCCATCCTCTAAACCATTCCTGCCCTATATAGCCTGAAAACACTTAACACACAGATCACAGCATCGAATGGTATAAAAGGACATTAAAAATTGACAATTTAAAGGCTTAGGAAGCAAGTTTTCCGTCATAGAACAAAATTGGGAAGGATTTGTAAAACCATGCAAATTGTATGAATAAGTGTGCAAAGAATTGATAAAAACCACTCAATTTAGCACAAGATAAACCATAAAATAGTGGTTTATCAGGAAGACACCCCACCATGGTAAACTCTTTCCATTCTCTTGTATATATAATCAATGAATGAATTGAGTTGCCTTTGTTAGGTAGTTTTCTTCTTTTCATACTTTTGCATATCTTGCTTTGATTTCTAGGTTTTAGATTCATGTTTTTATTAGAATAGTTGTTTTGAATTGAATTTTTCTTGTAGTGCAAGTTTTGTTTATTTTGTCTTTAAAAAATTTCAAAAACTAACTGATTTTTGTTAAATTTGAATTTTAGTTGCTTTAGAATGTTTATAGGTTAGAAGAGTGGCATGTTTCTGTTTTATGCTTCTATAAAAAAAAGGTGCAGTCCACGCGTGGGCGAGGACGACGCATACGTGTCACTGTTCTTTTTCGCACATCCACGCGTGAACATGGACAACGCGCATGCGTCATAGGCCTATGTTGGGACTCCTGGTACAAAAACCAGAGAGCTACACTAGAGTGGTGCTGCTTTTGTGCGAAGAGCACAATTTAGCCCCACGTGTACATGTGGTTCACGCATATGCATCCCCTTTCTTTTCTGCTGGCCACGCGTAGGCGTGGACGACGCGTACGCATCATATGCCTTTCTCTGCTTTCCATGCATACGTGTGGATGAAGCGCGCGCGTCACCTTTGCGCCCTGTTTCTACCTTGTTTCTTCTCCTTTCTTCTTCTTTCTTCTCTTCTTTCTTCTTCTCCCTTCTTCCTTTCTTACTTTCTTCTTTTCCTTCTCTTCAAAATTCCACTGCTCCTTCTCCCTTTTTTTTAAATTTTCACTTCTCATTTTTTCTCATCTTTCATTTTCTTTTGTTTATTGCATTTGCATACTTTTATTTATTGCATTTTAATTTTGTTTTTGTAGCTTGTTCTTCTTTTCTTTTGCAAATTTGTTATTTTAACATTGGTGTCGAATTTTCCTACTTAACTGTCGAGAATCCCTTGGATCATTTTGGTGCTTCTTGACTTGTTGATATTGATTGGGTGATAAAATTTTTAAGTCAATTCTTAATCTTTGATGACTCTTGCATCCTTTGTGCATTGATATGAACGCATATTGTCTTTCATGACCCACTCTTTCCCATTTGAACTTGATGCTTCCGAGTGTACTCTTCATGTCATTTACTTATGCTTTGATTTTACTCTTGCATCAAGTGGTAGTTGATATGCCCTTTGCTTATATTGTTCTCTCGCTTACATGTTGTAGCTACCATGTAGTTGAGAACCTTACTCTTATTTGGCATTAGCCCCCGCCTATGTTCTATTTGCTTTGATATCTTTGTTGTGGGCTTAATTTTCTTTCTTTTTCTCTCTTTTTAGGCTAGCCACCGAGAGGGAAAGGAAAAGCTTAGAAATGGGGCAACAAGCAAGTCCCTCCGCACAACCTTTTGAAGGAGCTCATCAGTTGTAGCAACCCATCTACCTTGCTCTTCTTTGCATGTACCGAGGACGGTGCAATCTTTAAGTGTGGGGAGGTCGTCCGACCGACCTCCGTGGGTAACCACTTCCTTTTCCAACACCAATTTTTAATTTTCTTTGTTAGCTAGTTATTGAATTGCATGATAGGTTGCATAACAGTTAGGGTTTGTACATATTCCACCCATTTTTCTTAGGACTACTTAGTTAGAGTGATGATTTCTTTTCCAATAAACTGTTTTAGGGCACCCTACCAATTTGATAAAAAAAATTTGTTGAACTTGCTTGAAGGAATTAATTTTGGAACATGGTTATTGAGATATGAACACATAAGCATGTGAATTTTGAGCCCAATTGTGTGGTTATATCATATAACCACTTATTTTCATTCTTGTGTGCATTGTTTTCTTTCTATGATTGCAATCCTTGATTTGTTTGATTCTTTATGTCCATTATTTTGTGTAAGAATTCATTTATATTATTGAGACCATCGTTTCAAATAGCTTACTTACCCAAATAGCCTACCTTTTTATCTTCCATTGTTAGCCAACTTTGAGCCTATGCTAAACCCATTTGTTCTTAATTTTAGCACATTGCTAGTCTTAAAGAGAAAAACAATAAATGCCCTCTAATTTAGATCTTTGATTAGCTTAGGCTAGTGAGAATGTGTATCATTTGAGTGTGGGAAATTTGGAAACATTGGTTGAGGTAAAAGTGTATTTTTGTAATTTTGTTGAAAATTTTGAGAATTAGGTACATACTTATGCATTAAATGTTTTAAACCATATGCATTGATGCTCTTGTATATATTCTAGTTTGAAAAGAAAAAAAAACATTAATAAAAAAATAAAAAAAAAGAAAAAATATAGATAAAAAAGAAAAAAAAGAGAAAAAGAGAAAAAGAAAAGCAATAAAAAGGGGACAAAAATGATCCAAAGCAAAGTAATCATAACAATGCATATGGAATGTGAATTGAAGAGGATGCATGAGTGTGTGAAAAAAGGTGAGAATCATGGGTAGCTAAGTAGTGTATTAGAATTGTATAGGTTGTTATATTATTTGGTGAGAGCTTAGGTTAATCAAAGATGCAAATTTCAAGCTCACTTAGCCATATATATATATATATATATATATATATATATATATATATATATATATATATATATATCCTTACCTTTACCCTAGCCCCATTACAACCTATGAATAAGTCCTCATGATAAATGTATGCATACATTGAATAATTGTTGATTGTTAGATAAAAAATAAATCTTGAAAAGCATGATTAGAGGAGAATTGAGTGAATCAACCCTTTACCCTAGAGCAACTAGAGCGGATACACTTCCGATGAGGGTTCGATGCTCAATTCCTTGTTCCCTGCTTTCACGAGCTTTCTTCTTGGAAGTTTGTTTATGCTTCGTTTTGATATTTGAATTGGTGGGATTCATAAATCATCATATTATCTTAGCCCTACTTGTTCATATGTGTTCTTGGAGATTGATTTACGTTTAACCAAGTAGGTAGAATCATTTTGCATTTAGTTGCATGCATGCAGAAAGGTGCATATAGTTTATTTGCATTGAATAAATGTTCATACCTCATTTCTTGCCTTTCTTGGTTTAGCATGAGGACATGCTTAGTTTAAGTGTGGGGAGGTTTGATAAACCCTAATTTTGTGGTTTATTTTGTGTTAAATTTCAGGAGATTTTATCGACTTATCTCACATTTATTCAATGAAATAGGATGATTTTGTAAATTTCTCCTAATTTGTGCTTAAAAGTGAAAACATGCTTTTTAGGCCCTAAAATTGTTAAATTTGACTTACTTTAATTCCATTTGATACCTTGATATGTTTGTTAAGTAATTTCAGGTTTAGAGGGCAAAGATTGTGTTGAAGAAATAAAGAAAAAGCATGCAAAAATGGAGAATTCATGAAGAAATGGGATTTTGGTAATTTGCCAACGATGCGTGTACGTGGCCCACACGTGTGCGTGGTAAGGAAATCGTCAAGGCGACGCGTACGTGTGACCGATGCGTACGCGAGATACGCGGCACGTGACCTCATTAAAGGTATTACGTTGGGGCGATTTCTGAGCTCAAGGAGGCCCAAATCCAACTCATTTTTTTTTTGCTTTTGAACCTAGGAATTGTAAGGGAATGGTGGGGGGAGTAGTCATAGTTTTAGTTTTCATCATGTTTTAAGTTAGAATTCTAAAGAGAGAAGCTCTTCCTTTTCTCTAGAATTTAGGGTAGTTTAGGTCAAATTTTCTTAGATCCAACTTTTAATTCTTGTTTTGATTTAGTTTTCCCTTTTAATTTCTTGTTATTACATCTTTGCTCTTCTAGTTTTAGTTGTCATTCCCTTTATTTTGTTGCTTTTATATTCATGCACTCTTGTTGATTTCAATTTTCTTTTAATGCAATTTTATGTTCCATCTCTTTTTTTATTTTTATCTTAGTTACTATTGTTGATTTCTTGTTTGTGTTAGTTATGGTTTTCATTAATTCTTTCAATTTATGATGTTTACTCTTATTGCACTCTAGGTATTTGATAAAATGTTTTTACTAGTTGTAGAGTAGTTTTCTTTACTCTTGGCCTAGGCTAAGGAAATTGAATGACCTTGAGTCATTGGGTCTCATTGAATTGATGATTTGAGAACCCTTAGTGGTCAATTTGATAACCATTAACACTAGCCTACTACTAAGTCAATTAGTAGCTAGGTTAGGACTTATGGATTGATGTTGATCAAGCCTATTTGACGTACTTCAAGAATAGAAGTAGACTTGATGGGTTGGTCCCTCATAATTGTCAATATATGATTTGTAGACAAGGATGGTGATCTTAATTTTCATGCCTTAGCCAAGAGTTCTTTTCCTTTCCTTTATTAGTTAATTGTCATTTACTTTCTTGTTATTTACTTTTCTTGTTAATCACCAAATCAACCCCTCTGTTCCTTCATAGCCAATAATTGAGTATTTCATTGCAATTCCTTGTGAGACGACCCGAGGTTTAAATACTTCAGTTTATTTTTATTGGGGTTTGTACTTGTGACAACCATTTTTAAACTTTGATTGAGAGTTATTAGTTAGTTTGGAATTATGCTTACAATGAAGTAATTATTTTCTACAAGAGAAATTCTAGACCAACGATAATTCTCACATCAAGTATTTGGCGCAGTTGCCGGGGAGTTGCAATGTGTGCTTGTTATTGGTTATTGTATATATGTTGATAGTGTGAATAGGTTTGCTCTTGTTTCTTTATCTCTTAATAGTTTTGTTTTTGTTTTTCCTTTTCACTATGAATTCTCATCCCTTTGGCTTTGAGTTTGGTTCAAACTATGTTATAGGAAATAGAAATGAAAGCTTCAATGGAGGTTTGTGATAAACCCCAATTTTGTGGTTTATCTTGTGCTTAATTTGGGGGATTTTATCACCTTTTCCCACATTTATTCAATGAAATAGCATGGTTTTGTAATTCTCCCTAGATTTGTGCTTAAGTGTGAAAACATGCTTTTTAGGCCTTAAAATAGCTAAATTTAACTCACTTTAATTCCATTTGAAGCCTTGATATGTTTGTTGAGTGATTTCAGGTTCATAAGGCAAGTATTGGATGGAAGAAGTGAGGAGAAAAGCATGCAAAGTGGGAGAACTCATGAAGAAATGAAGGAACCGTAAAGTTGTTAAGCCTGACCTCTTCGCACTCAATCGACCATAACTTGAGCTACAGAGGTCCAAATGAGGCGGTTCTAGTTGAGTTAGAAAGCTAATATTCGGGGCTTTGAAATGATATAAAATTTTCCATGGTTGCCTGACGTATAGGGGTACGCACGCACAATGTACGTGTGCGCGCTGATGGAGCACGTGGTTCACTAAAGTGAAATCGTGGCCAGCGATTTCTAGCTCATTTTAGGTCCAATCCAACTCATTTCTGATGCTATTGAACCCAAGGATTGAGGGGAGAATGAACCAAGTAGTCATAGTTTAGTTTTCATCATGTTTTAGGTTAGAATTCTAGAGAGAGAAGCTCTCTCTTCTCTCTAGAATTTAGGGTAGTTTAGGTTTAATTTTCTCAAATCCAACTTTCAATTCTTGTTTTGATTTAGTTTCTCCTTTTAATTTCTTGTTGTTACATCTCTACTCTTCTTGTTTTACTTGTCATTTTCTTTATTTTGTCCTCTTTTATGTTTATGAACCCTTGTTGATTTCCATTTTCTTTCAATACAAATTTATGTTTCCATGTTCTTTTATGTTGATCTTAGTTTCTATTATTGATTTCTTGCTAATGTTGGCGATATGTTCTTTTAATTGTTGCATTTTATGATGTTTACTTTTCTTGCACTCTAGGTGTTTGTTAAAATGTTTTCTCTAGTTTTTGAGTAGTTTTCTTTACTCTTGGCCTAGGCTAAGGGAATTGAGTGACCTTGAGTCATTGGGTCTCAATGAATTGGTGATTTGAGAACCCTTGGTGATCAATTTGATATCCATTGACACTAACCCACTACTAATCTAATTAGTAGATAGGTTGGGACTTATGGGTTGATGTGATCAAAGCCATTTGACGTACTTCAAGCCTAGGAGTAGATATTACGTACTTAAGGCTTTTGGAAGTAGACCTAATGAGCTTGGTTCCTCATAATTATCGATGTATGATTTGTAGACAAGGATGGTGATCTCAATTACCTATGTCTAACCAAGAGTACTTTCCATTTCTTTTATTAGTTCTTGTTATTTTACTTTCTTGTCATTTATTTTCTTGCAAAAATATAAAATCAAAACCCCTTACCCCCTTCATAGCCAATAACCATACACTTCATTGCAATTCCTTGTGAGACGACCCGGAGTTCAAATGCTTCGGTTAATTTTCATTTGGGGTTTGTTACTTGTGACAACCAAATTTTAATTTGATGTGAGAATTGTTTGTTAGTGTAGAACTATACTTGCAACGAGAATTAATTCATTTGAGGAAATTCTATATCAACAAAAGTTCACTCATCAAAATGGCGCCGTTGCCGAGGAGTTGCAATGGTGCTATGTTATTGGCTATTGTGAATATATGAATATGTTTTCCTTTTGTTTGTTTGTTAGTTTTTGTTAGGTTTAGGACTTTGTTTTCATTTTTGTTAGTTTTTGTTTTTATTTGCTTCTATGAATTCTCACCGCTTTGGCTATGAGTTTGGCTCAAATTATGTTGTAGAAAATGGGAACTACAATGGTAACATGCATCAAGGATGGAACAATCAAAGATGGGAGGAGCCTCAAGGGATGGATCAACCTTATTGGCAACAACCCCCTCCGATTTCTTATGGGTATAATTCTAATCCTAATGCATATCAATCTAATGGATGTGGTGACCCTTATTGTGATTGTCAACAACCACCACCACATGCCTATGAACCACCTCCTCAACCTAATTTTGAACCACCTTACTCACAAGCCTCCTACCACCAAACACCTCATTATGACCCTAATCCTTATCCACCATACCAACCACCTTATAAACCATATGAACCATACATGGAACCATCACCATTCCAACACAACTACTCTCAAGAACCACCTCAATATACACCATCTCCATACCCTTGCCAAGATGAACTAACTTCCAATTATGAAACCTCCTTCCCAAACAATGAACCTTCTTTTCCCACACCACCTCCAATGGATGATCCTCTCCAAGAATATGTTAGTTCTTACATTCAAAGGCAAGAAGAGAACCGAAAGGAGTTTAAGGAGCTAGAAGCCAAGATGGCTATCCTAGTGGAAGCCGTTAGCAATATGGTCTCCTCCTGCCTAAGCCTATGCGATCAAGGAACTCCCATTGTTGAATGTGGAAAAGCAATTAAGGAGCATAGTGAGGGAGTGAGCTTAGAGCTTCAAGGTGGAGAAGAGGAGTTAAAGCAAGAATTGTCACAAGGGGAGGAAGTTGAGATAATTGAGTCGAAAGAAGTGGTTAAAGCCTTTGAAGGGGTTGACCAAGAGATGGATTCAATCATTAAAGAATTCTTATGTATAATTGAATCCTTTCCAATTGGGTTTGACATAGAGAGTAAGGGAGAAGATACCTCACCTCCCATACCCTTGGTAAGCAATGAAGAAGAGATTGAATTGGAAGGAAGCTACCAAAAGGAGGAGGTTGAGCAAGAAGCAAGCTCCATCATTGAAGATGATTCCACACCAACTTATGAGTCTTTTAGAATTGATGAATCTCCTTCATTGTGTTGTATAATTGATAACAAGGAGGACCGTGCAAACCTCCAACACATGGTTTGAGCAATGAAGGGTGTATAGAAGAAGTTGGTGAGCAAGGAATTGAAATTGAAGAAGCTTACAAAGAGGTGGAAGTTGCAAAGGAAGAGCACAAGAGAATGGATCTCACATTGGCTAAGTGTGGGGAGGTCCCCCTTTCTAAGTCACCATCATCCAACACAACATTCAAGTGGGTAAAATTCTTATCTCTAATCTTTACTTTCCCACTTGAATATGGTTTGATTAAAAATGATGGTCAACTTAGAGCTCTTTGTGGAGTTAAGAGTAAGAGAGAGTTGTGTAGTGGTTGGAAACATCACTCTAAGTTCATGATGGTTGCATGCTCAAAGTTAAATAGCAATGATTGGTGTAGAACTAAATTGCATGGGTCTAGGAGAATGTTTGGAGGTCTAATTGAAAATTCACAAGCCTTCTCATCCAATTGGAATTGTGATGATCAACTTGAAGATGGGTGTAGAAACAAGATTTGGGATCCGGGAATATATGAAGACCAATTTTGGAAGCCCTTAGCTTGTGTGGAACTTCATCAAAGCTTGGTGCCATTGATCTTAAATTTTGGAGCTTACTTGAAGTCCAAGCATTGGTGGAGGTTCCAAGATGAATTCAAGCACAAGCCACCATAACAAGGAGCTTCCCAAATGTCCAACTTAAGGACTTAAACTAATAGTGCTAGGTGGGAAACACCCCACCATGGTAATATCTTTTCATTTTCTCTTTTGAAAATATTGGTAGAATTAGTTTAAATTTATATTTAGAGTAGTTTGTTGAGTCTATTTGGTAGTCTAATATGTTAAATAAGGTTCTATGGTGTTTGGGTAGCTGTTTGGAGGTTTGGAATGCTTGGATTGGTGCAAGAACTTGGAAAAATTTTGAAAAACAGAGCACCAACCCGCGCGTGCGCGCACCTGGCGCGTACGCGCGCCTCAAGCATTTTCAACCATCCACGCGGGCGCGCGATGTGCGCGAACGCGTGGATGCAAAAATTCATCCCTCCATACATTGACCCGTGAGTTGTGCCTACACTGCGCCAGCACCATGTCTGAGGCATAAACCACCCACGCGTGCGTGCACCTGGCGCGTATGTGTCCTTGAAGCTAATTGCGCAATGCGCGCGCATGCACGCTGTGCGCGTGCATGCCGATAGCGCCACCTACCCTCCTGGTACATGTTCTAGAGAGTTATGCCCAGTTTGTACCTATTCTGTGCCTGCAACCCACGCGTGCGCGCACCTGGCGCGTACGCGTCCTTTGGGCAACTGCACATCGGCTCGTGGGCGTGCATGACGCGTCCGCGCCGAGAAAAAGTTTCTTTTCTTCCATTTTCTTTTGTTGCATTTGCATATTATCATTCATCGCATTTTAATTTTATTTTCATAGCTTGTTCTTATTTTATTTTCTAAGTTTCTTATTTTAATAATGGTGTTGGATTCTTATATTCAATTGTTGAGAATTTCTTGGTTAATCATGGTTCTTTGTGACTTGTTTGGCATTAATTGTAATATTCGCTCTACACACAAGATTAGTGCTTTAGTCCGTCCTGACTCATGATCCCTTGTTTTTGTACCTTATCATCATTGAGTTAGGATGGGACCAAATGCTCTTATGCTTATCACTAATCTTGTTTGTGTCAATTGTTGATTAAGCTTGATGCAACATGATCTTCATGTCATGTACCCATGCTTTAACTTGTTCTTGCATCAAGTGTTAGTTAATATGCCTTGGCTTATATTGCCTTCTCACTCATATGTTGTAGCTACCATATAGTTGAGAACCTTACTCTTATTTGGCATTAGCCCCGCCTATGTTCTACGTGCTTTGCTATCTTTGTTGTAGGCTTAATGTTCTTTCTTTTTCTTTCCTTCTAGGTTGGCCACCAAGAAGGGAAGGAATAGATAAGCTTCTAATGGGGCAACAAACAAGTTCAACCGCATAACCTTTTGAAGGAGCTCATCAATTGTAACAACCCATCCACCTTGCTCTTCTTTGCATGCACCGAGGACGGTGCAAATTTCTAAATGTGGGGAGGTCGTCCGACCGATCTCCATGGGTAACAATTTTCTTTTTCAACACCAATTTTTTTTAATTTTTGTCTTTGTTAGATTAGTTGTTGCATTGCATGATAGGTTGCATGTTAGTTAGAATTTGTACATATTTCACCATTTCTTTTTATGTTAGGACTGCTTGGTTAGGGTGATGATTTCTTTTCCAAGAAAAATTGTTTTTAGGGCACCCTACCAATTTGAAAAAAAAAATTTGTGACAAACTTGCTTGAAGAATGTATTTTGGAACATGGTTTTTGAGCTAAGAACACAAGCATGTGAGTTTTGAGCCAAATTATGTGGTTACACCTTATAACCACCTATTTTCATTCTTGTGTGTATTAGTCTTTTTCTATGATTGTAATATTTGATTTGTTTGATTCTTTATGTCCATTATTCCATGTATACATGTATTTATATGGCATTTATATGACTGAGGCCATCATTTCATTTAGCTCACTTACCCAAATAGCCTACCTTTCATCAACCATTGTTAGCCAATTTTGAGCCTATTTAATCCCTTTTATTCTTAATGTTAGCACATCACTACCCCTAAGTAAAAAACAATAAATGTCCTCAATTTGAATCTTTGATTAGCTTAGGCTAGTGAGGGTGTGTATCGTTTGGGTATGGGAAACTTGGGACGTTGGTTGAGGTAAAAGTATAATTTTTATTTTTGTTGAAAATATTGGAAATTGGGTACATATTCATGCACTATACGTAAAACCATATGCATTGATACGTTTGTATATACTTTAGAAAAAAAATGATAAAGAAAAAAGAAAAAGAACATATATATATATATAGAAAAAAAAAAGAAAGAAATAAAAAGGGGACAAAAATGCCCCAAAGTAAAGTTCAATAAAAATCAATGCATATGGAATGTGAATTAAAAAGAATGCATGAGTATGTGAAAAAGTGGGAATCATGGGTAGCTAGGTTATGTATTAGAGTTGTATAGGTTGTTATATGTGTTTGGTGAGAGCTTAGGTTAATCAAAGATTCAAATTTCAAGCTCACTTAACCATGTGCATCCTACCTTGACCCTAGCCCCATTACAACCTATGAATAAGTCCTCATGATGAATGTATGCATGCATTGAATAATTGTTGATTGTTAGATGAAAAACAAATCATGGAAAGCATGATTAGAAGAAAATTGAGTGATCGACCCTATACACTAGAGCGACTAGAGCGGATACACTTCCGGTGAGGGTTCGATACTCAATTCCTTGTTCCCGGCTTTCATGACCTTTCTTCTTGCAAGTCTACTTGTACTTTGTTTTGATATTCAAATTGGTAGGATTCATGAATCATCATACTACTTAGCCCTACATGTGCATATGTGTTCTAGGGGATTGACTTACTTTTAACCAAGTAGGTAGAATCATTTTGCATTTAGTTGCATTCATATAGATAGGTTTATATAGTTTCTTTGCATTGAATAAATGTTCATAACCCTTTTCTTGTCCTTCCTTATTCTTAGCATGAGGACATGCTTGGTTTAAGTGTGGGGAGATTTGATAAACCCCAATTTTGTGGTTTATCTTATGCTTAATTTGGGGGATTTTATCACCTTTTCCCACATTTATTCAATGAAATAGCATGGTTTTGTAATTCTCCCTAGATTTGTGATTAAGTGTGAAAACATACTTTTTAGGCCTTAAAATAGCTAAATTTAACTCACTTTAATTCCATTCGATACCTTGATATGTTTTTTGAGTGATTTCAGGTTCATAAGGCAAGTATTGGATGGAAGAAGTGAGGAGAAAAGCATGCAAAGTGGGAGAACTCATGAAGAAATGAAGGAACCGTAAAGCTGTCAAGCCTGACATCTTCGTACTCAATCGACCATAACTTGAGCTACAGAGGTCCAAATGAGGCGGTTCTAGTTGAGTTAGAAAGCTAACATCTGGGGCTTCAAAATGATATAAAATTTTCCATGGTTGCCTGAAGTATAGGGGTACGCACGCACCATATATGCGTACACACCGATGGAGCACGTGGTTCACTAAAGTGAAATTGTGGCCAGCGATTTCTAGCTCATTTTGGGTCCAATCCAACTCATTTCTGATGCTATTGAACCCAAGGATTGAGGGGGGAATAAACCAAGTAGTCATAGTTTAGTTTTCATCATGTTTTAGGTTAGAATTCTAGAGAAAGAAGCTCTCCCTTCTCTCTAGAATTTAGGGTAGTTTAGGTTTAATCTTCTCAAATCCAACTTTCAATTCTTGTTTTGATTTAGTTTCTCCTTTTAATTTCTTGTTGTTACATCTCTACTCTTCTAGTTTTACTTGTCATTTCCTTTATTTTGTCCTCTTTTATGTTTATGAACCCTTGTTGATTTCCATTTTCTTTCAATACAAATTTATGTTTCCATGTTCTTTTATGTTGATCTTAGTTGCTATTATTGATTTCTTGCTAATGTTGGTGATATGTTCTTTTAATTGTTGCATTTTATGATGTTTACTTTTCTTGCACTCTAGGTATTTGTTAAAATGTTTTCTCTAGTTTTTGAGTAGTTTTCTTTACTCTTGGCCTAGGCTAAGGGAATTGAGTGACCTTGAGTCATTGGGTCTCAATGAATTGGTGATTTGAGAACCCTTGGTGATCAATTTGATATCCATTGAAACTAACCCACTACTAATCTAATTAGTAGATAGGTTGGAACTTATGGGTTGATGTGATCAAAGCCATTTGATGTACTTCAAGCCTAGGAGTAGATATTACATACTTAAGGCTTTTGGAAGTAGACCTAATGAGCTTGGTTCCTCATAATTATCAATGTATGGTTTGTAGACAAGGATGGTGATCTCAATTACCTATGTCTAACCAAGAGTACTTTCTATTTCTTTTATTAGTTCTTGTTATTTTACTTTCTTGTCATTTATTTTCTTGCAAAAATATAAAATCAAAACCCCTTACCCCCTTCATAGCCAATAACCATACACTTCATTGCAATTCCTTTTGAGACGACCCGAAGTTCAAATACTTCGGTTAATTTTCATTTGGGGTTTGTTACTTGTGACAACCAAATTTTAATTTGAGGTAAGAATTGTTTGTTGGTGTAGAACTATACTTGCAACGAGAATTCATTCATTTGAGGAAATTCTATATCAACAAAAGTTCACTCATCAGTTTGCATCAAGGATTTGGAAATCAAAGGTGGGAGGAGTCTCAAGCATATAGACAACCTTCTTGGTAACAACCCCCCTCCGGTTTCTTATGGGTATAATCCAACTCCTAATGCTTACTAATCTAATAGATGTGGTAACCCTAATTGTGGTTGTCAACCACAACCACCACATGTATACAATTCTTTCCCTCAACATAGCCCTCAACAACCTTACTCACAAGCCCCATACCACCAATCACCTCCATACAATCCTAATCCGTAACTACCATTCTAACATCAATACTCTCAAGAACCATCAATTCCATATACATCACCTCCATACCCTTACCAATATGAACCACCTTCCAATTATGAACCCTTTCCCCTAAACAATGAACCCTCTCTTTCACCATCTCCTTCAAAGGATGAAGCTCTCCGTATCTTCTTGTAAGAAGAACAAAGAGATATTAGCTCTTATATTCAAAGGAAAGAAGAGCAACAAAAGGAGCTAAAGAAGTTAGAAACCATATTGGCTACCATGACTGAAGCCGCTAACCACATGGCCTCCCACCTAAGCTCATGCATTCAAGATACTCCCATCGACGAATGTGAAGGGTCAGCCAAGGAGCATAGTGAGGGAGTGAATTTGGAACTTCAAGGTGAAGAGGAGGAGTTGAAGCAAGAATCACAGCCAAGGGAGAAAGTTGAGACAATTGAGCCAGAAGGAGAGGTTGATCAAGATTTAGACTCAATCATTGATGAGTTCTTGTCCTCATTAACAAATCACCTCAATGATCCTATTGAGGCTTCTTCCATTGAGCTTGAAAGCAATGTTAAGGAGGGTGCGCAACTTCCAAAGCATATAGTGAATGATGAAGAATTGGAAGAAAGTGACCAAGCAACAAATCTTCCTCTTGATGATGATTCCACACCAACACATGATCCTTTTGTATTTGAGGAATCTTCTCCCATTGAAATTGAAGTAGATGTTGAGATAAGTTCTACATTACCTCCAAATTGTGACATGAAGGATGCAGAAGAGTTAGAAGAGGTTAGTAAGGAAGTGATTAAATGTGAAGAACCTTGTCAAGAGGTGAACATGGAAGATGATTGTCAAGAGGTGAAGGTAATCAAAGAAGAGCACAAGGGAGTGGACCTCACATTGTCAAGGTATGGGGATGCCTCTCTTCCTAAGTCACCATCATCCTTTACATCATTCAAGTGGGTAAAATTCGTATCCCTTAGCTTTCTTATTTCGCTTGAATATGGTTTGCTTGAAACGGATGGTCAACTTAGAGCTCTTTGTGGAATGGAAAGCAAGAAAGGGTTGGTTAGTGGTATGCATCACAATTCAAGGTTCACTATGGTTGAATAACCAAAGTATAAGTGCAATGGTTAGTATAGTGCTACATTGAATGGATCTAGAAAGGTGTTTGGGCACCTAATGAGAATTCACAAGTCTTGTCACCCGGATTGGACTATGGTAGTCAACAAGAAGATGGATGCAAGGACAAGGTTTGGGACCCCAGAATTCATTTTAACAATCAACACTCTTGGGGTCTTGTCACTTCCTCAAGCTTACTTGAAGGTTTTATGCACCTAATTTGGGATCCCGGTGGACATTAGAAATGCAAACATTGGTAGGGAATCAAGGATGAGCACAAGCATAAGCCACCACAGCAAGGACCCCATCAATGGTCCAACTTAAGGACTTTAAATAAAAGTGCTAGGTGGGAGACACCCCACCATGGTAAACTCTTTCCATTTCACTTGTAGATATAATCAATGAATGAATTGAGTTGCCATCGTTAGGTAGTTCTTTCCTTTTATTCTTTTGTATGTTTTGTTTTGGTTGCTAGGTTGTTTGTTGGTTTTATGCTTCGAATTAGGATGATTTTTTTAATTTGAGTTTTTGCTTGAATTCTAAGTTTTCTCAAATTTTGTGAAAAATCCTCAAAAACTCAAAATATTGTTAATTTGCATTTTGGTTGGTTTGGAGTTGTAGTTAGTGTTACGAGAATTTTAAGCTCTGTTTTGGTGTTTCTAAAACAAAAAAAGAGGCCGTCACGCATACGTGTGACTGACACGTACGCGTCGACGCCTCAATGTTGCACCATCCATACAAAATCCAGAGAGTTACGCAAGAGGGGCGCTGAAATTGTGCGTTTAGCACAATTGTGCCCCACGCATACGCGTGGTCAACACGTACGCGTCAGTTTCATTTCTCTCCCTTCACGCGTGCGCAACAACGACGCATGCACAACAATGATGCGTGCCCGTCGTACTCTCTTTTCCTTCTGTCACTATTTCGCGTTCTGGACGCGTACACGTCAACGTCTGTTTTTGTCCCTTCTACGTGCGCGCGTTATCGATGCGTACGCGTGGGTTTGAATACACTAACTCCCCTGACATGAGAGAACCCTAGCCACTCGCGTCACTTTCACCTTCTTCCCTCCAACGTCCGTTTCTCTTCCTCTTCAAACTCACAAAACCCCCATAGAAGGCGACCTTCAACCACTGCCACCCATCATCGCCGGCGACCCCATTACCGCCGGCCGCCAACCCCTTTCTTACCTTTCTTCCCTCTTTCTTCCTCTTCTCCTCTCTCGCTCCATCCTCCCTTTCCTGCCACCACCAGTGACCGCCGCGGTCAGCCACTATGCCGCCTGTGTCCCTCCAGCGTCTTCTCTGACCATCACCACCATTCTTCCTTCCTCATTTTTCTTCCTTCTTCATCCAACACCGTGGTGCCCCTACTCTGCACCGTTCCCTTTCCTGCCACCACCAGTGACTGCCGCGGCCGACCACTCTACCGCCACTGGACCGTGGCAGCGCCACTACTGAACCAGTAGCGCCTCCATCCTCCCAGTCTCTGTTCCCATCTCCATTTCGTTTCCTTTTCATCTTCTGTTCATTCTCCCAAGTTTCAGTTTCTACTGTTTTAATTTCTGTTTTTGTTTTTAATTTTCTTTTAATTAATTTCCATGTTAGTATTAGTTGTTAATTAAGTTTTTGTTTGATTTAGCTAGTTAGATTACATGTTTCTGTTTGATTAGGTTAGCTTAGATTGCATGTGGTTAGGTAATTTCAGTTGTTTATTAGTGGATTTAGGTATGATTGTTTGTTGTTCATGCTGTCTGAATTGGTGTATGTTTTATTACTTCATGAGTATGATGATGTTGGTTCTTGTTCTTGTTGATACATATATTTTAGTTGATGCTTATGTGCTGCTCAATTTAGTTTACCACTTTAGTTTCTATGAATTCGTGCATTATGCTTACGGTTGAGTTATTTTGAATTCATATAAGCCGTATGATTGCTGTTGTACTAATTCTGTATATTGATGGCTGATTCATATGAATTTCTTTTTCTTCATGCTGTTAATATATATTGGATTCATATGGATTATTGATTTTGCTGTTTGTTTATTTGGGAACACTCAAATTACTGCTGGATTGCTGCCAAAATTTTTTGGAAATTGTCCTGTTTTTAACTTACAACTTATGAATTGAATTTGGTACTTTTTGATTTGAGACTCATTTGGTTTATACCAAACTCAAATCATGGGTTGATTAGCTCGCATTTACACATTTCTTTTGGTTCCCTTTTCAGTTGATTTGTGATTGATAGAATTAAGGAACTATTTGACGGATTTCTGTGTCAAATAGGACCTTGATTAACCAAGTCAATGCGAATCTCTTCTGTGCTTTCAATCTTTCAAGTTTAAGTCAAAACCTTTTCAGCTTCTTGGTTCAAGTTCAATTTCTACCTTCTTTAACCAATGAAGCTATTTGCGTAATTTTCCCATTTGACTTGAACTTGTCTCCTTTTAATTGAGGTTCTTATGTTTGTAATAATTGGTGCTTTCCACTGGTGTAAACCTTTTAAAATAAAAATTGTTTTCAACCCTCTTTTGGTTACACCAAGTGCATATTTCAATTCTTTTATACCAATCTTTACAAATTTAGTAACCAACCTCATTGATGATGATCTCACCCCTTTTTGCATTTATAGTGCATAACATATTTCATCATCAATGACTTGCATCGTCTTCATGAATGTGAGCATGCTTGTGTTGAAAATTTTTTGACCCTGTTTTTGGTTAAGTTCAATAATTATCATGCCACTGATTTCTAACCCACTTTTCTAACTTTTGACTTAATTGACTTTCTAACTTTTCTTTTTAGTTTTTCAAACTAACTCTTTTATATTCTTTTGGGCATGATAATTGTTGTTTCTTAACAAACAAGCATCTTTACTATCAATACATGAATTCCTGGATTGTGTTTCTGATTGATGTCTGAATTCTATTTTTCTTGCATTCCAAGAATTTATTTCTTTGGCTCAATTCATGAATGTACCTCAATACCTTCTGTTTCCTATTTTCTGTCAGTTGTTTATATACTTGCTTCTCATTTCTCTGCTTTGCTTAATATTTGTATCCTGTAATTTCTGTTTTTCAGGATGTCTGACAGAGGTAAAGGGAAAGCCAAGGCCACCTCTAGCAAGAGAAAGAGGTCTCAGCCATCTACTGAGTTGGCGACCTCTAGTACATCTGAAAAGCATCTTAATGAGAAGGAGAAGGCTGACCAAGCTACGCCCTCTACCAACTCAGTGAAGTTTGCCAACTTATACTGTGAGCTCCGATTCCCACACTTTGAGCATCGGAAGCTCATTCTAGAGAAGAAACTAGCTGTCCCCTCCGATCTGAGGCAGTACACTGAGCATCAAATTGAGGAGAGGGGCTGGGCATTTTTGGATAGAGAGCTAGTGAGGGTGAACGAGTCTTAGGTTCGGGAGTTCTATTGTAATTTCTACAGAGCCACCTTTGACGCAGTTCACCTCCGAGACAGACAGGTTATGATTACAGAGGCAGATATTGAGGAAATCATCCACTTTCAGCCTAAAATCAATGATAAGGATGCTTTCCATAGGGCTGAGGAGGAGATGCACACCATGGCCTTTGATTATGATACACTACACAGTGTGGTTGCCCAGCCGGGTGCACCTTAGGAGCACGGCATGAAGTTTGATTACCTGACAAAGGAGGCTAAGGTGTGGCAGCAAATCCTATCCCATTATGTCATGCCTAGCACTCACATCATAGAGATTCCGGTTGATATGCTTATCCTGATCTGGTGCGTCCTTGGGGGAAAGTAGCTGTACCTTCTCTAACTCATCAGACGATTCATGTGGCGGGCCCATATCAGGGGAAACCTTCCATTTCTGTGTTTGGTCACACAGCTCGCTCACCGGGCTAGGGAAGTTTAGCTACCAAAAGATGAGATACCACCAGCAGTCCATGGCAAGGAGAAGGTTATTCTTTGGGGGACCTAGGTTAGTGACCGACCAGCAGCCCAGTGTAGAGACCGAGCTACCACAACAATAGCATCTGAGCCAGCTTCTTCATCTGCCGCAGTAGGACCTTCAACAGCACCATCCGCATCCACTAGACCCGCACCATCATCATCATCAACCTAACCGACTTGCCGTTTCGTGCAGCGCCTCTTCGAGTGCATGGATCAGATGGAGCAGCGCTTGTTGAGACATCACGAGCAGTCGGAGCGTCACAACAAGTGATGCTATGCACATTGAGACGGATGATAGCAACATCTGGCATCGACATTCCTTCCGAGTCCGATACTCCTTCCGACCAGTCTGAGGCGGAGGAGGAGGCTCAACAGGCAGAGGCCCATACAGAGACACAGGCCCCCACAGACACTCAGACTCCTGCTGACTAGCAAATTTCTGTAGATCCAGAGCAGTAGTCTTCTGTGGAGCCACCTCTAGAGCCATAGCCTCAGCCAAACCCATCTCCACCTACCGGAGACGGAGGAGCTACAGACGCTGACCCCCCTCACCCAGCTTGATTGCGGAGCATCGAGGACGATGCTTTCTTCTAAGTGTGGGGAGGTCACCGTCTTCAGCGGATTTTATTTTGGTGACCATTTCAGACATTCTTGTTTTATTTCGCTTTATTTTCAGTACTCACACTTTATTTTACTGTAGTTTTAGCTTTTGTATATATTAGTTATTTTGGATACTTTTGAGTTTATTGCATTTTGCACTTTGTCTTGTATATACTCTAGATTTTTAGTTGGATTTTCATCTTTTAGTTTAGTAATATATATATATATATATATATATATATATATATATATATATATATATATATATATATATATATATATATATATGGCTTAGTAGTTGTGATTTAGAAAAATGTGGATTATTGAGCTTAGTTTACCCTTTTGCATATGAGAATTTGGTTTGATCGAAAATAGGTTGTGAACTAAAAATTTTTGGCTTTTTATAATCACAACATTTCATTTAGTATATATATAGAATAAATGTTGGTCAATTTGGAAAAAAAAATTTCAAGGAATGTTTCTTTTTCTTAGAAAGGGCATTGAAAATTCAAATTGATTTGAGTTGAAATTTTTGAACTTGCATGATGTATATATATAGTTTGGAATATGGTTTTTCAGCTAAGAACACACAACCTGTGAGTTTTTAAGCCTAGTGGTATGGTTACATCATTTAACCATGATTTTTATTCTTGTGTGTTTTCTTCTCTATGATTGCAATCTTTAGTTTGTTCCATTCTATATGTCCATTATTTAGTGTATATTCATACATTTGTGTGATTGAGGCCATCACTTGATGATAAGCTCACTCAACCCAAAGAGCCTACCATTTCATTTACCCTTATTTGCCACTTTGAGCTTTTTAAACCCCTTTGTTCTTTATGCTACCACATTACTAGCCTTAAGCGGAAAATAATTTATTGACCTATTTGAATCTTTGGTTATCTTGAGATAGTGGTGTGTGTTGAGT
Source organism: Arachis hypogaea (assembly GCF_003086295.3). Classification (NCBI taxonomy): domain Eukaryota; kingdom Viridiplantae; phylum Streptophyta; class Magnoliopsida; order Fabales; family Fabaceae; genus Arachis; species Arachis hypogaea. The sequence goes on along the minus strand of NC_092052.1, from coordinate 108,481,323 downwards.
AAATATGGGAAAAAGGTGAAATTCTTGGGTGATAAAAGTGTGTTTTATTTTTGTTGAGAAATATTGAAGAATTTGGATGCATACTCATGCAAAAGTATATGAACCATGTGCATTGACAATCATTGTGTGTGTGTGTGTGTATATATATATATATATATATATATATATATAAGATGATGAAAGAAAAAAATGTGTAGGGGACAAAATGCCCCAATGTAAAGTCAATAAAGATCAATGCACATGTGTTGAAATTAAAATCAAAACATGAATATATGTATATATGTGAAAGTGAGATTTTGGGTGGCTAAGTTTGATTTATTTTTTTGAATTGTATAAAGTGTGTGTGTGTTAGGTGAATACTTAAGTTAGCCAAAGATTCAAATGATAGCTCACTTAGCCACATACATATCCCTACCCTTACCTTAACCCCATTACAACCTTAAAAAGGCCTCATGATATTTGCATGTGTACATTCAATTTTTGTTGATTTGTTAGATGAAGAACAAATTTGAGAAAGCATGATTAGAGGAGATTTGAGCGGAATAACCTTAAAAACTTGAGCGATTGGAGTGCATATATACACATCCGGTGAGGGTTCAAGTGCTCAATTCCATATCTCCATCTTTGATCATTGCTTATCTTGCAAGTTTGTAAACTCTTTTGGATAGATCAAGTCAATTGTGAATTAGATTTTGTTATGATTGATTTAGCCCTTGATTGTGCATAAATGCTTCCTTGGGAATTTGATTCACTTTGACCACACACACACACACACACACACACACACACACACACACACATATATATATAGTTAGTAATTAGAATAGCTAGATGCATGTAGGTAGTTTGCATTTAGATAGTTGTATTAAATAAATGTTCATACCCCTTTCTTGTTTTTCTTGATTTTAGCATGAGGACATGCTTAGTTTAAGTATGGGGAGGTTTGATAAACCCCAATTTTGTGGTTTATCTTGTGTTGATTTTAGGGGATTTTATCAACTTATCCTACATTTATTCAATGAAATAGCATAGTTTCATGAATTTCTCCTAATTATGCTTAATGGTTAAAAACATGCTTTTTAAGCTTTAAATTGCCAATTTTAATTCACCTTTGATTCCACTAGATGCCTTGATGTGTTTGTTAGTGAATTCAGGATTGAAAAGGGCAAGGAATGGATCAAAGGAGTGAAGGAAAAAGCATGCAAAAAGGAGGATTCATGGAAAAACAAGGATTTGGAGTATTCAGAGCGACGCGCACGCGTGACAGACGCGCATGTGTGAAAAGGTGCATCGTCAAAGGCGACGCGTACGCGTGACATGAAGCATACCCGTGACAAGAAAAAGCCAGACGACGCATACGCGTGACCTATGTGTATGCGTCACAGCCAGCACGTGACCTCATTAAAGTGAATACGATGGGGGCAATTTCTGAGCTGTCCAGGCCCAAATATAACTCATTTCCGAGACTATTTGATGCATATTTCAAGAGAGATGAAGGGGGGAACAATTAGATTAGTGTAGGACCATGCTTTAGGTAGTTTTCTAAAGAGAGAAGCTCCCTCTTCTCTCTAGATTTAGGTTAGAATTAGGGTTCTTAGGTTAATTTTCCTCTTAGATCTAGGTTTAATTTCTTATTTTTATCTTATTTTCTTTGTAATTTCTTGTTATTATCTCTTTGTTCTTCTTAGTTCTCTTGTTAATTTCCCTTTTTATGCCTCTTTTTATGTTGATGCACTCTTATTGGATTTGGATTTTCATTTAATGCAATTTATGTTTTATATTCCTTTATGGTTTGATTGAGTTGTTATTCTTACTTTTCTTGAATTGGGTAGTAGTAGATTTTATTATTCTTGCAATTTTACCATGTTTTATTTTATGCCTTCCAAGTGTTTGACATAATGCTTGGTTGGATGTTAGAGTAGCTTTTTGAGCATTCTTGGTTTGGAAAGAGAAATTAGGCAATCTTAAGTCATTAATACCCAACTTATGTTGGTGATCTAGGCTTGTTAGTTAATATTGTTTCCATCGACTCTAATTTCTTGCTAATTCAATTAGTGAGTTGATTAGGACTTTTGGATTGAGATTAACTAGTCCTATTTGACTTTTTTCCTATGTCGAGGATAACATTGTACCTTCTTCCGATGTTGAAGATGACTTAATGGGATTAGCTCTTATTAATCATTGTATGATAATTAATGACTAGGATAGAAAGTCTATGTTCTCAATCCTTGCCATGAATGTCTCTATTATTTGCTTTCTTTAGTTGTTTCCTTTATTTTCTTGTAATTCTGATTTCTTGTTTCAGCAACCCAACCCCCCTGAACCTCATAACCAATAATTGAGCACTCGATTGTAATTCCTAGGGAGAATGACCCAGGACTAATACTCTCGGTTATCTTTTTAAGTTGGGCTTGTGACAACCAAAATTAAACTTTGATTTGAGCATTACTTGTCGGTTTGGAACTATACTTGCTATGAAGTTATTTCCTCTAACCGAGAAAAAATTCTAAGCCGATGATGGGTTATACTCTTTCACCGAGGTACGGGGCAATTAGGGCCTTTGTGGTATAGGCTAGAATCATTGGAGCAGCGTTCTCTGATCCGGAAGATCCGACCTTGTTTGTGGCGTTTTGAGTAGGATCACCAAGGGAATGACTGCTAGAGCTTCACCCCTGTTCAGATTGGATGACCGCTGACCCGGCGTTTGGTCTGAAGCAGAGGAGATTAATGACCACTGACCTGGCGTTAGTCACTTACAGCCTGCCATGGAATGAATCAATTAGAAGTTGGAGTAGACAATGAGAAAAGTTGATCCAGAAGGAGGAAGCATCTCCGAAGCCTCAACTGTTCTTCTCACTGATTTCACACCAATTAAGTAATTCTGTTTTATTCTGTTTTTATGCGTTTTCGTGACAAACTATATTTTCTATCCGCCTGACTAAGATCTGCAAAATATCCATTGCTTACTCAAACCAACAATCTCCGTGGGATGGACCCTCACTCACCTGAGGTATTACTTGGACGATCCGGCGTACTTGCCAGTCTATCTGTGCGAAAGTTGCGGAGTCAATTTTGTGCACCAAGTTTTTGGTGCTGTTTCTGGGTATTGTTCGAGTTTGACAAACTACCAGATTATCTTGTTCCTTAGATTAGGTACTTTTTACTATTTTGTTTGTATCTTTTGTTGTCTTTTCAAAAATCTTTAAAACTTTTTCTTTTCTTTATTAATCTTTATCTTTTGTTTGAGTCTTTTGTTCTTATTCTTGTTAAAGTTTCGAACTTTCTTGTTTTCTTTTTCCAAAAATGTTCAAAAATAGTGTCTTTTGTTTGAGTCTAGTGTCAATTCTTAAGTTTGGTGTCCTTTGTGTGTTCTTTGTTTCCTTTGAATTTTTGAATTTGTTCTTTAGTGTTATTCTTGGTATTCAAGTTGTTCTTGTTTCTTTTCTTGTTTTGATCTTAAAATTTTTAAGTTCGGTGTCTTTTGGTGTTTGTTTTCTTAATTTTCGAAAATTAGTGTCTTTTGATCTAAAAATTTTAAGTTTGGTGTCATTTGGTTGTTTTTCTCTTTCTTCATTAATTCAAAAAAATATAAAAAATAAAAATATATCTTTTCTATTTTTATTCAAATTTTCAAAATTCTTTTCTTGATTTAAAAATTTTAAGTTTGGTATTTTCTTGTTAGTGAAGTCAATTTTCAAATTTTAAATCCCATCCTTTTGAAATCTTTTCTTTTAATTTGATTCTTTCCTATCTTATCTTTCTTTTAAATTTTTAAAATTCAAAATTTATACTGAATCTGAACATGTTTGATGTTAATAAATAAAAATTTTAGCATTGATTAAGGTTAAGGAAAAGTAATTATAAACGTAGAACTATATACCTAGGAACATAAGAATTTGGGAATGTGTCACAGGTAACACAATGGAATGAATCCTCATATTCCTTTAGAGCATGGAAACAATGCTTGTAGCTCTTGTACCACCATCCACTCTTGTAGTCAATAACAATAACAGTCCCATATGTGACATAGGTACCATTCTAAAAAAAATAGATTTAAGATCATCTAGAAAAAATATATATATATATATAAGAGAAATAGAAAAATCAAACCTCAGAGGATTTCTTAAGATCACATGTATTCTTGAAACTTGTCTGGCTAATAAGATCATTCTCAAGAGAGTATGATGGTCCATCAGATAATTGAGACAGCTGGTTTGCAAGTGGAATCCCAACCATTATAACACTGTAAACAATTATAAAACAACAAAAAATCAACTTTGAATAAATAATAATGATTGAAAAAAATATAAATTAATCAATATTACCTCTTTCTAAAATCCTTCAACTCTAAAAATTCAACTTTGATGTACAAAATGGAGTTGTAATTTGTATTAGATACACCCATTGAGCCTAAAATTTGATATAAAAAAATATAAGAATATAAATAAGAAAGTAGAAATTTTACATGTTGATTAGAAAATTTAGATAGAATATCTATATTAACCCTTGAAGAGATTGAACTTTGCAAATTGAATTATTATTATATACTCAGAAGTGGGTTGATCCTCAATATGCTTAACTAAAATCTTGGCATACTCTTCCCACAGAGTACACCTAATTTTACTATTATCCCTATTTAAAAAGCATATAACAAAAATTTAATAATGGTAAAAGGGAGTAATGGAATTATAGAATATAAATAATAGAGTTTAACAACATATATAATAGTCACGAATACTTCATGTCATCAAGTTTAACCACAATGTATACACAACTCTTGCCATTTCTTGTAAACTCAATTGTGTCACTGGTGCACGAAATTGTGATTACACTTTGATTATGTAGAATTCATGGCTCTTTCTTTCCCTGGCAGTGGCGCCAAGAACATGGTGCTAATACCATGGTTCACAACTTCGATACAACTAACCAGCAAGTGCACTGGGTCGTCCAAGTAATACCTTACGTGAGTAAGGGTCGAATCCTACGGAGATTGTTGGTATGAAGCAAGCTATGGTCACCTTGTAAATCTCAGTCAGGCATATATAAAGTGATCATGATGTTTTCGAATATTATATAATAAAATAGGGATAGAGGTACTTATGTAAATCATTGATAGGAATTTCAGATAAGCGAATGGAGATGCTTTTCGTTCCTCTGAACCTCTGCTTTCCTGCTATCTTCATCCAATCAGTCTTACTCCTTTCCATGGCTGGCTTTATGTGATACATCACCACTGTCAATGGCTACTTTCGGTCATCTCTCGGGAAAATGATCCAATGTCCTGTCACGGCACGGCTAATCGTCTGGAGGCATCACCCTTGTCAATGGCTTCATCTTATCCTCTCAGCGAATAATATGCTCACCCACCCTGTCACGGCACGGCTATTCATTTGTCGGTTCTCGATCATGCTGGAATAGGATTTACTATCCTTTTGCGTCTGTCACTAACGCCCTGCAATCACGAGTTAGGAGCTCGTCACAGTCATTCAATCATTGAATCCTACTCGGAATACCACAGACAAGGTTTAGACCTTCCGGATTCTCTTGAATGCCGCCATCATTCTAGCTTATGCCACAAAGATTCTGGTCAGGAGATCTAAGAGATATTCATTCTAGCTTATTTCATGTAGAACGGAAGTGTTTGTCAGGCACGTGTTCATAAGGGAGAAGGATGATGAGCGTCACACATAATCATCACCTTCATCACGTTCTTGGGTGCGAATGGATATCTTAGAAGCGAAATAAGATGAATTGAATAGAAAACAGTAGTACTTTGCATTAATCTTTGAGGAACAGCAGAGCTCCACACCTTAATCTATGGAGTGTAGAAACTCTACCGTATGAAAATACATAAGTGAAGGTCCAGGCATGGCCGAGATGGCCAGCCCCCTAAAACGTGATCAAAGGATCATAAGGTAATCCAAAGATGTCAAATACAATAGTAAGAGGTCCTATTTATAATAAACTAGTCACTAGGGTTTACAGAAGTAAGTAATTGATGCATAAATTCACTTCCGGGGCCCACTTGGTGTGTGCTTGGGCTAGGCTTTAAGTGTTGCACGTGCAGAGGCCATTTGTGGAGTTGAAGGCCAGTATTTGTGCCAGTTTGGGTGTTCAACTCTGGTTTTGGATCCTTTTCTGGCGCTGGACGCCAGATTTGGGCAGAGAGCTAGCGTTGAACGCCAGTTTACGTCATCTATTCTTGGCCAAAGTATGGACTATTATATATTTCTGGAAAGCCCTGGATGTCTACTTTCCAACACAATTGGAAGCGCGCCATTTCGAGTTCTATAGCTCCAGAAAATCCACTTTGAGTGCAGGAAGGTCAGAATCCAACAGCATCAGCAGTCCTTCTTCAACCTCTGAATCTGATTTTTGCTCAAGTCCCTCAATTTCAGCCAGAAAATACCTGAAATCATAGAAAAACACACAAACTCATAGTAAAGTCCAGAAATGTGAATTTAACATAAAATCTATTAAAAACATCCCTAAAAGTAACTAGATTCTACTAAAAATATACTAAAAACAATGCCAAAAAGCGTATAAATTATCCGCTCATCACAACACCAAACATAAATTGTTGCTTGTCCCCAAGCAACTGAAAATCAAAATAGGATAAAAAGAATAGAATATACTATAAATTCCAAACTATCAATGAAACATAGCTCCAATCAGATGAGCGGGACTTGTAGCTTTTTGTCTCTTGAATAGTTTTGGCATCTCACTTTATCCATTGAGGTTCAGAATGATTGGCATCTATAGGAACTCAGAGTTCAGATAGTGTTATTTGGTTCTCCTAGTTCAGTATGATGATTCTTGAACACAGCTGTTTTATGAGTCTTGGTCGTGGCCCTAAGCACTTTGTTTTCCAGTATTACCACCGGATACATAAATGCCACAGACACATAATTGGGTGAACCTTTTCAGATTGTGACTCAGCTTTGCTAAAGTCCTCAATTAGAGGTGTCCAGGGTTCTTAAGCACACTCTTCTTTTGCTTTGGACCTTGACTTTAACCGCTCAGTCTCAAGTTTTCACTTGACACCTTCACGCCACAAGCACATGGATAGGGACAGCTTGGTTTAGCCGCTTAGACCAGGATTTTATTCCTTTAGGCCCTCCTATCCACTGATGCTCAAAGCCTTGGGATCCTTTTTATTTGCCCTTGCCTTTTGGTTTTAAGGGTTATTGGATTTTTGCTCTTGCCTCTTGGTTTTAAGAGCTTTTGCCTTTTTCTGCTTGCTTTTTCTTTTTCTTTCTATTTTTTTTTCGCCTATTTTTTTTTTATATTTTTTTTTCTGCAAGCTTTGTTCTTTGCTGCTTTTTCTTGCTTCAAGAATCATTTTTATGATTTTTCAGATTATCAACTAACATGTCTCCTAGTCATCATTCTTTCAAGAGCCAACCTATTTAACATTCTTAAACAACAACTTCAAAAGACATATGCACTGTTCAAGCATACATTCAGAAAACAAGAAGCATTGTCACTACATCAATATAATTAAATTAAGTTCAAGGATAAATTCAAAACTCATGTACTTCTTGTTCTTTTGAATTAAAACATTTTTTTTATTTAAGAGAGGTGATGGATTCATAGGACATTCATAACTTTAAGACATAGTTACTAACTACTAATGATCATGTAATGAAGACACAAACATAGATAAGCACATAATATAGAAAACGAAAAATAGAGAAAGCAAGAACAAGGAATGAATCCACCTTAGTGATGGTGGCGTTTCTTTCTTGAGGAACAAATGATGTCCTTGAGCTCTTCTATATCTCTTCCTTGCCTTTGTTGCTCCTCCTTCATTGCTTTTTGATCTTCTCTAATTTCATGAAGGATGATGGAGTGCTCTTTATGTTCCACCCTTAGTTGCTTCCAATAATTGTGTGGAAGAAAATGTATCCCCTGAGGTATCTCAGGGATCTCTTGATTTGCAGTTAAATATTCTACCACTGAGCTATAGACCCTTGATGGAAGCTTTTGTCTTCCCTTTCCTCTTTCTAGAGGTTTCTCTGGCCTTAGGTGCCATCAATGGTTATGGAAAAAAATAAAAAAGCTTATGCTTTTACCACACCAAACTTAGAATGTTGCTCGCCCTCGAGCAAAAGAAGAAAGAATAGAAGAAGAAGAAGATATGGAAGAGATGGAGGGATCTGTGTATAGATGTGAGTGGTGGATGGAGAACAGAAGGGATGGTCATGAATGAAGAGATAGAGGGTGAGGTGGGTGGGGATCCTGTGAGATTCACAGATCCTGAGATGATCCTGTGGGTCCACAAATCCTGAGATGATCCTGTGGGGTCCACAGATCTTGAGGTGTCAAGGCATTTACATCCCTGCACCAATTTAGGCATGCAAAATGCCCTTGCACACAACTCTGGGCGTTCAGCGCCAGGTTGGTGCCCATTTTGGGCGTTCAACGCCCATTTGTTGCCATTTCTGGCGTTGAACGCCAGAACCATGCTTGTTCTGGGCGTTCAGCGCCAGGATGTTGCCCATTTTGGGCGTTCAGCGTCAGAACCATGCTCTATTCTGGCGTTTGAACGCCAGGCAGATGCTCCTCCAGGGTGTGATTTTTCTTTTCTGCTGTTTTTTACTCCGTTTTCAATTTTTATATTTATTTTGTGACTCCACATGATCATGAACCTAAGAAAACATGAAAAACAAGAATAATAGAGTTAGATAAATAATCATTGGGTTGCCTCCCAACAAGCGCTTCTTTAATGTCAATAGCTTGACAGTGGGCTCTCATGGAGCCTCACAGATGTTCAGAGCATTGTTGAGACTCTCCAACACCAAACTTAGAGTTTGGATATGGGAGTTCAACACCAAACTTAGAGTTTGGTTGTGGCCTTCCAACACCAAACTTAGAGTTTGACTGTGGGGGCTTGGGTTGACTCTGCTTTGAGAGAAGCTTTTTGTGCTTCCTCTCCATGGTTGCAGAGGGAGATCCTTGAGTTTTAAACACCAGGGAGTCCTCATTCCATTGAAGGACTAGTTCACCTCTGTCAATATCAATCACAGCTCTTGCTGTGGCCAGAAAAGGTCTTCCTAGGATGATGGATTCATCCTCTTCCTTTCCAGTATCCAGGACTATGAAATCAGCAGGGATGTAAAGACCTTCAACCTTTACTAACACGTCCTCTACTTGTCCATAAGCCTGTTTTCTTGAGTTATCTGCCATCTCTAATGAGATTTTAGCAGCTTGCACCCCATAGATTCCCAGTTTCTCTATTACAGAGAGGAGCATGAGGTTTATTCCTGAACCAAGGTCACACAGAGCCTTAAAGATCATGGTGCCTATGGTACAAGGTATTATGAACTTTCCAGGATCCTGTCTCTTCTGAGGCAATGTCAGTTGATCCAGATCACTTACTTCATTGATGAACAAGGGAGGTTCAACTTCCTAAGTATCAATGCCAAATCGTTTGGCATTCAGCTTCATGATTGCACCAAGAAACTTGGCAGTTTGCTCTTCAGTAACATCCTCATTCTCTTCAGAAGAGGAATACTCATCAGAGCTCATGAAGGGCATAAGGAGGTTCAATGGAATCTCTATGGTCTCTAGATGAGTCTCAGATTCCTTTGGTTCCTCAGAGGGAAGCTCCTTATTGGTCACTGGACGTCCCAGGAGGTCTTCCTCCTTGGGATTCACGTCCTCCTCTCCCTCAGTGGGTTCGGCCATTTTGCTTATGTCAATGGCCTTGCACTCTCCTTTTGGATTCTCTTCTGTATTGCTTGGGAGAGTACTGGGAGGGATTTTAGTGATTCTTTTACTCAGCTGGCCCACTTGTGCTTCCAGATTTCTAATGGAAGAGCTTGTTTCATTCATGAAACTCACAGTGGCCTTAAACAGATCAGAGACTAGATTTGCTAAATTAAAAGCATTTTGTTCAGAGTTCTCTGTCTGTTGCTGAGTGGATGATGGAAAAGGTTTATAAGTGTTAAACCTGTTTCTTCCACCATTATTAAAGCCTTGTTGAGGCTTTTGATCCTTCCATGAGAAATTTGGATGATTTCTCCATAATGAGTTATAGGTGTTTCCATAAGGTTCACCTAAGTAATTCACCTCTGCTATTGCAGGGTTCTCAGGATCATAAGCTTCTTCTTCATAAGAAGCCTCTTGAGTACTGTTGGATGCAGCTTGCATTCCATGCAGACTCTGAGAGATCATATTGACTTGCTGAGTCAATATTTTATTCTGAGCCAATATGGCATTCAGAGTATCAACTTCAAGAACTCCCTTCTTCATAGGCGTCCCATTACTCACAGGATTTCTTTCAGAAGTGTACATGAACTGGTTATTAGCAACCATGTCAATGAGTTCTTGAGCTTCTGCAGGCGTTTTCTTTAGGTGAATGGATCCACCTGCAGAAGTGTCCAGTGACATCTTTGATAGCTCAGATAAACCATCATAGAATATATCCAGGATGGTCCATTCTAAAAGCATGTCAGAGGGACACTTTTTGGTCAACTGTTTGTATCTTTCCCAAGCTTCATAGAGGGATTCACCTTCTTTCTGTCTGAAGGTTTGAACATCAGCTCTAAGCTTGCTCAGCTTTTGAGGAGGAAAGTACTTGGCTAAGAAAGTCGTGACCAGCTTATCCCAAGAGTTCAGGCTGTCTTTGGGTTGAGAATCCAACCATAATCTAGCTCTGTCTCTTACAGTAAAAGGGAAAAGCATGAGCCTGTAGACTTCAGGATCTACTCCATTAGTCTTAACAGTATCACATATCTGCAAGAATTCAGTTAAGAACTGAAAAGGATCTTCAGATGGAAGTCCATGAAACTTGCAGTTCTGCTGCATCAGAGAAACTGATTGAGGTTTCAGCTCAAAGTTGTTTGCTCCAATGGCAGGAATGGAGATGCTTCTTCCATGTAAATTGGAATTAGGTGTAGTAAAGTCACCAAGCATCTTCCTTACATTATTATTATTTTCGGCTGCCATCTCCTCTTCTTGTTCGAAAATTTCTGAAAGGTTATCTCTGGATTGTTGTATTTTAGCTTCTCTTAATTTTCTCTTCAGAGTCCTTTCAGGTTCTGGATTTGCTTCCACAAGAATGTTCTTATCCTTGCTCCTGCTCATATGACAAAGAAGAAGGCACAGAAAAATAATAATAATAATAGAGATCTTTTATACCACAGTATAGGGATCCCTGTGTGAGTAGAAGAAGAGGGGGAGACAAAGAATGTAATATAATGGAAGAAACACAACTGTGAGGATGGCAGAGATGTGAAATGAGATGTTAGGATATGAATGAATAAATAGAATAAGATGGGGGAGGGATAATTTTTGAAAATTATTTTGAAAAAGAGTTAGTGATTTTCGAAAATGGTTTTTGAAAATTGTTAGTATTTTTCGAAAATTTTTTAAAATCAAAAATAAAAATAAGAATAATTAGTTAATTAAAAAGAAATTTTTGAAAAAGAGGGAAGATATTTTCGAAAATTAGAGAAGGAGAGTTAGTTAGGTAGTTTTGAAAAAGTTAAGAAACAAACAAAAAGTTAGTTAGTTAGTTGAAACAAATTTTGAAAAGATAAGAAGTTAGGAAGTTAGAAAAGATATTTTGAAATCAAATTTTTGAAAAAGATAAGATGAGAAGATATTTTTGAAAAGATATGATAAAATTAGTTTTGAAAAAGATTTGATTTTTAAAATCACAATTAATGACTTGATTCATAAGAAATCACAAGATATGATTCTAGAACTTAAAGTTTGAATCTTTCTTAACAAGCAAGTAACAAACTTCAAATTTTTGAATCAAAACATTAATTGTTATTGTTATTTTCGAAAATTTGTGATAAAAATAAGAAAAATATTTTTGAAAAATATTTTTGAAATTTTCGAAAATAACCAAAAATTTTGAAAAAGATTTGATTTTTGAAAAAAAAAAGATTTTGAAAAAGATAAGATTTTCAAATTGAAAATTTGATTTGACTCATGAGAAACAATTAGATTTTAAAAATTTTTGAAAAAGTCAATTCAAATTTTCGAATTTGATGAGAGAAAAAGGGGAAGATATTTTTTTTTTTTTTTTTTTTGAATTTTCATGAAAAACATGAAAATAATGCAATGCATGAAATTTTTAGATCAAAACATGTGATGAATGCAAGAATGCTATGAATGTCAAGATGAACACCAAGAACACTATGAATGTCAAGATGAACATCAAAGACACAATTTTGAAAAATCTTTAATGCAAAGAAAACATGCAAGACACCAAACTTAGAATTCTTTAATGCTTAGACACTAAGAATTCAAGAATGCATATGAAAAATAAGAAAAGACACAAAACAAAAAATCATCAAGATCAAACAAGAAGACTTACCAAGAACAACTTGAAGATCATGAAGAACACTATGAATACATGATATTTTCGAAAAAATGCAAGATGCATATGCAATTGACACCAAACTTATAACATGACTCAAGACTCATGAAACAAAAATATTTTTGATTTTTATGATTTTCTAAATTTTTTTGGATTTTTATTTTATATTTTTCGAAAATTATTTAGAAAAAAGAAAATTAAGGATTCAAAATTTTTTATATGAATTCCAGGAATCTTATGCTCTAAAGCTCCAATCAGAGGGTCAGGCATGGCTTAATAGCCAGCCAAGCTTTAGTATGTAACTCAGACATGACACGCCGGACATTCCTTACATTCAACAGCCAATTGGCTAAGAAAGATAAAGAAGCTCTTCTCTTGAGTATAAGAATTGAGACATGGCTTTACAGCCAGCCAGGCTTCAACATGCTTCATGAAACACTAGAATTCATTCTTAAAAATTTTGAAGTTATAGAATAATTTATTTTTGAAAACATTTTTTTTTTTCAAAAACAAAGGAGAAATTTTTGAAAATTTTTTTGAAAAAATTTTGAAAACAAAACAAAAAGAAAATTACCTAATCTGAGCAACAAGATGAACCGTCAGTTGTCCAAACTCAAACAATCCCCGGCAACGGCGCCAAAAACTTGGTGCACGAAATTGTGATTACACTTTGATTATGTAGAATTCATGGCTCTTTCTTTCCCTGGCAGTGGCGCCAAGAACATGGTGCCAATACCATGGTTCACAACTTCGATACAACTAACCAGCAAGCGCACTGGGTCGTCCAAGTAATACCTTACGTGAGTAAGGGTCGAATCCTACGGAGATTGTTGGTAAGAAGCAAGCTATGGTCACCTTGTAAATCTCAGTCAGGCATATATAAAGTGATAATGATGTTTTCGAATATTATATAATAAAATAGGGATAGAGGTACTTATGTAAATCATTGATAGGAATTTCAGATAAGCGAATGGAGATGCTTTTCGTTCCTCTGAACCTCTGCTTTCCTGCTATCTTCATCCAATCAGTCTTACTCCTTTCCATGGCTGGCTTTATGTGATACATCACCACTGTCAATGGCTACTTTCGGTCATCTCTCGGGAAAATGATCCAATGCCCTGTCACGGCACGGCTAATTGTCTGGAGGCATCACCCTTGTCAATGGCTTCATCTTATCCTCTCAGTGAATAATATGCTCACGCACCCTGTCACGGCACGGCTATTCATCTGTCGGTTCTCGATCATGCTGGAATAGGATTTACTATCCTTTTGCGTCTGTCACTAACGCCCTGCAATCGCGAGTTAGGAGCTCGTCACAGTCATTCAATCATTGAATCCTACTCGGAATACCACAGACAAGGTTTAGACCTTCCAGATTCTCTTGAATGCTGCCATCATTCTAGCTTACGCCACGAAGATTCTGGTCAGGAGATCTAAGAGATATTCATTCTAGCTTATTTCATGTAGAACGGAAGTGTTTGTCAGGCACGTGTTCATAAGGGAGAAGGATGATGAGCGTCACACATAATCATCACCTTCATCACGTTCTTGGGTGCGAATGGATATCTTAGAAGCGAAATAAGATGAATTGAATAGAAAACAGTAGTACTTTGCATTAATCTTTGAGGAACAGCATAGCTCCACACCTTAATCTATGGAGTGTAGAAACTCTACCGTATGAAAATACATAAGTGAAGGTCCAGGCATGGCCGAGATGGCCAGCCCCCTAAAACGTGATCAAAGGATCATAAGGTAATCCAAAGATGTCAAATACAATAGTAAGAGGTCCTATTTATAATAAACTAGTCACTAGGGTTTACAGAAGTAAGTAATTGATGCATAAATCCACTTCTGGGGCCCACTTGGTGTGTGCTTGGGCTGGGCTTTAAGTGTTGCACATGCAGAGGCCATTTGTGGAGTTGAAAGCCAGTATTTGTACCAGTTTGGGCGTTCAACTCTGGTTTTGGATCCTTTTCTGGCGCTGGACGCCAAATTTGGGCAGAGAGCTGGCATTGAACGCCAGTTTACGTCGTCTATTCTTGGCCAAAGTATGGACTATTATATATTTCTGGAAAGCGCTGGATGTCTACTTTCCAACGCAATTGGAAACGCGCCATTTCGAGTTCTGTAGCTCCAGAAAATCCACTTTGAGTGCAGGGAGGTCAGAATCCAACAGCATCAGTAGTCCTTCTTCAACCTCTGAATCTGATTTTTGCTCAAGTCCCTCAATTTCAGCCAGAAAATACCTGAAATCACAGAAAAACACACAAACTCATAGTAAAGTCCAGAAATGTGAATTTAACATAAAATCTATTAAAAACATCCCTAAAAGTAACTAGATTCTACTAAAAATATACTAAAAACAATGCCAAAAAGCGTATAAATTATCCGCTCATCAGTCACCCTTTCCAGTAATAAAGCCAATAACATCTAGCAAAAAAAAAGAAGTTACATGTATAAAAGCTAGATAATATAAAAAAAATTGATCTTAACAGTTCAAATAATTTATACCAATTAAGTGGGACCGAGTGTTGGAATGCTTGAGTATCAGTTCATTAGATATGAAATAGAAACTATGATCAATGAAGCCATGCTCGTGAACAATCCTAAGCTGAGTTTCTCTCTTGAAATATATACGATGAGAATGAGTTGTTGCCTTGTACTTCTAATCATTCAATGACAGTGAAAAGTTAGTGAAAAGTTGGATACTGTGTATACTTTGCCATCAGATTAATCACCCTCAAATAGTCTCCTAAGAGGATTCCTTATGGTACATTGAATACGATCCCCCTGAAAAAGCATAATGATATACAATTAATAACAAATTCTTTGTGAACTACTAAAATATCTTATATGAAAATTAGCAAACTACACAAACCATTTCATCCATCACGACGAGTTCAATCATCGGTTTCTGATACTTAAGCTCAGAATAAGTTAGTGACCAAGACTTAATGAGCCTTACTTTGATCTTATACACCTGATTTTCATATGAGAGGTCTATATCCTTCAAGAGAGTAAATTGTGAAGCCATTTCAAGTGAGAAAATAATTAAAGAACAGAAAAAAGAGAGAGTTAGGAAACTAATAAAGAGTGGGATATAAGTAGGATGTAAGGTATAGGTGTAAGACCCAAAACCTTTAAAAAAGGGCTATCATTAGCTAATTCCAAATTCAATATTTCTATAGCTTTAATTTCAGAAATTTCTTTATTAAAGAAAATTAAAGCAAGTTTTGATTTATTGAATTTGAGATAAGTTATGATTATTATCCAATTTGATAATTATTGGATTATTTTCTATAATTATATCATAAAGTTGGTAGTTGTGAAATAATAAGGATTTCTATATAGTTTGGATTAAATAATTAATATTTTAAATATTAATACCACTGTTTTGGAAAATAAACGATTTAATTATATTATTTCTAATTATTGGATTTGGGCATTTTATTGAAAATAATTTGTAAAATTGATGACCAAATAGTATTTTCTATGTACAAATAGTGTTGGATTTAATTTGGGCTTCAATTACTATATTATTCTCAATTTTATGTGAAATTACTATATTGCCCCTAATCTAAAACCCAACACACAAAACCCTAACCCAATTACCCAGTTCCCTTTCACCCTCAGCAAACTCACAAAATTTAAAACCCTTAGCAGCACCGTTTCTCTCCTCTTGCACCTTCAGTTTCACCTCTCATCACACAATACACTCAGAAGCAGCAGCAACGCTGCAATGAGAAAGAAGAGAAGCTGAAAAGGGAGATCAGAGAGTCGAAAGGTTCAGAGAGGAGGGAGATGTCGTCACCCTTGTTGCCGGAGCCGCGAGGAGCGTCGCCGCCAAAACAGTGCCGTTCGTCCCCGACCAGTCGTGGTTCTGCTATCCATCTCCCCGTTCCGTCGCCTGAGGAGTATCACGAAGGCGAAAGAGAGCTCGTGCGTGAGGGGAGCGCGCAGGGGAGAGGAAGGAGGCGCTAGTTGGCCGCCGTCACTCGCCGTTGTCGCTGGAGGTCTGGGAGCCGCCGTCGATCACCATTGAGCCGCGCCGAAACCAGAACTGCGAACGTGAGGGATGCGACGCAGGAGCCCAACGCGAGAAAGAGGGAGCGCGCGTGCGTACGCAGGGGAAGGGCGACGCTGCTGAGCTACCGCCGCCACTGCCGTCGAACCGGTTCGGAGACCGCCGCTATTCGGTTCAGCCATTCTCCCTCGGTCTTGGTGAGCGTTTTGGTTCGAGAAGCCTTTTGTCGCTGTTCTGATAATCTCGGCTGAGGTGTTGTGGCGTTATTTGTCACAGGGTTGTATATCGATGCTTGCGTGTCGTGCTCGGAGTTCGCGGCTGCTTAGTTTCGCTAGCTCAGTAAGTAAATTATGTTTCGAAAAGTCTCGCGTTAGTATTCGATTGTGTTTGGTTAATGAATATAAGTTTTGGTAACGTGGGATCGAGTCCTGATTATTATATGTTGCGATTAGAGTTGCTATAGTTATTGCGAAAGTGGCTGGGAGCTGAGGTTTTGGCTGCCGTCAGTTCGGGTTGAGGCGGAAAGGACTCTGAGACGTTTGGATTATGGAATTTACGTTTTGAGGTAGGGGCGCTTTCCAAAAACTATGTTTTATATATTGGAATTATTACATATGGATACTGATGTGAGTGAATGTGTATTTGGTGATTGTATCGGCCTTATGTATGACTTGATTTGCCTTGGTTGGTTATGAATGTCTGTTGGTTGAATTGTCGTGTGATTTTGTGAAACGAAATGCTTTTCAAGTTGATTCTCTTAAAGCTTTGAGATCAAGTTTAACCCGTTGAGAATTGATTTGAGTTAATTTTATTGAGAATGTGAAAAATAGAATCCACTCTTGAATTCAGCCTGGCTTGCTTTAAATGATCTGGTTTGATAAATGATTGTTGCTGAACCATTTCTTTAAAGCTTTAGAAATGAGTTAATTCGGATGATATTGGTGTGATTTTGAAACGGTTTCCTTGAGATATGCCAATAAGGCGACTGTTGGATTTAGTTTGATTTTGAATTGATTTTGGATTTTGGGCTGTTGAAAAGGATTTTTGGACGGTTTAGTTGGGACCTGAACCGGGTGGCAAAGTCCAAGTTTTAGGGGAGGTACTGCCGAAATTCCGGTAGAATCCGGGACTTTACTAAAACGTTATTTGGAAACTCATGAGTTAAAAATTTCTACTATGTTTTCTGAATTATTAAGAAAAGGATGACTTATGCTTCTAAGATGAATTATTAAAAAGGAAATTGTGATTTAGTCTTGTTTCTTAAGAAAAGTATTATATTTTCCTTGTGAACAAGTCATTTAGATGAAACTTATGTTTTAAGGCTGTTTTAAATGTGAAAAGGATTTATGCCTTTAAATTGATTTGAGGGTTTTCAGTTAGAGAAGTTTCAGTGACTTCGAAAGAACCTGAACGTCTATTGACAAGTTTCATTCTAAAATGTTTTGGGAAAAGTTTTAAGTACTCTGAGTTCTGAATGTTTGCAAGACAAACGATTTTTGAGCAGTTGAAACGCTTTAGAATTTCCCATGGGGTTGAAGCTGGTTTTTGTTTAAGTAAAGGAAACAGCTTTGAAAAGAGTAATTGATTACGTGACTCGGTTTGGCTTAGAACCTATTTTGTTACTCAAATCAGGAAGTCAAGGTTTTAATGATTTTAAGTGAATTTGAGGAAATGAGTTATGTTAATCTCCCCTAAAGACTTGGGACTCTGCCAAGGGACTTTTGTTATAAAATCCCATTTTTGAATGGATGATTTTGAATGTTTCAAAATAAATCTTTAACTTGCCATGGTTGTGGAAGTTTGGAAAGAGGATGCCGAGAGTGGCATTGTTTTCAAAGGGGAATTTACCTTGAGTAAAAGTGGCCTATGAGCCTGAGATGATTTGAGAAATGAGATCTTTAAAGCCAAGGCTGAAAAGAGTTGAAACTCGATTTCAAAGTGAAATGAATTGAGAAAAATGATTTATGGCTTAAATGCCGATTTTATGAATTTAATGATGTTGAATGGTGGAAGTGCTGTTTTATTGTGAGCCGGAATGGCTGTGTATGATTTATCAATATTGGTTGGTTCTGCATTAAACCGTGAGCCGGAATGGCTGTGTATGATTTATGAATATTGGCTGGTTCTGGACTGAACCGTAAGCCGGATGGCTGAGATGGATGTTGATCCATGGATGAGATTGAATGCATGTATATGCTGAATCATTGATAAATGTGAATGTTGCACTTCCACTATCGGAGATAAGAGTTTCCCTGGGAGGAAGCAGTGGCTAGCCACCACGTGCTCCAGGTTGAGACTCGAAGCTCTTTTGACCCTATGTCGTAAGTGTGGCCGGGCACTGTGAAAGTCCCGGATGAGCTCACCCCCGTAAATATTCACCAGTGAAGGTGATGGATATGGATCATTATTATGATCAAGTTTATGATGAGTATAACTCGAGTTGGGGATGCGCGACAGAGGGACAGTCCAATGGTTAGCTACCAGGACTTGTCGGGTTGGCTCTATAACCGACAGATGATATCATTAGCCACTAGGGACAGGCATGCATCATATGCATCTATGTGACATTGTTTGGGTGTGCATATTATACTTAGTTTGCCTATGTGGTTAATTGCTAATTGTTCTACTTGCAATAACTGTTCGTTTGTGCTTGCATCTTCCTATTTGTGTTTGCTACTGGGACTCTGTTGGACTGTAGTGATTGGTTGATGGTTGGATTGCTTGGGCCTAGGGCCGTGGTTGGAATGAGATGAACCGATGGTTGATTTCAGTTTTGTGTTTCTGATTTGGAATAAAATATGAAAGGCTATTTTGGTTCCGCATAGATAAACCATTTTGAAAGGCTTTTGAGTTTTTGAGAATTGAACGGTTCTTCTTTCAGAAAAGATTTTCAGACTTTACTTTTATTGTAAACCGTTGTTTTTGAAAAGAAGACATAAGACGGTTATTAATCACTAGTACGGTTTATCTTCACGTATCCTATTATAGTCATTCCCAAAAACCCTCTACTGAGAACCCTTTCGAGGATGATGTTCTCACCCCCCTACATTTTTCCCCTTTCAGGATATGGGCGCAGAAGTTACGAAGAGTTTATTTAGTTGTTGTTGAGATACTCTGTATTATTTTAGTTATGGTTTATTGAACCCTCGCCTTTATCTTGAGATATTTTGTAAGAGGGGTAGGAATTGTATTGTCTAATGCTTGTAATATTATATATATATATATATATATATATGTGTGTGTGTGTGTGTGTGTGTGTGTGTGTGTGTGTGTGTGTGTGTGTGTGTGTGTATGGATGTACTCTTTATGAATTGTTGTAAGTTGTATGGTATTTATGGATGTACGTTATCGCACGAAAGTAATTTTTGGGAGCGGTATTGCGGTTTAAAGTTTTAAACAGGCTCATATTTTAGTATTAAATAGTATAAGTGTAGTCGTAATGTCCAAGCTATCAGAGTTACGCAGCCGGAAGCGTGAGCTCTGGTAGTTAGGGTGTTACAATAGGGAGTGCCTAGAAGGAAAAATATATAGAGGTTGAAACGCGACTGCTTAGAAATTAGTAAGAGGACACTATAAATGGACAATAGCAATCTGACAGGAAGAAGTCATGAACATGTTAGAAAATAGTAGCACATGAATCAGACAAAGACAAAAATCTATAGAAGTGGAGGAAGAGTAATTGTAAACTATGTTCAATGAATTCATAATGAATGAGGAAAGTGTATATCATATATAAAAAATAAATCATGTACATTATTAATTAATTTTGAAGTTTAGAAATATCAAAAAAGACAGGGATAGTGAACGAAAGATAGAAAGCTGTACTTCTGTGCTTATGCAGTAAAACTAAAAAATTAAATGTATGAAGTTAAGTTTTTTTGACTACATGACAACATTATAAAAAGAAATTCATAACTGAATACTTTGTTGTTCAAGTGTACCTGAAATACTTAAAATGAAAGTATACTTTGGATGAATAACTCGTCAGAATAAAAAGAACGTTGAAGTATGCTACATGATCAGTAATTAATTAAGCATTTCATTTGAAAGAGCAATATACCGAGTCAATAATAAGACTAAATATCAGCTAAGATAAGACTTTTCTAAAAATCATATTTCATATGGGATTCATTATCTAGAAAGTGTGATCAAGTAAGAAAGAAAACTGTTAAATTTCTGAATTATATGAAATGAACCAACAAAAAACTATTAAATGTAACAAAGAAATTTAAGAACATCTTTTCTGATACAAATTGTTGATTAATGTAATTTTCAGAGAATAAAAACAACTACTGATATGAGAAATACATAGGCATGAATAGGATTGATTACATTAGCTTAAGTAGAATAACAATATTATACAAATTGGAATGGGAAATTAAAGAAATAGAGCAAAATTTAGTATTAATATACTTCAGATGAACTAAGGATTAATAAAGTCAATCTTGAGGTAATGATACAAATATACAATGAGTGTAAAGCATACTGTCATAAAATTAAAATAAGTCAAAAGGAAATTTGGCATTAATATAATGAAGATGAGATTACAATATGCCATAGTGGAAATAATGATACAACATTACAATTAGGAGAAAAGCATAACATAAACTCAGATGACAACAACTAAACTATGACATTAGCAACAAAATTAAATACTAATAATTGAAATTAACATGGTGGTCTCAACATCAAAAGAAACAGTGAAACGAAGAAGACTTCCAGCCTTAAGTCCATGTTTCAAGGAAAATCTACGCCAGCCCTTTGTAAGAAAAGTCTCAGAGGATGTTGAGCTTCTCCAGCGTAATTTCATCACAACATTTGGTCCATCAGGTTGGATGACATTAACATGATCAAATTGAGATGGGAATGTCTGGAAGGCAAATCTTGAAGTCAAAAGCTGAATAAAAAAATTATTTAGAAAAATAAAAATTAGAATAAAATGAATACAGTGATAATGATAATAAACAAACATCAACTTAAATAGAGTAACATGCAATGTTATTACCATAGAGTAGTTTGAAGAATGAGAAGCAGATACAAGCTTCTCTAAAGTATATACAACAGGAAAAACAGGAGAAGGTGGTTCAACATTAATAGTAACTATAGAAATAGGTTGCTGGATATCAGTCAATAAGTGGGAATATATGGAATGGAAAGGTTGATCATTAGATACATGATAGCAACTGAAAAAACTAACATTCGAATGATTAGAATAAATTGAATAAGAAGGGGCCTTCTCCAATGACAAAACTTGTTTAAAAGGATCAGAAATATTTGCAGGACCAATAACCATTTCACATGGAATATGGTTGTCTGTAACACTATCTTGGATGTGATCTGCAATGCAATCAGAATAAACAGGGAGTTCTTTATGTAAAAAATCATGAACTACATGAACAGGAAATGGTGACTCAAGAGGTGATGAGTTATGAAAAGAACTATGATTAGATTCATTAAGGGAGACATTAATATCTGAAAAGTTTACAGAGTGTAAAATAGGATTAAGAACATCAGTAGACTCAGAAAGATCTATGACATCCTTAACAGAAATAGATGACTTAATATCACCAGAAAGTTTAACTGGGAAAAAATAGGGCTCTTTAAAACGCATATGTGGTCCTTAACTTCAAGAATAAGAAATTTGTCCTTTCCAGCATAACAAACGGTCAACCAACCACCTTGTTTAAGCCCATACAACATGTAAAAATTGATGTAACCAGCAACAATTATTGCAGTGTGGTGACTTTTCTCAATGACAAGTTGGAGCTCATTGCCAGAGAAATCATAAAAGGATAAGTTGGTGGATAATTCATCCTGAAATCTCTTGTAAAAAATAGATAGCAATGCACCCACCTCCTATTGTAAAATAAAAATTATGATTTATTATATCAGTGTAAACAAACCAAAGATGAAGATGACTTAACAAATAAAAATAAAAAAAGAACTGACATATATAATTGATTCAATTGATACATTACCATATCAGGATTAATTTCCATGAAAAAATAACGATCTTGATCATGAAACTTCATTTTGGATAGCAAAGCTAAACGTAAATAATAAGAAAAGGATGTGATGGTGGAGTGGAAAGAAGCTAAAATTGAGTAAAAATACGCTGATCAATAAGGGAACCATGAGAGGGTATGGTAGTATAAATAGAAAAAATGGGTAAATGGAAATGGTTACTCTGTATTGAAAACAAAAATCAAACCAAATATTGAAAAAATTAAAAAAAATAAATTACAATAACAAACCAATGAGAGTGTCATGCATTCTAGAAAATTGTACAACTGGGCATGAACACAAAGCAGATAAGTGAGAAGGATTTTGAAATTATGATAACAATATAAAGGAAGCAACGAGGATTGGGCATTCATCTACATGAGCAATCATGACAAACAGGAAATTGATTACAATGTAAGTGAAAAAGTAGTAGCCAATAGGCAAAGCAAAAGTAAAAAATATGACAAAGGTTTAAAAATAAAACTCAACCGATAACACTGAGACGTGTATGAAATTATAAAATTATATGGTTCAGTGTACATGAAATACTCGGAATGAATATGATGACTGGATAAAAAGTTCAGTCACGTGTAGTTGGGATCAATACATGAAATAAGTAAACAGTTCATATAGCTGTAATAAAATTTGTACCTACTATATCCCTTTGGCCGAGATGAATCATGTAGCTACTGTTGTTAGTGTTCACATGACATAGTTATTTATTTTTTTTGGTATTAAATATGACATTCAAAATCTTGTAGAATTTAAAAGTGAATTATAGTTAATTATAAAAGGATCTTTGTAAATACAAAAAAGGCTACATATTTAATAAAAAATAAAAAATTTGCAAACCTAGTAGGAATAAAAAAGGCAAGAGAAAAAAACAAATGCATATAGACAAAAGGAAGGTGTATGAATGAACTGAAATATGGCATGTAATGGATGGTATAAGCCAATAAGCCAATGAGAATGTATATCTAAATCATTTCATGGCATAAGGTGGATGATATACATATTATGAACAATACTTCTATAGCTGAGAGCATTGACACGCTGGAATTTTACTATCTTCAAAACCTTGCTTTATAAGAATATTATAGGATTAATTAATATATACAAAATAAAAAGGGTAATTCACCTTGATAAACCAAGCCAACTTCAAAATTACCTGAATCCCCTAAATGCAAAAATATTACGTAGATGTTTCCATTTACATTTCTATGTAAATCGAATTCGTGGAATTCGAATTAGGGATTTTAGTAGTAAATTGAACCTATGTAATTTGATTTACTTGATTTCCAAATAGCCTAATAAATGGAATGAATAAGATTTGATTTAGCCTCCTCCATAGTAAATCGAATTGACTAAAGTCGACAATGGGTTGAATAGATTTCAAATTCGCCCATAGTAAATCGAAGCAAATGGTTTCAATTTAGTGACAATGATAAATCGAATGAATTAGCTTCGATTTACTACCATTGGTGGTCTTTAGTAAATCGAATCAAATGGGTTCGATTTATTTGTATTGTGCCTATATATAGAATTTGAATTCAGTTCATTCAAATTAGAAACCACCCACCACCACGCTCTCCATACTCAAAAATATTGGTAATAAACCACATAAAATTCAAATCTAAACACATGGAGGACGATCTGAATCATTTCTATCGGTTAGATGGAGTCACACATATTACTGGTGCCGTCCATGAAGAGGTTAGTGAAAAAAAATTTTGTTTTGAACATAAATTAGTCAAACTAGTAATGTTAACATGGTTCTTATAGTAGTTGTTTGTAGTCATTAGTTAGGATTTAGAAAATTAATTTTTTTCAATATAAGTGCTGGTTAGAAATAGTTACCTATTAGGTGGTTAGATTTTGAGAATTTGAAACGGTACCTAAAAATGTTAGTTAGGATTGTAGGCTATGTTAGATTTCTTAAGTTATTAGTTTTATATTCAACGAGATTTAGTTTAGGATTAGGGTTCAATATGACCCAACTGTGATAGGCATGAAGCTGATTGAGTATCGCCAAATTTTTTATACACTAAAGATAATTTTTTTTTCAGAGTGGTCACGTACTTAAGCCCATTTAATTTTATCATTTTCTACTTTTATTTGAACGTGTGAGATTATATGTTTAGGTTAAGTCTTATTTTTAATTAGATTTGGGTCATGCATGATTTAATGTTTTGTATTGGTTCCTATGAATGATTTTTTTCATGGTTATTGTAAATGATTTGTTAAAAATTAGGGCCTGCAGTATTTAGCGTTTTTAGAATTTTATTGATTGCACAATGTTTCGTTATGGTTGTGATAAACAATTTTCTATCATTGTCCAGCCTATCGATGTATCACCAGTATGAGAAAGCAACACAGTATGCCATTCGATGATAGGATCATGTCGTACTTGCAGATGGCCGGTTTATACCATCTTGCAAGGTTGAACGAGACTTTGTTTAGATTGGATGAGCCATTGGTGAGCGCATTTGTGGAGAGATGGCGTCTAGAGACGCATATTTTTCACATGCTGTTTGAGGAGTGCATGATCACGCTGCAAGACATAGCGTACCAATAAGGGCTTCCGATCGACAGTCAGTATGTTAGTGGATGCCTCAAGGACTTTGAGCGACATATTGAGGGTGGCCACCCAACGTGGGCATGGTTTGACGAGCTGTTGGGTCTTTTGCCTACTGCAAACTGCATCGACAAGTTCATAATGAAGTGCACTTGTATATAGGAGACATTTAGTGAGCTTCTGTAGGGGGCAGATGATGAGACGATTATAAGGTATGTCCAGGCATATATCATGATGCTCTTATTGACACAGGTATTTGGTGGTAAGTCTGGTACACGGCTTCACATTCATTGGCTACCCTACATTGCCAGGCTTGAGGACATGGGTCAGTATAGCTGGGGGTCTATTGCTCTCTCATGGTTATACTAGTGCATGTGTCGTATGGCAAATAGGAATGTCGTCAAGTTAGCAGGTCCATTGCAGCTCCTGCAGTCATGGATGGATTTGATGGTTATACTAGTGCATGTGTCGTATGGCAAATAGGCTGGATGGATTTGATGTCTTTCATTGGCTGTTGATGTCGAGGTACTTGCTTTTGGGTTATGCAACAATTTTTGAATAAGTTATTTGTTTATTTCCTTGTTAATAAAATGCTTTGGTTTTTAGATGGTCAGGTTATCAGCCGATGTTGAGCGACAAGGGCCTCGAGTCGTGCATTGGAGGCTTAGGATAGATTTACTTCATCCCAAGGATGTGAGCATTTATGATTTCAATTTGTTCATCGCTTAATTAGGGTTTCCACTATTTACTGTTTATGACTATTAATGATAAATACTTCTATTCACAGTTCTTGTGGATGCCATATAGCTTGCCTGATGTCGTTCAGGTGGTCCACCCTAAGATATTGGAGCCACAACATATGGCATTGGGGAGGGCTACAATAGCTTTAATATATTTATCTATCATAGAGTGGCATCAGGTGGATCGGGTGCCACCACAGCTTGGTGGCGTACAGCATCGACCACGTGCCGTACTGGACATAGATTTCTTGATGTTAAAGGATGGTAGAGGCGGGGATCGGTGGTTTCCTAATACATTATAGAGTTGGCACATTCATTGGGCTAACAGGGTGCAGCATGTGTTACAGTTTGATGTTGTTCTAGACCCCGGACCTTCACATGCGTACTTGGAGTGGTGGCATGAGCATGGTAGGAGATTCTTGTCGCCTGAGCTCCTCCTCGGTGACCCCAGGGCAGCTGCGATTCCAGCCAAGGCGATGCAGCGAGGTTTCAGACATGTTCCTGATATGGTCCTGGTGCTTGATATCCCGGACAGACGTCATGTTGAGTGAAGATGTCGTGTTGGGCCACGTTCGAGTCAGCATGAGTGGAGGTGGCTCGAGAATGCCATCGATGCGTTAGAGGGAAGGGGTCGTGGATATAACACCCTCACTATCAGAATGTCATGCTTCCAACTGCGCCACTCTGATAGCAAGAAGCATTACGACGACTACATATACTTAATAATAAAAATAGGAGCCTTTGACTCAAAATCGTATCGCTAATTTCTTTAAAACACAGAAATACTGTATCTTGAAATTAAACAAATCGTATACAAATATACATAGCTTCTTACATAAGTAGCTTGTAAATATAATATACATACGCAACATATAATTCCTATCCCTCTTACAAAAATATAATATTAATGACGAAGGTAAGATAAATAATAACTAAAACAACAACTTCGAATAAGCTAAATGCAAATAAACTCTTTGTAAGCTTCTTCCACCGTTTCCTGAAAAGATAAAGCTGTAGGGGGTGAGAACCTAACCACACGGTCTCACCACGGAGTTTTAGAATTGTCATAATAAGATATTTAAAGAGAAATCTATTTTCAAGCTCAGTGACTATTGTTGTCTTATGAATCTTTTGAAAACCAACGGTTTAACCATCCAAAAATTCAAAAAGAAAAAACTTTAAAAACGATGTCAGTTAACTATTCAAATGCAAAACCTTTCTTTTCGTATAAGAAAAATCTTAAAAGGTTTTCTGGACCGTATGAATGACCAACCTGTTCCAAGCATAAGTTCATTAAGTCTATCCTGAACCAGCTTGATCTTTCATACTTAACCAAATCTCAATCAGGAATCAATCATGGCCTCATGCCCATTCCCGTAACCAATCAACACTCATCATCAATTCAACACCAAAACTCAATCACAAAGGTACCATACCAGAGCAAACACAGGCAAAACAGACAAGAAAAATATAGGTATAGATAGCAGTTACAGCAAGTAGTTCAGATAGCAATTAATAACAGTTAAACAATTAGGCAAACCAAAACAAATTCAAACCCAAATAAAGCATGCAAATGCGCATGATGCATGTCTGCCCTATGGCTAATGAGCTCATTTGTCGGTTATATAGCCAACCCGACATGTCCGGTAGCTAAACTAAGCATCATCCTCTTGAAAATTCGTGAGCAGTACAGTACCACGATCCTCACCTAGTTGGTGGCAAACCACCTCGATCCCCACCATCTGCAGGCGGTAAATTACCTCGATCCCCATAGACGTTTTCAATTGGAAAACAACACACACGTGGGCGGTGAATAACCATGATCCCCACAAAATATTTCCATAATCAAATTCATCTTCATCATCATTCAGTTCATTCAAAAACTATCATCATCACACCTCTCATTCCATTCATCAATAATTCACACTCAAAACATAATTCTCTTCTCAAAGAAATCAAACTTGAAACATAAACATTTCTTTGATAAATTAAATTCAAAATAGTATAATTCTTTTATCCATATTTGTTTAAATAATACTTCAAACCAAATCTTCGAGTCTTACAAAAATTTCGGCAGTATCTCCTCTAAAAGTCAGAATATGCCACCTTTACGGGTCTCATCAAAACCAAATTTCTAACCATTTCTCAACCATCTTCGATATCCAACAATTATCAAATATCAAATCCTTTTTAATTTTTAAACCAATTTTGATATCAGATCAGGTTCGATGTCAAACCATTTCAAAACAAATTTATTTCTCTAATTCAATTTATTTCCAATAAATCAGACTCATTTCCAAATCTCAATCATTTTCCAAAATCCAACCTATTCCATAAATAAGTATTTTTCAAAATCAACTAGTTCTAATATTAAATTATTTATAAAATCAAACCAATTCAAAACTAAACCGCTTGCAAAATTAAATGATTTTCAATGCCAATCTAGTTTCACTATCAATTTCTCATCCACAACTACACACCACTCAAGCAGTCAGTAATTCAATGCAGTGAACAATCACATCCATAAGACAAACATAATCATAGAAATACATTTTTCACGTCTATATCTATTTATAACAACTCTGTAATATAAAATAGATTTTGATAAAAACCGCTACCTCAGAAATTCGAACCAACGCATTAAAGAAACCCTTTTTCCCTCTGCCCGAAAACAACGGCGTCAACTCTGACTATGTTCCGTAGCGGTAACAGCCATAAGGGCACCGGCTAACACCAGTAAGTCAACCCTGACATAAAATCGTCGTGCAAAACTCAATAGTCTATAACAGAACAGCGACAAAGAGGGGTTTTTAGTGTAAAAGATTTACTGTACCAAGAAAGAAATTAGAGACAGAGTAGCCGCAACACCAGTAGCAGACTCCGACAGCGTAAACGCTGCTCCCGGTGACCATGCACGGTGGCAGCATCCACGGCAGCAGCAGTAGCAGAGCCCCATCGCATTTTCTCTCTCCTCTGCAAGCTATCTCTCTCTCCTCGAGCTCCTCAGTAGCGGCGGCGATGGGGATCAGTGGATCCCTCCGGGGACAGCCTAGGCCACGGCAATGGCGAAGGAGGCTTCGGCGACAACACACGGTGCCTCCTCCTCCACGATACTCCCTTCCTCCTGCACGTCTCTCTCTCTCTCTCTTTGTGGTGACTTGTTGATGGATTGGTGGCAACGGGACGCAGCTCGACGGCGTCTTTTTCCTTCCCGCAAGCTTTCTCCCTCAGCACGACGGTGTGGTGACTTGGCGGCAAGGTGGCGCGGCTCCTCCCTCTCCTCTTCTCCCTCACTCCTTCGGCACTCCCTCTCCTCTCGCTCCCCTGTTTTTATTTACCCCTTCTTTTTCTTTCTTTTGTTTGCTGCAGGCGCTGTGTTGTGTGTAAAGAAAAAGGATGGCAGGTGGTGAAGCGGCGGTGCTTATGTAATAAGGGAGTGAAGGTGAGTGTTAGGTTAGGGTTAGTGTCAATTAGGATTTTAATTTGGGAATTAGGATTTTGTGTATGAAATTGGGGATTTTAGTTAGTTTAGTAATTTTAATAGAATTAAGGAGTAATAGTGTAATTGAAAACTAATTTTGAATCCAATAATAATATCTATAAAATTATTATTTAATTATCAATTTACAAATTATTTTCAACTCAATACTCTAATCCAATAATTAGAGATATTCAAATTAATTTTCTTTAAGTTATAAAATTGAGCTAAAATCTAATTATTAAAATTAAAGTATATAAAATCCTTATTATCATTCAATTACTAAAGTTTTAAATCATAAATAAGAAATTGCTTAATTTATATATAAAATCTCTTAAAAATAGAATTTTAATTAAATATAGTAAATCATAAATAAATTTATTATTTAATCTTTTTAAAAAACTGCTGTCTTACAGTGGACGGCAAGGGGGGAGGGGTCGCAACCATAGAAGAAGTAGAAGTGGTGGTCAAGGAAGTGCCTGGCATAGAAGGAGAGGTGGAGAGGATGAGGGTAGCGATGATGACGACAGTGGTCAGGGAGGCGGTGGTTATGGTGGTGGAAGGTACGACAGTGGTGACAGAGGTGGTTGTGGAGGTGTATACGGGGGCCACAATGGTGAAGGTGATGGTGGTCAGGGTAGGAGTAGCGGAGGTGGTGGTGGTGGTCATGCCGGAGGAGGTGACGGCCAGGCTGCAGGAGGTGAGGCAGGTGGCCAAAGCCAGGTATACGGTTGCGGGGGTGTGTCTGGAGAAGCTAAGGTAGGTGGCGATATGGTCGGATGAGGATTTGGTGACTATTTCATTGGGGTTTCTACCAATGATGTGGATCTGCACGAGAGTCAGACGTACATTAGCCCAGGTTAGATGCTATCGGACTTGCTTGGCAGTGAGAGCCTTGACATGGAGTTCGATGGGTCACGGTTCCTTAACGAGATCAGCATTATCATGCAGGAGGAAGAGTTGGCCAAAAGCATATCTCTGGTAGGTGGATCCCAGGCACACGTTGATGTGGATCTGAATGAGCCTCCAACTGGACCTGTGGATGACATATTTGCATTGGGTGGCACACCTGTCTCGGTATTCGTAGCACCTACTTCGGTACATGCCAGTCTATCCACATCACAGGAGCACAGACCGGACGAGATGGAGCAGGCCGAAGACGAAAATGGGGATGAAGACAAAGACGAGGTTCCTCTGGCCCAGAGAGCACGACGCATCAGGTGCCCCCGCCACTGCTTCACTAGATCGCATCTCTTTTGAGGACTAAGTAGTGAATATTTCAGTTTATGTTATGTATTTTAGTTTTTGTTATGTATTCGATGTTGTTATGTATTTCATGTTGTTATGTATTCCATGTAGTGATGTTATGTCCGTCATACTAATTTATCAGACCATCATCGTTATGTTATGTATTCACTTTATTTTTCTTGATGTTATGTATTTCACAATGTACGATGAAGCTATCTTATAACACAAGTCCATAATGCATAGTATAGCAACATTAAAATAAACCACACAAGGGACACTAACTTTAAAATAAACCATACAATGGGACTAACATTGAAATAAACCATTAAAATAACCTCTAACATGAGTCTTAAAACCAAAACAATATAATAAATAACTACAAGGCTACACATTATTGGTGGATGCAGAACCGATGCTCACTCCTTCCTGGGGACACCTCCTACGTGTATGGCTAGGCTATCTGCAAAGCCTGCATCTCGTGGGCCTATTTGGGTCAGACTCGTCCATGGTAGTCTAGATCCTAGTAGGCCTGGGATGCCCTTCAGACGCATGTCTCTTGGTGGGATCAGGTATGACGGTCGGACCATCATATAGTGGCCAAAACCCCTCCGAGATTAGAGGTGTGAATCCCATCTAATCAACATTAAATATCGAGTTAAGACGATACACCTTGTGGTCATAGGTAGACCAAGTCAGAAGTGCGTATGCACAGCATGCTAAGGCATGGGGACATGGATAATAAAGTGCCTGGAAATAGCCGCAATCATATGTCTGGTCCATGAGGGACACTCTATAAGAGCCAAGTAAAAAGATCCCAATCAGAGTGGTCTCAGCCATAGTAAACTCAAAGTTGTCTCTGTCGTACAAAGTCACGGTAAAACACCTTGAGACCTTCAGATTAGCCTCGATTACCTTCATCAGATGCTGACAAAATAGCTGCCCGGTTCTTAATTGTGCCTCGGCGTTTCTTCCTTTGCGAACAAATAGCTCGACCAATCTCCCATAAGCAGACTTCATCAATGCACACACTGGAAGGTTCCTTACACCCATTACTATCGAGTTTACACATTGGAGATATTCGTAGTCATATGACCAAATCTTCGACCTTCGTCTCGATGCTGAGTCCACTGTGCATAGTCAATCCAATTAGCCCAGTCACACATTGCAGGATCTTCGGATCGGAGGATGTCGAACCAGTAGTGAAACTCGACCTTAGTCTTGGCATAAGTAGCATTCACTAATAACCTTCATGCATCCTTGCCCTTGAAACTCAAAGCAAAATTTTCCGCCACATGACGGATACAAAAAGCCCAGTATGCATTAGGCGAAAGCCAGCCACCATCAGGAGCCTCCAATGCAGGCTTTATCCCATTGTGTCTATTTGATATGACTAGAATACCCAGTTGAGGCATTACATATTGCCGAATGTGAGATAAAAAGAATGACCAGGACTCTGCATTATCACCTTCTACAAGTGCGAATGCAATAGGAATGATGTTGGAGTTGCCGTCCTGAGCAATCGCAACAAGCAGTGTACCACCGTATTTGCCATACAGGTGGATCCCGTCATCACTAACCAAAGCCTTGCAATGATAGAAGGCCTCAATACACGGTGGAAATATCCAGAAAACCTGATGGAAATAAGCTGAAGAGTCATCTACTTGCCCACCAATCCATATAGGACTCGTCCTCAACACTACAATACTACCTGGCATTGTGATATGCACACACAGTACCCATCGCAGAAAATCATTGTATGACTCTTTCCAACTCCATAAATCTGTGCCACGACCTTCTGTTTAGCCATCCAAACTCTCCTATAAGTTGTTCTAAACCCGAAAGTGTGCCTCCGTTGTATTCTGCATTACCTTGATCGAGACAGTAGCATCAGCTCTAATCATGGGCAGTATGAAGGCCGATATGACATGATAATCAAGCATCCTGTGATCACTAGATATCGATGTGGTTAGGCAAGTATAAGGATCATTATACTGTTTTACCTCCCAAATACCTCTGTGTTGGCGGAGGCTAACCCGAATGAGCCATGTGCACTCGTTGCCAAACTCCTTGCACTTGCCACAATACTTGCGTTGATCAAATTCCAACACTTTTTACTCAACCTAACAGCGGATGCTATAAGTCTCCACGCTTAACACAACCTCCTCTTTATCCTAAAAATGCTGACCAACTTGAAATTCAGATACAGCTCCTGTATTCTGTGTATCTCTGGCTCTAAAACCAATAAATACTCCTGGATCCCCCTACTGTAACATGACATCCAAGTCCAAAGTTAAAAAATGTGGGCGGTACTGATGAGTTCCTAAACTAGATGCTCCTCCACCCATAACTAGAGTGGTCATTGATATGTCATCATCACTATCATCAGCTATCGTGGTGGGCTCCACGTGCTCATCATCATCATGCAATGCATCCTTAACCCCATCCGGTACTCCATCCTCTCCGAAAATCGGGACCATAATAGGAGTACCGAGCATCGCAATCGCAACCTCACTCAAGGGTCCAGTCTCACCTATTCTTCCGTCACCACTGCAGTTCAGATTAGCTGCAAGGGTCCAGTCTTACACCAGCAGTGCAACCTCGATAAGCGGGATTAACCACCATTTTTGCCAAGCGCATAATGTCTTACCAAATTATAACAAATCAGAAATATTACACAGCTCAGTGATTCACTTTCAATATCCAACAAGTTCATCATTCCTTTCCAAGTTCCAAACTCATCATAACCATCATCAGCTCTCAATTTTTCAAATTCATCGTCAATATAGCACTCCATCAATTTACTTACTAGTCCATCCGCAGTACTTCCCAAGCCTAAGTCACCGTCTTTTAAACTTATTAACAAAAATATCCAATTAAGTTACTTAACCCATCCTCACTAGTCTCAAAGTCTAATCACTAACTAGGAATCTTAAATAGTACTTGAGAAAGTTTAGAAATCTAGAGGAACTGTTAAAATTTCAAAAAAATAAGTTTTCAGCAAAACAAGGGTCATGCGTATGCATGCCCCTATCCGCGTACGCATGGGTTAAAATGTGACAAAGTCGCATACAGGACTAGTTCTTGTTTGTATATCTTTATTTTATATTTTATCAAACTCCCATTTTGTAGCTGCCGCACAACTACTTATTTACGTGGGAGCTATAAACGTTTTAATCCTCTTTGCTGTGATGTTCATGAATGGTTCGGAATATCACCAAGATTTTCATCTTTTTACCGTTGGGGGTGGAATTACTTTGATGGTTTGTACAAGTATTTTTGTTTCACTAATAACTACTATTCCAGATACATCATGGTACGGGCTTGCATCATCCGCGTACGCGAGCATCCAAAATAGAAAAGAGTTTCTGCGTACACATGCCAATGGCCACGTATGCAGGAGTGTAAAAGTTGCATTTTTGCATATGCATGTCAACTGGATGTAATTTTTCACATTTTCGCGTACGCATGCCAGTTTCGCATACGCACGAGTACTGGACAGAGGCCAATACTCATGTCGCGTGGCACTATCCGTGTACGCATGCCCCAAAAATCTTTAAAAAGGTTGTTTGTTACAGAATTCATATTTTTGTACCGAACTTCAAACGCGCATAACGTTTTGTTTTAAGACATTTTTCATTTGTTCTTCAAACCTCTTAAACCTCTCGGATCCAACTTTCATTTAAATTAAGTTTCTTTAAAATTGAGCATCTGAAGCACAATTTATGGCTCATTGAAGTTGCCCAGGTGCCCATCGTCGCTGGCGCTAACGCAGAGAGGAGAGGAAAGAAAGGAGAGTGCCATTGTTGCTGTCCCGCCGTTCTTCATCACAGCTTAGGCCCATCGTCGCCGCTGCTGTGTTTGCGCCGTCGTCGTCCTCACCACGGAGCCAGAGTCGTCTTCATCCATGGTGGAGCCAAAGAGAGAGAGAGAGTTCGCGAAAAGAGAGAAAGTGCGTGAAGAGAGGGAGATTGACGTAGGAAAAGAGCGGTACGAGGGAGGAGGCGTCGCTATTCGCGTCACCGTCGCCGAACCCCATCGTCGTCATCGTCGCACATGGTGTCGCCATCATGGACGAACCCAGCCGGCCGCCGCCGATGTCGCATACTCTGTCGCTGCAGCTTGGGAGGTGTCATCGAGCATTTCTCACCAGAAAACGGTATTGCCATCACCGAGATCCACTTCTGGTAAGGGTTTTACTTTTTAGTTTCCGTTCTTTTGGATTTTGGGACTGTTATCGTCATTGCATGGTTGTTACAATTGCCGTCACCGAGCTTCTGGTGCCACCGTCACTTGAGATAGTTGTCGGAGCCACTGCTAGATCGGTTCAGAGGCCACTGCTGCTTCGTTCTCTTATTACAGTAAGTACCTCTGTCTCGGAGCCCTTGTCGTTAGTATTCCGTTATATGTTATTAATGATTTCATGACATTAGTGATTTAGGATTTACTTATCGAGGTTGCATGTTGCGATTAAGACCATTTCTGTTGTTGCGAACATGAGCGGAGCTGTGGAAGCAGTTGCTACTGATGCGGGCTGGGGAAGAAAGAGATTTATCGCGTTAAAGTCATTGCAAACTTGATTCCTTGAGGTAGGGGTTTATTTTAAATAAGAAAATATTTTAAGCTTTGAGTACCTAATAAGTTTAGTAGATTAATATAAATGGATAAATGCCTGGGATGTAAATGATTTTCTGTGGAGATTGATATGTTGTGTTTGTTATAAAATTGGTTTATTTCTGGATTTCTGGTGAAATTGATTGAATCTGTAGATTTTAGTTTTCTTTGATTTTAAATCGATAATGATTGGTCTTAAATGACGGATTTGAAAGCGTTGACTTAAAATGTTGGTTTTGTTGAGTTGAAGTTGAAAAGAGGGGACCCGTGATGGGTGACAAACTCCAGTTTTTAGGGGAGGTGCTGCCAAAATTTTTCTAGGAATTTGAAGGAGTTTAAGTTATGATTTTGAAAATGAATTTAGTTTGAATTAATTATCAAAAGTGATAAGTCTTAAATACTTTTAAGGATTCTAAAGAGAATTGAATTTTCATGATTTGGTTGAATTGTGAGTTTCACCCATATGATTCTTACTAATAATGAAGAGAGATTTGATTAACTAGCTAAAGATTTTATAACAATAAATTAAGTATAAATTCAAGGGATTGAAAATATGAGAGTAAGTTCGAAGTGTATGCTTGAATTAAGATGTGATTAGTGACATTTTTGAATTGATGGAGGTGTGATGGTGATTTCGATATTGAGGGAGAGGATAATGATTGAGAATGATGTTGAAATTGAAATTGACAATGAGACTGAGTCTGAGGTATATCTGCCTGGGTAGATGCAGTGGAGTGATTCTGCTTGCTCCGAGTTTATTTTTTATCTTCTGGAGTAGATGCAACGATGGTGGTTGTATCCCATTTGCTCCCAGATGTTGACCTTGTGTCGCAAGATGTGGTCGGACACTTAGACCTTTCCAGATATTATTCCTCCTTGAAGATGTGAAATTCCTCTTGGTAGATGCGCGCACGCAAGGACTGTCCAGGGTTCGCTATCGGACATGTCGGGTTGGCTGTATAACCGACAGATGAGCTCATTAGCCATAGGGGAGGCATGCATAATTTGCATTTGTGTGTTTTGTTTGGGTGTGAATCTCGTTATTGGTTTGCCTAAATGAGTAATTGCATCTATCTACTATTTGATCTAATCGTCTATCTATACTCTCTATTTGTATATGCTTTGCACTATTTTGTCTGTGTTTGACAACTGAGAGATCCCTCATACTGGCGGTGGTAACGCTGAGGGTTATTTCTGATATGTGGTGGTGGAGGTTGAGGGAGGTGGACTAGGCGTTGCTTTATTACTCTAATTTATAAATTGGTTGGTTAGGAGTGAGTGATGTAAGATGGGTAGAAAGCCCTTAGGCACGTCTTTGGTCTTTTTCATTTCTTTAAACTATTCGCCTTACTAAATTGTGAACTAAACAAGTTTTTTTACGACTTTTCAAAACACGTTTTTCTACAAAACTTTTCCAAAAGGTTATTTCAAGGATAAACTGTTTTAAAATGAAATTAATTCTATTTTCAAGTATCACTTTGCTTTGATGGTATTTCCTTCCCTACTGAGAACCTGCGAGGACGATGTTCTCACTCCCCTATAGAATTTCTTTTGCAGTGACAAGTTCAGAAAGCTTTGGCGTGAAGCCACAACCAATCTACATAGCTTTATTTATATATGTTGTATTTTCTTTTTGTTAGTTTAGTTGAGGTTTTACCTCTTGCCATTTGTCAGTTTGAGATTTTAGAGGGGCAAGACTTGTATTTGAGGAGATTTGATTAAGTCTATGTATTTATTATTATGTGAATATTAATATGTGACTATGTGGTTTAAAGTAAAGACTTTTTGATTTCATAACTAAGGATTCGGTGTATATTTGCGAAGGCTCAATATTAAATAAATATAGTATGAAAATTAAAGAATTGGAGGTAAGTAATGCCTGAAGTTTTAGTACGATCATAAGGTGTTAAAAGTAAGAGTGTTACACATATACCACAAACACATTTTCATCAACCGTTTATTCAATTCAATCTTATCTTAAGGTCTACTAGCCTAAGTTTCATAAAACATTACATATTAACTAAAGAAAATCGAAACCATACCTTGGCCAATTTCCAGACTAGTGCAAAATCACCAAATGACCTCCAACCAAGTTCAACAAAGCTCCGGCCACCAAAGTTCAATCCAATTGCCAAACCAACTCCAATAATCACAAATTTCAATCTAATATCATGCAATATACCAAAATTAATCCTAAGGTTCACAAAATTAATAATCCATAAGGGTTAGAATTTTCTTACAATACCCACTGTGATTTGGGATGAAACCTTACAATTACCCGATGCTAGATGCCACCTAAACAACCAATTTCACAAAACTCACTCAATAACTAACCCAAAATTCGAAATCTGTTAGGGTAGAAAAATGGAGTATGAAATTTGATTTCTTACCAACTTTTTTTCGCTAGAAATAACGGGCTCAGCGAGAGTTTTGCGTGGCCGCAAACGGCAAGCGAATCGGAGCACCGTATCTCAAGATATGACCAAAAGAAGAAGAAGATGAATAGTAACCTTATTAGGGTTCTTCTTCTTCAATCTCAGCAACTCTACCTCTCTTTAGTGTGTTATGAGCTGAATTGGTTAACTAATTGGGTATTTATATGTTGGGTTTGGGCCAACTTGGGCCCAGTCCAACCTTTTATCGATTTTTGGTTCGTTTGGCCCAACTTTGGGCCAAAACCTTTAGAATTAGCGCCGGATTTTCAATTCTAAATATTTTTCTAAGGATTTTTACAGTTTTATTTTCTCTCACGCAGTACCGGACAGACTTAAGCCAGTACTATTGGCTAATATACTGGTATGCGTTTCAATGCAATTTTTCGCAAAAATTACATTTTTTCCACTCAAAAAAATATACTAAATTCAAATCTCACCTTTAAATTCTCTAATTAATACTTCTAAATTTTGGAACCTATTCTGAAAATTTAAATTATTATTTTATTTTAATTAAACGGTTAATAATTTTCGGTTCTTACACAGGCGAAGGGAAAGGAACGACGACGGAGAAGGGGAATGCGGTGGCTGGGTAGGAGGAGAGCAAAGTTGGGAGACGGCTGGAAGAGGAAGAAAATGATTTCAGAAGGAAGAGGGTTACACATTTAGGGTTGGATTTGAGAATTGGGACTGAGTTAGTGGGTTTTCTCTTCTTTTTTTTCTGACGTCAAAACAACGCTATTTTTTAGATAGATTACAAAACTGAATCTTAAAAAAATTTGGCCAATTCACCGATTAACCATTGATTCGGCCAAAATTTTAGGATTAACTAGACCGGCTAAATGACTAATTCTCGGTTAATCCAGTCAAACCAACCAATTCAGTTCAATTTTCAAAACCTTACTATTTTTATAAATGATTCTGGTTGATATACAAATGGCGACTCATTTTGGTAGGCTCTTGTACAAGGTTAGATTATGCTATCTATATAGAATAGTTAACAATAACGCTATAATCATCAAAATTTGATAATTAACCATATTAAGTATATATATTAAAATTAATTACTAATATTAAATATATATTATGATCCGTTACTCAACCCTAGCCCACAACCGCTATAACCTCGGAACCTGGCATAGCTGGTAGATATACTCTCCCCGGCGACCTCCCCACTCAGGCTAGTATTATCCCAACAAATCCGGATGATAACAAACCTCAGACTCCGTCAAACCTGCAATAAAGATACGAATAACTGATCCATATAACAAACCACTCAAACAACTCACTATAAAGACTAATGAAGTACTGATCTGAAGGTACACTATTCACTCTGAATATCATCTTTATTACTCATACTTTTACTTACTTGAGCGTTGGAGTCCCTT
The DNA here is from genome assembly GCF_003086295.3 of Arachis hypogaea. Classification (NCBI taxonomy): domain Eukaryota; kingdom Viridiplantae; phylum Streptophyta; class Magnoliopsida; order Fabales; family Fabaceae; genus Arachis; species Arachis hypogaea. The sequence continues at coordinate 108,442,487 of NC_092052.1, read as the reverse complement.
TGCAGGTATCCAACGCCGCCTCCCCGCAAGAAAATGACGTTTCACTCCCCTTGCTCCAAGGAAAGCCAGTTCAAATATCACAAGAACGACCTATACCTCGGAGTCTATTTTCAAACAGGAACATTTGGCGCCCACCGTGAGGCCAAAATTAATCTAACCCCACCTCTTCTGTATTCTGTATATCTCTTCATTTCCTTTTGCAGGACATAAGAGATGGCGGACGAGCACAGTCACGCTCCCTCGATCAATCAGGCGGAAATTTTGGCAATCAATGAGGCCCTAAGGGCCGAGAATCAAAGGATGGTTGAGCTCCTGCGACAGATGGAGCACGACCGAAGCAAAGGAGAACACAAAAGTGCCAAAAACAAGGACAATGATGACGAGCACACCTCGAAAACTAAACACACCATCCCCAAAACCATCAAAACGACTACCAAAAAAAGAACCAACCCCTTCGCCAAAGAAGTTATGAGTTTCGAGATGCCCCAAAATTTCACCTTACCATCAACCTTAAAACCTTACAATGGAATAGGAGATTCGAATGTCCACGTCACCAAGTTCCAGGCCATGATGTTCATGAATAAGGATTCCGACCCGATCTTATGCCACACTTTCCCAACTTTCCTAGATGGAGCAGCCCTAATTTGGTTTTCCAACCTCCCTGAAGGCTCCATTTCTAACTTCGACGAACTAGCAGACCAATTCATCAACCACTTCGCCGCATCCAAAATATACGTCCATAACTCTGATTACCTAAGTACCATCAAGCAGGGATCGAACGAAAGCCTAAAAGACTAAATGACCAGGTTTGCCGAAGCAACCAACGAGATACCTAACCTAAACCCCGAAATCCACCTCCATGCCTTAAAGAGCGGCCTCCGGCCAGGGAATTCCAAGAATCCATAGTCATTGCAAAACCGAAAACCCTGGCCGAGTTCCGCGAGAAACCTACCCCAAGCAGAGACGAAGAAAGGCAAAACAGACAACCGAGCAGCAGAACGGATACGAGAACGTTCAGGCTAACACCCAAATTCGACAACTACACACCCTTCAATGCAAAAAGGGAGGACATCATAAAGGATATACTACACTCAAAACTTATCAAACCTCCAAACAGGGCCGGTACATACCAAGACCAGCGTCATGTGGACAGATCAAAGTATTGTGCCTTCCACCAGAAGTACGGCCACACCATGGACGACTGCGTAATAGCCAAGGACATCCTCAAAAAGCTCGCCTGCCAAGGACTACTGGACAAATATATTGACAGCCGAGGAAGAAAGCGAAGCACAGACGACCTCGGCCAATAATCCAAACCGACCGACAATTCCCGAGATAAAGGGAAAAAGGTAGATAACGATATCAATCCACCTCGTAGAATAATAAACTGCATTTCTGGTGGTTTTGCAGGTGGCAGATGTACAAACTCGGCATGAAAGAGGTCGTACAGAGCTATGATGACGATGACAGAATCCACCACATCCCAACCAGTCGATAAGGACAGGCCGAAAATCTCATTCATCCCCAAAGACTATAAAGCAAATGATCGAAACTTAGATGACCTGATTGTCATCACAGCACAAGTCGGGGAACCATTAGTAAAGAAGATCATAATGGACCCAGGAAGCAGCGCCGACGTACTTTTTTACTCAACCTTCCAAAAGATGAAACTCAGCGACAAGAATCTCCAACCATCTTCCGGAGAACTGGTAGGTTTCTCAGGTGAGCGTGTCTCCATTCGAGGTTATATTTGGTTACAAACCACCTTCGGAGAATATCCTAACAGTAAGACAGTAGATATACAGTATCTTATTGTAGACTGCAGAAGTCCATATAATATCATTTTAGGCAGACCAACCTTGAACGCATTCAATGCTATTGTTTCTACTGTGCATTTGTGTGTTAAGTTTCTTTCACAGGACAACAAAGTCATTACTATCCACAGAGACTAGAAAGAAGCCAGATAGTGCTATAACGCTAGTCTGAAAGACGAACAGCCAAAACAACCCAGACAGCAATATGTCCAAGCAGTATATAACTCGGATCAACTGCCTGCCCTGGCCGACCTGGACCCCAGAACCAACCATCAAGAGCGGCCAATGCCAACAGACGATCTAACCAAGATCTAATTAACAAAGAACGATGAATCCAAGTGTACATACCTCGGCAATGCACTTAAGAAAGAAGAACAGCACCAACTAACCGAGCTATTGAGACACAATGTTGACCTATTTGCATGGACCCCAACAGACATGCCAGGAATAGATCCTAACATCATTTGTCATAAGTTGGCCATCAATCCAACAGTCTGACCTATAGCCCAAAAGAAATGACACATCGGCACTGACAAGAGAGCAGCCTCCTTGGAAGAGACTCAAAAGCTACTCAACACTGGCTTCGTCAAAGAACTCAGATATTCTACTTGGTTAGCCAATGTGGTAATGGTAAAAAAGAACAACGGTAAGTGGAGGATGTGTGTGGACTATACAGACCTTAACAAGGCCTGTCCAAAGGACGCATACCCCCTCCCGTGCATTGATAAACTTGCTGATAATTCCTCTGGTTTCCAATGTTTAAGTTTCATGGATGCCTATTCTGGCTATAATCAAATCCTTATGCATAAAGCTGAACAGGATAAAACTACCTTTATTACTGACAATGGAAATTTCTGTTATAAGGTCATGCCATTTGGGCTAAAAAATGCAGGTGCTACCTACCAACGACTCATGGACAAAATTTTCACAAGCCAAATCGGACGAAACATAAAAGTCTATGTCGACAATATGGTGGCAAAATCAACACATACGGCAAACCATGTTAAAGACCTAACAGAGATATTCCAACAACTCCGAAGGTACAATATGAAGCTTAATCCTGATAAATGTGCTTTCGGAGTACAAAGCGGCAAATTCCTCGGCTTCATGCTCACTTGCCGAGGTATTGAAGCAAATCCAGCAAAATGCCAAGCAATCTTAAACATGCGAAGTCCAAAGACAGTCAAGGAGGTCCAACAACTAACCGGCCGACTCGCAGCCTTAGCTAGGTTCTTGCCTCGAGTAGCCCATAGATCACACTATTTTTTCAATAATCTACGAAAACAAGAGGAGTTTCACTGGACTGAGGAATGCAAAACGGCTTTCACTGAGCTCAAGGCCATACTTTCAGCTACTCCAATCCTCCAAACTCCAGAAGCTGGTAAACCGCTCTATCTATATTTATCTATTACTGACCAGGCTATCAGCTCTGTCTTGGTAACAGAAGCAGAAAAGCAGCAACACTCGGTGTACTTTGTCAGCAAATCACTTCAAAACGCCGAGGTCCGTTACCCAAAAATAGAAAAACTGGCTCTAGCTTTGGTCACAACAGCCAGACGCCTACGACACTACTTCCAAAGCCACACCATCGTGGTCCGAACAAAACAACCCTTAAGACAAATACTGACCAAGCCCGAGCTAGCAGAAAGATTAATCAAATGGTAGATCGAGCTGTCAGAATACGACATCCAATACCAATCCAGAGGAGCCATCAAATTCCAAGCACTAGCCGACTTTATTACAGAACTCACTACAGAAGAACAAGATTCTGAAAACAATATATAGACACTATATGTTGATGGCGCCTCAAACAGCAAAGGTTCTGGAGCAGGAATACTCCTCAAAGACAAACACGGAACACAATTCGAGCAATCCTTGCAATTTACTTTTCATGCAAGCAACAACCAAGCAGAGTATGAAGCTCTAATAGCAGGACTTCGACTGGCTCACACAATGGGAATAGCACATTTAAACGTCAAATGCGACTCCCTCCTTGTGGTACAACAGGTAACAGGTATTTTCCAAGTAAAAGACCCGTTGTTAGAAAAATACAATATCATAGTCAATAACCTCGTCAAAAATTTTCAAAAATTCAACATATCCCATATACCTCGGGAACAAAATGACAGAGCAGATATTCTCTCAAAATTAGCAACAACAAGAACTCAAACTACACCACCCATCTTATCCCAACTAACACTCGAAGAACCTAGTGTTATACTAACATAAATCTCGAGTATTTTGCAGGAGGATGACTGGAGATCACCCTTCATCACTTACTTGCAAATAGGTAACATCCCTAGCAACATCCAAAATCAACAAAAGTTCAAATGAAGAACGAGCTTCTACACAATGCTCGGAGCCGACTTATACAAAAGAGGATTCACAAGACCCCTGCTAAGATGCCTAAATACAGCAGAGGCCAAATTGGCAATAGATGAAGTCCATGAAGGAGTCTGTGGCACACACATCGGCGGCTGAAGTCTAGCTGCCAAAATCCTCTGAGCTGGTTACTACTGACCGACGTTACAACAAGACTGCATGAATAAAGTCAAAGATTGCAACCACTGCCAACGCCATGCACCCATCATCCATAACCCAGCCGAGCAATTACACACATCCGAGATATGCTAGCCATTCAACAAATGGGGGCTAGATACCCTCGAACCATTTCCACCCGCTCCAAGCCAGGTTAAATTTTTAATTGTCGCCATAGATTACTTCACAAAATGGATAGAGGCTACACCATTAGCAAAAATCACTTCTGAAAAAATGATTTCTTTCGTATGAAAAAACATACTATGCCGTTTTGGTATTCCTCAATCCATCATCATCGATAATGGTAGACAATTTATAGATCAAAAGTTTACAAACTTTTTACAAAATTTCAAAATAGTTCAACAATTATCTTCTGTCGAACATCCACAAACTAACGGCTTAGCTGAAGCCGCCAATAAGATCATTTTGCAGGGACTCAAAAAGAAGCTTGATGACTCAAAAGGAGAATGGGCCGAGCTTATTCCCGAAGTACTATGGGGCTATAACACAACTGAACAATCAGCAACAAAGGAAACACTATTCAAGCTAGTCTACGAAAGCGACGCAATGATACCAATTGAGGTATCCCTACAAAATACCAGAACTACAAATACAAGCGAAAGCGATAATGCCGAAAGCAGAAGAGCCGAGCTCAACCTTGTAGAGGAAGCTCGAGACAAATCCGCACTACAACAAACAGCGACAAGATGAGCTATAGCTCGGAAATACAACAGGAAGCTCAAGCAAAGAACATTCTCAGAAGGAGACCTCGTACTAAGAAAAGTCGAGGACATACGAAAGCCACAAAGACATGGCAAGCTAAGTGCAAATTGGGAAGGACCATTCAGAATACAAAAAGTCGTCGGCAATGGAGCATACAAAATACAAAGACTTGATGGAGCTATACTACCAAATACTTGGAACATATCCTCTCTTAAAATGTACTTCAGTTAGTCTATAAGTCGGACATGGTGATGCACTCTTTTTTTTACTACCAAACTTTATCCCTAAGGAGGGTTTTGCTGGAGAGGTTTTAATGAGGCACACCACCCTGCATTCTTTTCAATCAATCAAATTGCACAACTAAGAAACACAACTATCCATATCCTATCTAACATTCCATTCGCGTAACTACACTCAAACAACCAATAATTACTCTTCGACATATTCAAGCTATTGCAAAACAAATCAAACATTCCATACGTTTATCAAACCTAGTTCTTAACTTACTAAACTTCCTCCAAATACACACAGTGCCAAATAAAAACATTCAAAAGACTATAAATATCACTGATCGTGCATATTTCATTTCACAGTCCTATGCACAGAACGAAAATGCAAGCCGTTCAGAGGTACGAAAAACAAAACCCCGTACCATACGTCATATCCTAATAATTCGATTCTTACGAACAAACAAACACTAATATATCATTACTTTTTCCAAACAAACTCAAAATATGAGATACGAACAAAGCCAAAATATTATCATCATTGTTCAGCTAAAAGCTAGCAATTCATACCAAACAGTCGAGGGGCTAAGAGTCAAACGAAGTTCAAAAGATCTACATACGAAAAGAAAATTGGTCACAAACTATGCACCAGGATTCTCGCCTTCACCTTCGACACCATCATCATCATCCACCAACTCATCACCTATGACCACCTTGCAAGGGTCCATCCTCGACAAATCAGCAGTAGGCACCAAAAACTTAATCTGCTCAACCGCCCTCTCAAACCCAGCCAAAAACATTTTCAAGCCATAGTCCTCTTTTTCAGCTTCAACCTGTTTCTCGGCACCAAGCATAACCAGCCTAGCCTCAAGAGCTGTTTTTTCTTCACCATATTTCTTCATTGAGGTTTTAGCAGCAACCAGTTTCTCCACTAACTGATTCACCATATCCAACGCATCACGCAGCTTGCTACTCTTCTCCAAGTTCTCTCGCATAAGCTGGTCCATCGCAGCCTTATCAAAAGTAGTCCTCGAATGCTTCAACTCCTCAGTCCAACCAATGCACATCAACTGAGCACCAATCACCTGACACGGAACATACACACAGCATCAGCACAACAAATCCAATACATCTACAAACACACTAAAATACTAATCACCTGCAAGTACTGGGCCACCCCAACGTCTCCGACTTCATGAACAAGTTTTACATCCGCAGGGTTCTGACCATGTTCATCGGCCAGCATAGTAAATGGGAAATGCTCACTCCACAGCGACGTTATATCTTCCTCACCACTATAACCATGTAACCCTTTTTGATTGTCCGTAAACTTCTTAACCTGCTCCAGATCAACCTCCTTCAACTCACCTTTCTTTGAATTAGCCCTTTTACGCTTCAAGCTAATTCTCTTAACTGGAGAAGGCTGATTTACCTCCCTTCCTTTCTCTGCCATAGTTTGACTACTAGACCCCTGCTTTTCCACGTTCTTGCTATGGAAAAACACCCGCAAGCTATCAGAAGTGACCTTAGGAGCCCTCCCAACTGCAAATCGAAACAATCAGCAAACCAACCAAATACTGCAAAATACATAAACAAACAAAGAAACAAGCTTATTTACGTATATATTCAGATAACGCATCGCTATCAGTTTCAAGCTCTAAAATATCAACAACAGAAAGAAGGGAGGACGAGGATATATGGTTTACCAAAAACTCAACAACCATTTCATTTTCATACTCCATCCTACCAAGAATCTGCTTAGGCCTTGGAACCCAGAATAAAGGAAATTTCTCTAACAAACAATCATCAATATACCACGAAAAATCACTCTCAACAACACCAACTCTCAGAAACATAGATTTAAAACCCTTAAAAGAGGAACGATACAGGCTGAAGATTGCACGGCCCGGGACACTAGCTAGGTTTAACCAGTAACCCCTCTTTACCCCCTTACATTGAAACAGAGCAAAGAAAACCTCCAACGATGCCTCAATCTCCAACACACCCATCAAAATTTTGAAAGCCCTAATGAACGCCCAAGAGTTTGGATGCAATTGTGATGGCGCACATTTTAACTACATCAACACACCACGCTCAAACTCAGAAAAAGGAAACCTAATTCCTAACTCTACAAAAACAGCACTATACATATAAAAATACTCAAAACTTTCACCACGATGGAAAACATGGTCAGAAGCGTTGCATGGCAAAAACCTAAGGTTAACCCCACTACCTGCCTTAACCCAAGAGGATGGCGAACCCAATTGAGAAATACTCCGATCATCGTCAAATACAGACACCCAACCCTTCACAGACTCAGCAACCCACCCATAAGGATCTGCGGGATCACAAACAAAAACTTCTTCAACAATTTTGTCGACATCATCCACCACCCCCTTCTTCTTCCTACCCTTAACCTTCTTCTCAACTATAATACCTTTTCCCTTATCCATTAGTAAAACAACAAAATAGAAGCAGAAGTAGAAAACACTAACCTTTTCTGCTCATTTCCAATCGCAGGGAAGAAGTAAAAACAGCAGCAGTAACCCAAAAGTCCACAAAATCCACCAGCCCACTAACCTAATCTTCAGGTAAACAGCAAAAACCACCCAAACAAACCCTAACCATTGATTCTGATTACCGTTTTCAAAACCAACGTCCCTGATTAATGACTATCCCTATTCCCAATAAAACTTTAAAAGCACTTCACACGTTTCCCGACAATTTCTCTCTCATCCAAATGTCTACCCAATTTACCGCCAAAACATCAAGCTTGAACCATTTTTTCAAACGCCAACACCAAAACATGTCGATCTTGAGGGCTACCATCATACCCGGTTCTGAGCTATACAATAAGCTCGACCTGTTATCATAGTTGTAAGAACCGAATCGATGATCAAACCGGTCAGGTTATTGGTTCACCGGTTTATTGGTTCAACCGATAAACCGTTGGTTGAACCGGTAAAACCGGTTTCACGTAAATAAAAAATATAAAATACTAAAAATAGTCATAAACTTAATAAATTCAAAATACATATCTTTAGTTCTTTACCAACATTTTAAAAATAACCAAGTTTCAAAGTCTAAATATAACTAATACAAAGATAAACATGAAATTAGTTAGTACTAGTACATTAGCATCTTAATTAAACACAATAAGGATAACAATTCATAAACTAAATCCAAGGAGTGATTTTGAAGTTGGCAAGTTGCTCTTCATCTGACAAATGTGGGGCTACATCCTGATTGGTTTCATTTTGATTTGCATTTTCCATAGAATTATTAGCTCCATCATCATCCCGATCATCTTCCAAATCCAATTGATCTAGCATTATAGATAATGTTTCACAAATTAAGATAAAAAATAATATAAAACATGTTATAAGGCATACGAAAATTATAGTTGATCATAATTCATAAATAAATAAAAGCATACGTAAATCATCTAAAGGTGATTGAAGAGACATATTTGCAAGATCATTTCGTAAAGCATCAACTTCTTCAGGAGTTAAAAATGGTGGTGAATCTTCCAGTATCCATTCCGAATGATCCTCAAATGCATCAAGACAAATTGGATCATAAACTTGGTTTCTCATTTGGTTCCTATGTTATCAATATATTTCGTTACTCATGTGATGATTAAGATTTTAAAATAATGCTTTCAACTTAAAACAATCAAGAAAGTACCTTTGTTGTAACCTTAAGTTGTAATGAACATAAACAAGATCATTAAGTTTTTGATGCTCTAACCGATTCCTCTTCTTTAAGTGAATGTGTTCAAAAATACTCCAGTTACGCTCACAACCTGAAGAGCTACAAGTTTGGCTTAAAACATGAATAGCCAACTTTTGCAAATTTGGTGCTCCACAACCATAAGATTCCCACCATTGATCTTAACATAAAAAACAGATAAATAATTTATCACAATCATAAATATCACATAATAAATACATCACAATCATGAAAGACTAAATTTATAAAGAAATTCACCTGGCATAACAGTGGTTCGTTCACGTATTGCAGAGGGTCTTCCAAAATCTTGCTTAGCATTCCTAAAGATCCTCTTCTCATTTGTCAGCTTAGAATTCAATACAGGATCATCATAAGCATATTTCTCAATGACATCCAACAAGCCAGAAGTCGTTTGTTTGTGCTTTTCAAATTCTCCAGCATTAAATCGAAAAGCTGGATTCAACCAATAACCAGCGGCATGAAGATTTTTCTTAAGTTGTGCATCCCAACGGGTATCTAAAATCTTCAAATAAGGATCAGCAACCTTTTTTCTTTTCTGAAACCTCTTCACTATTTCTTCTCTAGCCTTATAAATAGCTTGATAAAGAAAACCCACGGCAGCTCTGTCTTCACTATCCACAATACGTAAAACACGAACAAGTGGCTCAGTAAGCTTAACAATATCAGTGCATTGACTCCAAAATTTAGAATCCAAGACTTGATCCACAAATTTCTTAGCTTTGGCTTCTTTGGAGTAAGCTTAAACCGATGAATTCCTCCACCCCTAATAAGCTTCTCACAATATATCCATAGCAGAATTGTTTTTCCAGACTCCACAACTTGTTTACAATGACCCCATGCAGGATCGGTTTTTGCTCTATTATTGTTTTTTTGGGTTCCGATTGATGCATCAAGAGTTGATCCTTGTTCTTGCGAAGATGGTGTTTATGATGGTGTATTCGCAGAAGCCATTTGATGAGAGGATAATTTATACGCTTTTTGGCATTATTTTTAAGTAGTTTTAGTATAATTTAGTTACTTTTTACTATATTTTTATTAGTTTTTAAATAAAAATCACATTTCTGGACTTTACTATGAGTTTGTGTGTTTTTCTGTAATTTCAGGTATTTTCTGGCTGAAATTGAGGGACTTGAGCAAAAATCTAATTCAAAGGCTGAAGAAGGACTGCAGATGCTGTTGGATTCTGACCTCCCTGCACTCAAAATGGATTTTTCTGGAGCTATAGAAACCCAATTGGCGCGCTCTCAATTGCATTGGAAAGTAGACATCTAGGGCTTTCCAGCAATATATAATAGTCCATACTTTGCCTGAGTTTTGACGACATACAGCTTGCCATAGAAAGGAGTATAAATGATTGAATGGAAGCAATAGGAAAGCTGAGATTCAGAAAGAGCAAGGCATCTCCATACGCTTATCTGAAATTCTCACCAATGAATTACATAAGTATTTCTATCTTTATTTTATATTTTATTTATATCTTAATTATCAAATCTCCATAACCATTTGAATCTATCTGACTGAGATTTACAAGATGACCATAGATTGCTTCAAGCCGACAATCTCCGTGGGATCGACCCTTACATACGTAAGGTTTATTACTTGTGCGACCCAGTGCACTTGCTGGTTAGTTGTATCGGAATTTTGAAAAAGAATTTGAGATTATGAACGTGCGTAGTGAGTTTTTGGCGCCGTTGCTGGGAATGAATAATCACGATTTCGTGCACCAAGTTTTTGGCGCCGTTGCCGGGGATTGTTCAAGTTTGGACAACTGACGGTTCATCTTGTTGCTCAGATTAGGTAATTTTATTTTAATTTTAAGCTTTTTGTTTTTATTATTCTTATTTTCAAAAAAAATTTCAAAAAAAATAATAAATTATTCTATGTTCTTCAAAATTTTTAAGAATGAATTCTAGAGTTTCATGAGATATGTTGAATCCTGGCTGGCTGTTAAGCCATGTCTAATCTTTTGGACCGAGGTTTCAACTATCCTTAGAAGAGCTTCTTTGTCTTTCTCAACAATTTAGTTGTTGTATGTAATGTTCTGCTGAAGCTTGGCTGGCCATTGGCCATGTCTAGTGTTTTGGACCGGAGCTTTCACTGAAAGCTTGGCTACTAGCCATGTCTAATTCCTGGACCGAAGCTTTAGACTAACATTGCATGATTCCTGGAATTCTTATTAGAAATTTTGAAATCCTTATTTTTCTTTTTTAAATTAATTTTCGAAAAATACTAAAAAAATTTTAATAAAATCATAAAACCAAAAAGAATTTTGTGTTTCTTGTTTGAGTCTAGTGTCAAATTGTAAGTTTGGTGTCAATTGCATGTTTTAATTTCCAAAAAAAAATTCGAAAATTCATACATGTGTTCCTCATGATCTTCAAGTTATTCTTGATGAACTTCTTTGTTTGATCTTTGCATTTTCATGTTTTGTGTCTTTTCTTGTTTTTCATATGCATTTCAATTTGTTAGTGTCTCAACATTAAAAATTTCTAAGTTTGGTGTCTTGCATGTGTGTCTTTTCTTAAAAATTTTCAAAAATAAGTTCTTGATGTTTATCTTGATCTTCAAAGTGTTCTTGGTGTTCATCTTGACATTCAAGGTGTTCTTGCATATTTTTCTTGTTTTGATTCATAATTTTTTTGTCTTGTGTCTTTTTTGTGTTTTTCTCTTTCTTCATTAATAATTCAAAAATCAAAAAAATATCTTTCCCTTATTCTTCTCATAAAATTCGAATATTTGAGTTGACTTTTTCAAAAAATTTTAAAAATCTAGTTGTTTCTTATGAGTCAAATCAAATTTTCAATTTAAAAATCTTATCTTTTCAAAACCTTTTCAAAAATCAAATCTTTCTCATTTTTTATATATATTTTTGAAATTTTTAAAAATGATTTTCAAAATCTTTTTCTTAATTTCATTTCATAATTTCAAAATCTTTACTAACAATTAATGTGATTGGTTCAAAAATTTTAAAGTTTGTTACTTGCCTATTAAGAAAGGTTCAATCTTTAAATTTTAAAATCATATCTTTTAGTTTCTTGTTAGTCAAGTAATCAACTTTAATTTTCAAAATCAAATCTTTCTAAATTTCTTTTTCAAATCTTTTTCAAAATAAATTCCAATCACATCTTTTTCAAAACTTATTTCAAAATCTTTTCTAACTTCTTATCTCTTCAAATTTGATTTTCAAAATCTTTTTTCAATTAACTACTTAACTTTTTGTTTGATTTTAAAATTCTTATTTTTTTCAAAACTATCTAACTACTTTTCTCTCTCTGATTTTCAAAAATCACTAACCATTTTTTTTCAAAAATATTTTTAATTTAGTAATTTATTTAATTTTCAAAATTATTTTGTTTCTCTTTTTGATTTTCGAATTCTAACTACATTTTAAAATAAAAATAAAAATATTTTCCTTTTACTTTATTTAATTTTTGAATTCTTCTCTCTCTCATCTCCTTCTATTTATTTATTTATTTACTAACACTCCTCTCCCACTCAAAAATTCGAACTCTCTCTCCCTCTCTGTGTTCGAATTATATTCTTCTCTTCTTCTACTCATAAAAGGGAATCTCTATACTGTGACATAGAGGATTCCTATTATTTTCTATTCTCTTCTTTTTCATATGAGCAGGGACAAGGATAAGAACATTCTTGTTGAAGCTGATCCGGAACCTGAAAGGACTCTAAAGAGGAAGCTAAGAGAAGTTAAGGCACAACACTCTGGAGAGGACCTAACAGAAATTTTTGAAAAAGAAGAAGACATGGCAGCCGAAAATAACAACAATGCCAACAATGCAAGAAAGATGCTTGGTGACTTCATTGCACCCTCTGCTGACTTCTATGGAAGAAGCATCTCAATTCCTGCTATTGGAGCAAACAACTTTGAGCTTAAGCCTCAATTAGTTTCTCTAATGCAATAGAATTACAAGTTTCATGGACTTCCAATGGAAGATCCGCATCAGTTTTTAGCTGAATTTTTGCAAATCTGTGACACTGTCAAGACCAATGGAGTTGATTCCGAGGTCTACAGGCTTATGCTTTTCCCTTTTGTTGTAAGAGACAGAGCTAGAATATAGTTGGATTCACAACCTAAGGATAGCCTGAACTCTTGGGATAAGCTGATCAGTGCTTTTCTGGCCAAATTCTTTCCACCTCAAAAGATGAGCAAGCTTAGAGTGGAAATCCAAACCTTTAGACAGAAGGAAGGAGAGTCCCTCTATGAAGCTTGGGAAAGATATAAGCAACTGATCAAAAGGTGTCCTACTGACATGCTTCCAGAATGGAGCATCATATGTATATTCTATGATGGTCTGTCTAAGTTGTCAAAAATGTCATTAGACCATTCTGCAGGAGGATCTCTTCATCTGAAAACCCCTACAGAAGCTCAGGAAATCATTAAAATGGTTGCAAATAACCAGTTCATGTACACCCCTGAGAGGAATCCTGTGAACAATGGGACGCCTCAGAAAAAGGGAGTTCTTGAAATTGATACTCTGAATGCCATATTGGCTCAGAACAAAATATTGACTCAGCAAGTCAATATGATTTCTCAGAGTCTGAATGGATTACAAGCTGCATCCAATAGTACTAAAGAAGCATCTTCTGAAGAAGAATCTTATGATCCTGAGAACCCTGCAATAGCAAAGGTGAATTAAATGGGAGACCCTATGGAAACACCTATAATCCTTCATGGAAAAATCATCCAAATTTCTCATGGAAGGACCAACAGAAGCCTCAACAAGGCTTCAACAATAATGGTGGAAGAAATAGGTTTAGCAATAGCAAGCCTTTTCTATCATCTTTTCAGCAACAGACAGAGAATTCTGAACAGAGCCATTCTGGCCTGGCAGCCACAGTCTCTGATCTATCCAAGACCACACTAAGTTTCATGAGTGAAACAAGGTCCTCCATTAGAAATTTGGAGGCACAGGTGGATCAGCTGAGTAAGAAGATTACTGAAACTCCTTCCAATACTCTCCCAAGCAATACAGAAGAAAATCCCAAGAGAGAGTGCAAGGCCATAACCATGACCAACACGGCCGAACCTGGAGAGAGTGAGGAGGACGTGAGTCCCAGTGAGAAAAGCCTCATGGGACGTCCTCTGGACAGAAAAGAGTTTTCCTTTAAGGAACCAAAGGAATCTGAGGCTCATACAAAGACCATAGAGATTCCATTGAACTTTCTTCTGCCATTCATGAGCTCTAATAAATATTCTTCCTCTGAAGAAGATGAAGACATCATTGAAGATCAAGTTGCTAAGTATCTAAGAGCAATCATGAAGCTGAATGCCAAGTTATTTGGTACTGAGACTTGGGAGGATGAACCCCCCCCTTGTTCACCAATGAACTGAATGCATTAATGAGGCAGACATTACCTCAGAAGAAACCGGATCCCGAAAAATTATTCATACCTTGTACCATAGGCACCATGACCTTTGAGAAGGCTCTGTGTGACCTGGGGTCAGGGATAAACCTCATGCCACTCTCTGTAATAGAGAAACTGGGAATCTTTGAGGTACAAGCTGCAAGAATCTCAATAGAGATGGCAGACAAGCCAATGAAATAGGCTTATGGACTAGTAGAGGACGTGCTAGTGAAGGTTAAAGGCCTTTACATCCCTGCTGATTTCATAATCCTAGACACTGGGAAGGATAAGGATGAATCCATCATCTTTGGCAGACCCTTCCTATCTATAGCAAAAGCTGTGATTGATGTTGACAGAGGAGAGTTGGTCCTTCAGTTGAATGAGGACTACCTTGTATTCAAGACTCAAGGTTCTCCTTGTATAACAATGGAGAGGAAGCATGAAAAGCTTCTCTCAATACAGAGTCAAACAAAACCCTCACATTCAAACTCTAAGTTTGGTGTTGGGAGGCCCCAACCAAGCTCTAAGTTTGGTTTTGAGAGGCCACAACAATGCTCTGATTATCTGTGAGGCTCCATGAGAGCTCACTGTTAAGCTATTGACATTAAAGAAGCGCTTGTTGGGAGGCAACCCAATGTTATTTAATTATATCTATTTATTTTCTATTGTTATTTTATGTTTTCTTTAGGTTGATGATCATGTGAAGTCACAAAAACAACTGAAAAATCAAAAACAGAATGAAAAACAGCATTAAAAATAGCTCACCCTGGAGGAAGAGCTTACTGGCGTTTAAACGCCAGTAAGAAGCA
The DNA here is from genome assembly GCF_003086295.3 of Arachis hypogaea. Classification (NCBI taxonomy): domain Eukaryota; kingdom Viridiplantae; phylum Streptophyta; class Magnoliopsida; order Fabales; family Fabaceae; genus Arachis; species Arachis hypogaea. The sequence goes on along the minus strand of NC_092052.1, from coordinate 108,427,259 downwards.
GCAGACTGGCGTTTAACGCCAGAAAGAAGCATCAAGCTGGCGTTAAACGCCAGAAACAAGCACCAAACTAGCGTTTAACGCCAGAACAGAGCATCTACTTGGCGTTTAACGCCAGAAATGGGAGAAAAGCTGGCGTTAAACGCCAGAAACAAGCAGCAACCTGGCGTTTAACGCCAGAAGTGCAATCCAAGGGCGTTTTGCACGCCTAAATGGAGCAGGGATGCTAAGTCCTTGACCCCTCAAGATCTGTGGACCCCACAGGATCCCCACCTACCCCACTTCTTCTTCTCTCCTCTTCACACCCTTTCATAACACTCTTCCCCAAATACCCTTCACCAATCACCTCCATATCTCTTCCCCAAATGCCCCTCACCAATCACATCCATCCACTCTTCCCCAAAAACCCCACCTACCTCCAAATTCAAAATCATTTCCCTCCCAAACCCAACCCTAATCCATGAAATCTAACCTCCCCCCCACCCCTATATAAACCCCTCCACATTACCTCATTTTCACACATTAAAAACACTTCTTTCCCCCCTTGGCTGAATACACACCTCCCCTCTATCTCCTCCATTTTCTTTTTCTTCTACTATTTTCCTTCTTCTTTTGCTCGAGGACGAGCAAATATTTTAAGTTTAGTGTGGTAAAAGTGTTGCTTTTTGTTTTCCATAACCATTAATGGCACCTAAGGCCAGAGAAACCTCAAGAAAGAGGAAAGGGAAGGCAATTGCTTCCACCTCTGAGTCATGAGAGATGGAGAGATTCATCTCAAAGGTCTATCAAGACCACTTCTATGAAATTGTGGCCAAGAAAAAGATAATCCCTGAGGTCCTTTTCAAGCTCAAAAGGAGTGAGTATCTGGAGATCCGACAAGAGATTAGAAGAAGAGGATGGGAAGTTCTCTCCAATCCTATTCAACAAGTCAGAATCTTAATGGTTCAAGAGTTCTATGCAAATGCATGGATCACTAAGAACCATGATCAAAGTATGAACCCGAACCCAAAGAATTGGCTTACAATGGTTCGGGGGAAATACTTAGATTTCAGTCCAAAAAATGTAAGGTTGGCGTTCAACTTGCCAATGATGCAAGAAAATGCATGCCCCTACACTAGAAGGGTCAACTTTGATCAAAAGTTGGACCAAGTCCTCATAGACATATGTGAGGAAGGAGCTCAATGGAAAATTGACTCAAGAGGCAAGCCGGTTCAACTAAGAAGGCATGACCTCAAGCTAGTGGCTAGAGGATGGTTGGAGTTCATCCAACGCTCTATCATTCCCACTAGCAACCAGTCTGAAGTTACTGTAGACCGGGCCATCATGATCCATAGTATCATGATTGGGGAGGAAGTGGAAGTTCATGAGATTATACCTCAAGAACTCTACAAGGTGGCTGACAAGTCCTCCACTTTGGCAAGGTTAGCCTTTCCTCACCTCATTTGTCACCTCTGTAATTCGGCTGGGATTGACATTGAGGGAGACATCCTTATTGATGAGGACAAGCCCATAACTAAGAAAAGGATGGAGCAAACAAGAGATCATGGACCTCAACAAGATCATGAGGAAATTCCTCATCATGAAATCCCTGAGATGCCTCAAGGGATGCACTTTCATCCACAAAACTATTGGGAGTAAATCAACACCTCCCTAGGAGAATTAAGTTCCAACATGGGACAACTAAGGGTGGAGCACCAAGAGCATTCTATCCTCCTCCATGAAATTAGAGAAGATCAAAGAGCTATGAGGGAGGAGCAACAAAAGCAAGGAAGAGACATTGAGGAGCTAAAGCACTCCATAAGATCTTCAAGAGGAAGAACTAGCCGCCATCACTAAGGTGGACCCGTTCTTTAATCTCCTTGTTCTTTATTTTTCTGTTTTTTCGTTTACCATGCTTTATGTTTATCTATGTTTTATGTTTTTACTACATGATCATTAGTGTCAAGTGTCTATGTCTTAAAGCTATGAATGTCCTATGAATCCATCACCTCTCTTAAATGAAAAATGTTTTAATTACAAAAGAACAAGAAGTACATGGATTTCAAATTCATCCTTGAGATTAGTTTAATTATTTTGATGTGGTGACAATACTTTTTGTTTTCTGAATGAATGATTAAACAGTGCATATGTCTTTTGAATTTGTTGTTTATGAATGTTAAAATTGTTGGCTCTTGAAAGAATAAAGAAAAAGGAGAAATGTTATTGATGATCTGAAAAATCATAAAATTGATTCTTGAAGCAAGAAAAAGCAGTGAATAACAAGGCTTGCGAAAAAAAAATGAAATGGCAAAAATAAAAGAAAAAGAAAGAAAAAGAAAAAGCAAGCGAAAAAAGCCAATAGCTCTTTAAACCAAAAGGCAAGAGCAAAAAGCCAGTAACCCTTTAAACCAAAAGACAAGGGTAAAAAGGATCCAAGGCTTTGAGCATCAGTGGATAGGAGGTCCCAAAGGAATAAAATCCTGGCCTAAGCGGCTAAACCAAGCTGTCCCTAACCATGTGCTTGTGGCGTGAAGGTGTCAAGTGAAAAGCTTGAGACTGAGCGGTTAAAGTTGAGGTCCAAAGCAAGAAAAAAAGAGTGTGCTTAAGAACCTTGGACACCTCTAATTGGGGACTTTAGCAAAGCTGAGTCACAATCTGAAAAGGTTCACCCAGTTATGTGTATGTGGCATTTATGTATCCGGTGGTAATACTGGAAAATAAAGTGCTTAGGGCCACGGCCAAGACTCATAAAGTAGCTGTGTTCAAGAATCAACATACTGAAATAAGAGAATCAATAACACTATCTAAATTCTGAGTTCCTATAGATGACAATCATTCTGAGCTTCAAAGGATAAAGTGAGATGCCAAAACTGTTCAGAGGTAAAAAGCTACTAGTCCCGCTCATCTAATTGGAGCTAAGTTTCATTTATAGTTGGGATTTATTGTATATTCTCTTCTTTTTATCCTATTTGATTTTCAGTTGCTTGGGGACAAGCAACAATTTAAGTTTGGTGTTGTGATGAGCGGATAATTTATACGCTTTTTGGCATTGTTTTTAAGTAGTTTTTAGTATAATTTAGTTACTTTTTACTATATTTTTATTAGTTTTTAAATAAATCACATTTCTAGACTTTACTATGAGTTTGTGTGTTTTTCTGTGATTTCAGGTATTTTCTGGCTGAAATTGAGGGACTTGAGCAAAAATCTGATTCAGAGGCTGAAGAAGGACTGCAAATGCTGTTGGATTCTGACCTCCTTGCACTCGAAATGGATTTTCTGGAGCTACAGAAACCCAATTGGTGCGATCTCAATTGCATTGGAAATTAGACATCCAGGGCTTTCCAGAAATATATAATAGTCCATACTTTGCCCGAGTTTTGATGACGCAAACTGGCGTTCAAACGCCAACTTCCTACCCTATTCTGGAGTTAAATGCCAGAAACAGGTTGCAAATCAGAGTTAAATGCCAGAAACAGGCTACAACCTGGCGTTTAACTCCAAAAAGAGTCTCTACACATGAAAGCTCAATGCTTTGCCCAAGCACACACCAAGTGGGCCCGGAAGTGGATTTCTATATCATTTACTTATCTTATGCAACCCTAGCCACTAGTTTAGTATAAAAACTACTTTTAGTGATTTATTTTACATCTCTGGTTAATCTTTTGGATAATTTTATGTTCAGAGATCATGTTTAGGGGGCTGGCCATTCGGCCAAGCCTGGACCTTCATCACTTATGTATTTTCAACGGTAGAGTTTCTACACCCCATAGATTAAGGTGTGGAGCTCTGCTGTTCCTCATGAATTAATGCAAAGTACTATTGTTTTCTTATTCAATTCAAGCTTATTCCTATTCTAAGATATTCGCTTGCACTTCACCATGATGAATATGATGATCCGTGACACTCATCACTATTCTCAACCTATGAACGCGTGCCTGACAACCACTTCCGTTCTACCTTGGATTGAGCGTTTATCTCTTAGCCTCCATTCCAAAAGATCGGAGTCTTCGTGGTATAGGCTAGAATTATTGGTGGCCATTCTTGAGATCCGAAAAGTATAAACCTTGTCTATGGTATTCTGAGTAGGATTTGGGATGGGATGACTGTGACGAGCTTCAAACTCGCGAGTGTTGGGCATAGTGACAGATGCAAAAGGATCAATGGATCCTATTCCAACATGATCGAGAACCGACAGATGATTAGCCGTGCGGTGACAGCGCATTTGGACCATTTTCACTGAGAGGACGGGAAGTAGCCATTGACAACGGTGATGCCCAACATACAGCTTGCCATAGAAAGGAGTATGAATGATTGAATGGAAGCAGTAGGAAAGCAGAGATTCAGAAGGAGCAAAGCATCTCCATACGCTTATCTGAAATTCTCACCAATGAATTACATAAGTATTTCTATCTTTACTTTATATTTTATTTATATCTTAATTATCAAATCTCCATAACCATTTGAATCTGCCTGACTGAGATTTACAAGATGACCATAGCTTGCTTCAAGCCAACAATCTCCGTGGGATCGACCCTTACTCATGTAAGGTTTATTACTTGGACGACCCAGTGCACTTGCTGGTTAGTTGTATCGGAATTGTGAAAAAGAATTTGAGATTATGAACGTGCGTACTGAGTTTTTGGCGCTGTTGCTGGGAATGAACAATCACGATTTCATGCACCACCATTCTAAAAGAATATGGAGTACCAAAACAGCAAAAGTATAAAACAATAGCAATCCTAAATTCCCTAATTCCTATTCCCTATTCAGCAAGACAGCAACCTTAAAGGCTTAAATAGTTAAATTCACAGCAATCTTAAATAGTTACATTATTCACAGCAATCTTAAATATTCACAGCACAAGCATATTCATAACAGAACAACATTAGATTAACATTATTCATATTCAACAAGCATATTCAACACCTCGGTTTCAAGAATTAGTCAACAAGCATATTCATCCCAGAACAAATCAACAAAACAACAAATTTTCACGTTTTCAATAAGCATATTCAACATAGAACAAATCAACAAAACAACATAATTCATATTTCATAGATTCAAGCTTTCAACAAGCATATTCATCCCAGAAATTTTAAGTTTTCAACACAGAATAGAATAACATAGGAGATTGCAGTTTAAGGTTACTAGAGAACAGAGGGGAAGTGCAGAACAACATTATTCATAAGTCATAACACTGTAACAGCAAGAAATGCAGAATAGACTACAGAGGAGAACTGGAGCTAACCTGTTTGACACAGCAGAAGAGCGAGGCAACGGCGAGGTCAACGATGCAGCAACGGCGATAACGACGGCGCGGCAACGGCGACGGCGATGAGAGACAGACGCGGGTCTGTCCTGTTCCTACTTCCTTAGTTCCTTCAAACTTCGGAGTTCAGACCGGCGGAGAGACGAAGAAGACGACCGCGGGCGGCTGGCGGCTGGCAGCTGGCGGCGGTGGCTGGGTGAGTGACACTGTGACAGAGTGGGGTGAGGTGGTGGCGAAGAGGGTTAGCCGTTAGGGGATTAGGGTTGGGGGGAAAAGTGGAAAGTGGAACCTGGGAGTGGGGTTTGGGGGGTAGTGCGTATACGACGAGACTTTTTTTTTTAACCAAAACGACGTCGTTTTGGAAAATGAATAATAAAAAAAAAAGCGCTTCCGAACCGGTCGGTTAACTAGAAATCGCCGGTTTTCCGATTTTTATCAAAATCGGCCTGTTCAATCCGGTTCTTAACGGTTCTCTTCCTTATCCAATCATATCACTCAACCGGACTGGTTAGGAATCCGGTTCACCGGTTTTTTGGTCGAACCGGCCGGTCCGGTCCGATTTTTATAACTATGTCTGTTATACCTCGGCTCAGAAAAACAGGTCAAGCTTGGGGGCTATGATCCGTTACTCAACCCTGGCCTACAACCGCTATAACCTCGGAACCTGGTATAGCTGGCAGATATACTCTCCCCAACGACCTCCCCACTCAGGCCAGTATCATCCCAACAAATCCAAATGATAACAAACCTCAGACCCCGTCAAACCTGCAACAAAGATATGAATAACTGATCCATATAACAAACCACTCAAACAACTCACTATAAAGACTAATGAACTACTGATCTGAAGGTACGCTATTCACTCTGAATATCATCTCTATTACTCATACTCTTACTTACTTGAGCGTTGGAGTCCCTTTATAGGTATCCAACGCCGCCTCCCCACAAAAAACAATGTTCCACTCCCCTTACTCCAAAAAAAACCAGTTCAAATATCATAAGAACGAGCTATACCTCAAAATCTATTTTCACTCATGAATATATTAAAATATAAAAATATATTAAAAATAAATTAAATAATAAATATAATAAATATATAATAATTAACTTTAATAACTATTTTTGTTTGAGAATTATATGAGATTGTCAATTGTGACGCCTAGGAGATATAAAGGTGAAGCCCTTAAATAATGTCACGTCCACGGTAACGTTTTTAGTTTGTGGGTATTTTTGACATTTTGGATAACCGTCAAGGTAATTAATAACTTAATCATAAATGAGTAAGAAGAGCACCAAGAGGGTGGAAATTGGTAAAGATGGTTAAAGATAGGGAAAGCAAACTCATAAGCGACACGTAAGAAGAAATGGAACGACAGACACGTGGAGGGAGATGATTGGTGTTTGAAAAAATCGGCGGGTGGACGACAAGGTAGTGGATCCATTTCACTTTCCTTTTTTTGTTATATTCAATTATTCATTGCAATTCCTAAGAGTTAGAGAGTCACAAAAGCAACGGAATGTGTCTAAGCTAAGCAAGCCAGTAGTTAAAGTCATCTATCTTTTGATGGCGGTATGTGATCTAGTTGTGAGCAACCTGACGATCATCTATGTAGCAGTGATCGCGTGCGTTAAGGCATACGGGCTTATTGTGTGTGGTCAAAGCTTCGGCGGTGGCTTTGTGGTGATTGTGTCCACCACCGTAGTCGCTTTGATCCTTGTGGCCACACTCACTTGGGACGTGTCGCGTAAAGCCACGTGTCCTTTCAGCCGCCGTCATGCTCAGAGCCTAATTAACCACCATGACCATGAGATGTGCAAGGGAGGCATATGCTGGCACGGCGTCGCGGTTAGATCCCCAGCTTCTCACATCCGTTTCAGACTCCCCCAGCAGATTCCTTACGCCGCTTTCTAATACTTCAGTTTCCAAAATTCATAATACTAGTAAAGGTACAGAGAGAGACCAACATATATAAATGTATATCGTTGCTGTTACTACAAGATTTCCGCTTGGATTTTGTTATTATTATTATTATTATTTTGGGTTAGGTATTATATATATGCGGCAGCTTTACCCAATGTTTGGTGTTTGTTCATATTAATTTAGAGTATATATACTTATATACTAATAGCTTTGTGTAAAATGTTGATCGGAGATAGATAGATGGAATTTCATGTGAATAAATAAGAATTTCCATTTTGTTTGGTACCAATGCACAGTGAATTTCAGTTTTGATCTTCAATTTAAAGTCTCTTGGCATTATTTGCTGCGTGATACAGTGAAGGATGTTATAATTAAGAGTGATATGAATGTGGTGCCTGTTGGATGGAGGAGGAGGGAGCAGAGTGGGTAGAGTCATTGGTTGGCGGAGGTGAAAGGTGTGATCACTTCTTCTTGGTAATATACATGTGGGTTTTTGGTAATTGCTCTTCACTCTATTGGCCGAGTAAACTTTGTTTTCTCACGACGAACATTGTGTACAACTTGATTTTATTTATTTATTAATATTTTCACTACGGACATGTTAATATTATTATTGCTTGTCGGAGTGATGGGAAAATGAAATCTACACCTGGCTGGCTAGAGGAGTGAAGGGGGACCATGCTGGTTGAATATATCTAGCGCTTTTCGTATAATATCTCGTTCCTTAAGTAGCCAGCGAGTACACTATAGTCAGTGTATTATATTAGATATTGTGTATAACATTATAAGTGGGTTATTATGTTGTTTTTTATTTTAGTGATGCATCTTATTTTAACTTATTATTCTATTCTGTTCAATAACTTTTATCCAAAAAAATGAAAAATATTTAACAAGTGATGTACGAATTAATAGTTGCGAACAAGTCAAATAAACAATATTAACAATGCTTTTAAGTTTTAACGCTACTGTGTTGAGAATCAGACTGGCAACTAAACCAAAATGCCATATTGACCCACAAAATGTGAAGACACACGGCAACGATGCGGGAAGTAACAACAAAAAAGGCTCCACATAATTAGATAGATGGGATCATATGTAAGCAAAGAAAATTCCTATCAGGAATTTCGTCGGTGACTTCTTTCTGTTTCTATTTCTTCAATCTAACTATATATAATTACATAGTACCCATGCACCGAAGTACCATTCTGATGGTGAGAAACATGATACTGTGCCAATAATTTTCTGACATATTAATAGTTTTCAATAGTGATAATATCAGAAATCAGAAGCTACTTTCATGGAGGTCAAGAATGCTTTTAGCCAAATGGATGCGAGTTCCAACTAATATTTGTAATTGAAACCATACATTGGGTCAGTATTGCACATGTCTACGAAAACATGAATAGATGTACTCTTTTATACACCTAACGTTCAAGGTTCAATGTTAGACTGTGAGTGCTGAAATGACAATCATAATATTCAAATACCAGGGAAAAACATCAGAACATTCATTTTTTCTTTTCTTTTGTCACTCCATTCTTCTTTTTTTTTTTTTTTTTTTTTTTGACACACACTTTAGTCCCTCTCTCGGGGCAGCTTTTTACAGTATTAGTCAAAGGCTTAATTGTGGGAAAGAGCCCAAAACGCCTATTGTAGAAGCAGGGCACAGATATTTATAACCTTCCCCCAAAAAATACATCCTACCGTTTAATGCGTATTAAAAGTGATGAAGGTTGCAGAATTTAGTTCCTTTAGCTCTTTAGTGGTCACGCTACAGATGAGGGTTGTTTTTAGCTTTAAGCAAGCGCAGAAGAGTGATGCTACCATTTGATATTTTCTGATCAATTGCAGCTAACTTTCTTGTCCCCTGCAAACCATACAAATATCGAACCTTACATATATTTTTAGGGTCATTCCAATATAACTATGATGATGACTACGTTAACTATAGTATTTTAAAAAGTATTGTTAAAATTAAAATAATGCTTTTCTATTGTTAAACAATGCTTTTTAAAAAGTGTTTGCTTAAAAAAAAGTATTACCAAAATGAAAAAAAAAAAATATGACTTTAAGTTAACAACACTTGCATAATTACCATAACCACCATAGCATAGTTATACTAGACTCTCTAGTATTCTTAATACAAACTTATCGTATGAACAGAAGTTCAAAACATTGAAAGAGACAAAAAAAACAAAGAAAACAAAAAGCGAATATATAAGTTGGAATTGCAGAGAACCACAGACTACAAGTCTACATATAATCACCTTAAATTTCTCGCTCTCGTCAATATCAAAGGTAAAGTCCCTTGATAACATGGATGACTTAGGCATAAGTGTTCTGATAAAGAGACATAAAATAATAAGATATAATCCGTTAAAATGAAATCCGCAAGCGTGGAACAAAAACAAAACATGGCATGGTTAAACATTGACTCATTAATACAAAAACAAAATTACCTTTTCGGTCTCAGAGGTTTGCAGGAGTTATTGATTCCTATCTCACCACGTGGATCTCCCACAAGGTCACGTGTACTAGATGAAATACCTTCGGGAGAAGATGAATCCAAAACCACGTCTTTGATTAACGATGAAGATGCCAACGATCCCTGAAAATGGATTAAAAGAGGGATGGTTAGTTCATATAACAGCTACTATTCAAAACATACAAGCTTGATTTCCTTTTCCTACATACTAAAGGTTAAGTACATATCATACTAAACTATATGCTTAAACTTCTAATATAGGCGATTTTGAACTTAGATGACCAAGTATAGCAAGCAAGAATTGGATTTGACGGCTCTATTTAGCTAAAATGGAATTGAATTATAGTCTCCTAAAGACAAAATAAGTTTGGCCTCTTTTTCATGCATAAGTTTGACCTTAAGTTTGCATACAGTTGACTTAAATACATAAGTAGAATATAATGACAATGCTTAGTTATTGTCGTTGTCGGTTATTTTACTAACGTAATCATCATCATTAGATTTTCAATTACCACAAATAAACTTGAGGAAATCAATAAATAGAGCACAAATAGTACTCACACATGATTTCTTGATTGCGTCCTCCACCTCCAAACCAATATGATGCCCGGGTTTTGACGAGGAGGCCTGGACTTCCCTATAGAATTAGACAGGAATAAGGAACAAGCGTATTACTTCAAACACAAGAAAGGAAAGCTGGTACCACTAAGGAAGATCATTAGTCACAAGACTAACCGATCTGATTTCTCAGAATCTGCTTGTATACAAGGAGCGCCAGACATAGGCTTTCCATCTGACTCCTCAATTTTATCTGATTTTTCTGAATTTGATTGTGTACATGAAGCACCATGCGTAGACTTTCCATCTGATTCGTCAGAATCTGGTAGTGTACAAGAAGAACCATGCATAGACTTTGCATCTGAATCATTAGTTTTATCTGATTTTTCAGAATCTGATTGTGCACATGAAGCACCATGCGTAGACTTTCCATCTGATTTGTCAGAATCTGGTAGTGTACAAGAAGCACCATGCGTAGATTTTCCATCTGATTTGTCAGAATCTGGTAGTGTACAAGAAGCACCATGCATAGACTTTGCATCTGAATCATTAGTTTTATCTGATTTTTCAGAATCTGATTGTGCACATGAAGCACCATGCGTAGACTTTCCATCTGATTTGTCAGAATCTGGTAGTGTACAAGAAGCACCATGCGTAGATTTTCCATCTGATTTGTCAGAATCTGGTAGTGTACAAGAAGCACCATGCATAGACTTTGCATCTGAATCATTAGTTTTATCTGATTTTTCAGAATCTGATTGTGTACATGAAGCACCATGCGTAGACTTTCCATCTGATTTGTCAGAATCTGGTAGTGGACAAGAAGCACCATGCGTAGATTTTCCATATGATTCATCAGAATCTGGTAGTGTACAAGAAGCACGATGCATAGACTTTACATCTGAATCATTAGTTTTATCTGATTTTTCAGAATCTGACTGTGTGCATGAAGCACCATCCATAGACTTTCTATCGAACTCTTCAGAGTCTGGTTGTGCCCAAGAAAAACCATGTACAGGCTTTCCATCTATTTCATCACTAGTGTTTGATTTTTTAGAATCTGACCGTGTACAAGCACCAAGCATAGGCTTCCCATTTGACTCAACAATTTTAAGCTCAGATGATTCCTGAGGAACGGACGCCAAATGGTGAAACATAAAGATAAAAAAAAATAAGGTAAATATGGCATGCACATATTAACAAATGGAAAACAACTCACATTCAATATCTTGCTCGCAGCCTCGTCAACTGTCACAGCATCATAGCAGCACAGTTCTGAGTTCTCAGAATCTGAATGTGTAAAGGATGTACTAAGCTCGGGGACATCTCCTTGATCAACTCTAGACACATTTGATGGTGGTGCACAAGATGTATCCTGAAAAGATGAGCAGAAAACATATATGATGCAATCTGAAGCTTGCCTATATTTAAAATCTACACACAGAACCAGTATCTCGGTTCACCCATTAGATGAGTTAACTCTTAATGTAGCCTATATTTGCCAGTTAATACTACAGCCAGTTTTTTGGTCATTGAAAATTCACAGTGCATTATCTTCTAAATATAAATGAGTTCAAATCACTATGTAAAAATCAATTAACAATAAGTAACAAATAGCACGTGCACATTAACAAGGAGACTCAACTCACACTTGATATATTGTCCACAGCCTCCATCTCAAATGAATTCTGGTTCTTTGACAAGGAGTTCAAAACTTCCCTAAATTATTATTCCAAACAGGAATTATAGAACAAGCATATCAGTTTAAAGCCAAGAAAAATATGCAGAAGATCATTCATTATTCACATGACTAACCGGTTTGATTTTTCAAAATCCAACTGGGAACAAGTAGGTGTAGGTTCTTCATCTGATTCTACAAGTTTAGGCTTCGGTGATTCCTGTATAGTTAATAAAATACTTAATAACATTGCAATTTGAAGCTCACATCCTATGTTTGGTTGGCGTAAATTTAACCCAAATGAATTGTGCAAATTTACACTTGAAATACATAGCACACAGCTATTACAAAACACATTATGATGGATGCCTCTGGTAGTATACCTGGTCAACTTAATCTATTGGAGTTTCAATTCACCAGCGAAAAGATTTTTAAATATATTAAAGCCTAAATATACCAACTAGTAAAGTCAACATGGCCTTTAATTTTAAATGACCACAAACCAATATCACAAAATTCAACCAAGAGAAATAATAAATAGCAAGGAGATCCAAACCTCCCTACATATTACAAAGTATACAAATTTGGATCAAGCACATAAGTTCAAAGCAAAGAAGGAAGAAAAAGGACGAGCTGGAACCACAAGCCAAAGATCATTAGACATGGACATTAGTCACAACTAACCGATCTGAGTTTACAGGAAATATCAACAATAACCTCTTCATCTGACCAGTCAAAACTATCCTGAGATGATTCCTATTCATAACGATGTTTATTGGAAACTAAAAAGGCAACATAAAATTCAATGTTTTATCAGTTGAGACATTCAATAGTATGCATCTAGCAGGTGTTACTGTTTATATTGAAGCCTAAAATTAATTGCTGGTGTAATGAATCCTAATATACCAAATACATCCAACTTCACTTGAAAAATTCAATATCACTTTTTACCTTCCCTTTTCTGCAACAAGTGCAGTGAGCCTTAAACTCGTTAAATTCTGTTTCCAGCACTAAAAGTTTTTCCTTCTCATATCCAATGCATTCTTTAAGACTTTGTATTTCCTTCTCTGCAACCTGATTATAAAAATGTAATTTAGAACGGAATATCTATAGACATTAATGTCAAGGCACCCTTAAATTTTCTTCTCCCTATTACCTTCAATTTAGAATTATATTCTTTCAGCACACTCCATAAAACTTTAGCAAAATTCCTCATTATAATATGGCTTCTTTCCCTCTGGGACTGGCTATCACACTTTAAGTCGAAAGAAACAGGATGGCTTGCATCTAATTTGCACAATGTTGAACTGTCTGCTACAAATTCAATACTTTAGAATTCAGATCCAATGTAAAAAGAATGGATTGATGGATCCCTATGTGTAGTATCAAGCAGGACAGGAAGAGGAAGTAAAAAAAAGAAACAAACAGAGAAGAAAAATCAAGTATAATGTCTACCTTTTTTAGAAGTGTTTGATTCATCAATGGTTGTTCCATCATTCTGAAAATAACAAAAAGAAATATTATAATGGATCATTCACTCATTTAGTATGCTGCATGAAAATAGCTTTATTCAGTTCCTTGAATCCAATCCATAATTAAGTGGCTTATGTAAATTGCACAGGGAAAAAAATCATTTCATAGAAATAGGTATGAAGAGGACACACATTAGACTGACACAAATATAAAAAACATAAGGTTACAACCATAGAACATCAACAGTCCTGAACATCACAAGTCGCAAACATGACATTGTGGTAGTTTGTAAATTATCTAGATTCGTCATTGTCATAATAATGACTCCATTCTAAAATCCAATCCCAATTTTTCATCTTCTGGTTTTCAAATTCCACTTTCCGAATTCCAAATGAAAACTTCCTTAATATTTTATATGCAGCTCTTTGCCATTGGATACTGTGATAATGTAAGTAAAAAATATTTATCTAAAACTGCAAGTTTAGAAAGCCTCAGCTGTCCAAAATAGCAAATAGCTCATGTGAAGAGAATTCAAAATCCATGACGTAAGAATGTGAACAAAAGATTTAGCTGTAATTATAAGCTAATAAAAAACAATCTCTAATTATTTTAAGAAACCTATATTAGAACTTGGACGTAAAGGAGAACCTGTACAGCATCTTCACTAGTGTCAAGTTTCATTTTTTTTCGGTGTTCTACTCTTATTATCGGTGATGGTTTTGCCCAATCCATAGTAGATGATGCTTGGTGATGCCTCTTTTTGGGAGCCATATTTGGTTGTTCAGCTTCATTGTACCTTAAAACATTGAAAGATAGCCTTAGAAGCCAATATTCGGTGCTGAAAGTGAAATTAGACAAAATACAGGATGACAATGAATTTACTTGATTTGCATATATGGAGAAGCTTGTCTCAACAGGTGCGAAGTATCCAGATAATCTTCAACTCCTGACTTTGCTGTTAAAAGCTATTAACACCACATATATAAATTAGACAATTATAAAATTCATCATACATTACAGCAAGTATGTCATAACTCAATGGCTAGTTTTAGAAGATATGCTTACCAAAGTCATCCGCTTCTTCCCAACCAAATAATCTCGCATGTACCTAGTCAACTGTAGTAGTATTAAAAAAAAAGTCAGTTTTGTAACCTTTTCTTTCCTATTTTCAAAGTTAGTCTAGAAGAGATCTGTAAACTAAGTTAACAAGTGAGCATGGTTGCCCATGCTAGTTAATGACTTGAGCCTTAAAAAATGGTAAAATGAGGAAAATATAATCCATCAAAAACCAATAAAAATCATAACAAAACATTACCATTGAATTCTGGAAGTGCTTTTGCAATGGCTTCTTGGGATTTTTTTGGTGCTCCAACAAAGACTGAAAGGATAGATAATCAACAAAATATACACAGAACAAATAGAGAAGTAGAGTGGAAGAGGTGAAGAGGTTCAACATTTGCCAAATGAGGATAGTAGTGTACAAAAAGCACGTAAGTCCTGTCTGCTTAAAGTGCAACAACCAACAGCGTCAATTTATAATTAGAAGTATAGGCTACGTACTCTCAAGCATAAGCCAAACACCATTAGCGTGTTGTTGATGAAATTGCTTTCAAGCAACCTTGTCCCCTACAATATCACAAAAACATAACTCGGCATAAAGACAAAAGCAAAATTTCTACAATAGGCACTCCCTATCAGACTAATATGTTATGCTACTGTCTAAAACTACAAGGCTTATTAATCAACACCAACTCCAAATTAACCCTCTTTGCCTACAATAGTTTGGTAAAAAGGAATGAACCTGATTCCCAGTTCTCTTTTCTCTTTCTGCTCCAGCAAGGTCAATGATAGACAAAACAACACTATCTGACTTGGGATTCAACACTCCCTCACACATTACGGGAACATCACGAATGTTAATGATGCATTGTGACCGGCTGTAAGAACCCAAAATTCAAACGAAATTAATAATCAACATGGTTGGTTCGCTAATAAGCTACTATTTTCCCCTTTTCTAGGGTAAGGAAAAAACATTCCCAAATTCTTCGTTTTTATTTTACCTTGACTGACTGTTTGTTTTTGTCATTGCAGTTGCACGTTTTGCAACTGCTTGTGCTATTAAAGATTCTGCCTGTTCAGTATTGGAGATGAGAACCTGCTAGGACAAACACAAGAATATGAAAAATGATGAATTCCATATTATACACATGAAGAAACAAAATAATGTAAAATTAACAAATATGTAGAAATTAACCTCTTGCAGTCCTTTTATGGCCGACTGTCGCATGCTCAGTTCACCACCATCTGGTAATAAATCATAAAGCTTCTCTGATTTGCCGCGTTCCGTACATATCTCAAATATTGAGATATAAAAGGATCTGCCAGTTGAACAATATAAATGTTAAAAAACAGTTCTAGCCGCATTTCACAGCCTATGACTGTTCCAACATGTTTGTGTTACAAGAATAACTGAAATTTGAACAAACACTGAAATCAATTTAGTCTTAAAGTTATATGTTCTCTGTTTGGTAATCTGGAAGTGCCATCTATGGTGGGACATCGGCATATTTTGCTCATTCAAACAAACACTTTCCAACTGAACAAATTAAGTTTGGCTATGATAACATAATCAATTTCACAGTACCACCGAAAAAATGGAAACGTGTGTAGCTAATTTGTGCAACTACAATTCATACAAATGATATGAAATGCAGTAAAACATTATACCTAGGTGAGTTTTTGGCCTCTGACAGAGTCTCCTTGAAAATATGGCGGAGGACCAGGGGCACCATTCCAGGATCCCTTGGGCTCCCAAACACAGTGTGTGTCTTGCCGGATCCACTAGGCCCCAGCGCAGCCACCATTCCACTTTCACCCTCAAGAAACGCATCCACCATAGGTTTCACCATTCTCTCATACACTTCAAACTGAAATTAAAATTCCAAGTAATTAAAAAAAAAAAAAAAAAGCACATAACTCTACAAGCTTAAGAGAACAAAACAAAGAGAATGAGTACGGTTCCTTACCTGAGAAGAATCAGAAGAGAAAACATGAGAGAAACCTCTGTACGTCTCCGATTTGATTCGCTTCGAATCCTGCAAATCCAAAGGGGGAGATAACGTCACTGACTGTGAATCGTTCACCAATATGCACGAAGTATCGGAGCTCTTCTTCTTCTTCGAGGTTTTGGATGCTGCTGCTGCAGCGGCGCTGCTCTTCTTCATTGGATTCTGAGGCCACACGCTCTTTCCTCTCTCGTGCGGAGCTCGACTTGGAGACTCTGTAGGGAGGGGTCGGATTCTGAGGAAAACTCTGAGGTTATCGTTTTCTTGCTTGTTTTCTATGGATGCCGCCGAGGGAACCTCCGGCATGTTCTGCGCAGCGAACAAAACGTCGTCGTTGGGAAATGGTGGAATTTCGCACAAGTTGAAGTTCTGTGGAGCGTATTTCGGTGTGTCGCGAGCTTTCCGATGGGGGTTCCGGCGAATCGTCACGGTGTAAGGGCACGGCGTTGAACTGTTCAAGTCCTCCATCGTCAATACTGAATAGCCGTTTTTTTCAAAATGAAAAGTTAAAATGAGGGAAGATTTAAATACTTACAAATTAATAAACTTTTCATTTTGAAGAAAACGGCTCGGCGTATATACCATAGTTGTTAAAATTGAATTGGTGATCGAACCGATTAAGTTATTGGTTTATTGATTTATTAGTTTAACCGATAAATTATGGGTTGAATCGATAAAATTGGTCTCACGTAAATATAAAATATAAAATAGTTAAAAACTTAAAATTAAAATTTGAAATATATATATCTTCACTAACATTTTATGAAGAATCAAGTCTCAACTTCTAAAAATAACTAATATAAAAAAATCATAAAATTTATTAGTAATACTACAATAGTATCTTAATTTGACATAATAAAAAAATAATTAATTCACAAAATCTATAATCTAACTATAATATTAGTAGATTTTAACACTAATATCAAAACAAATAACCTTAATCACAATACTAGCATTGAAATAGATCTAAGTAAATTAATAATTTTTTAGTAAAATTTATATTTATATTAATAATAGTATATAATTAATTTGAAAAATAGAAAAAACAAAAATTAAATTAAATTAGATATTTATGTTACTATATAATTAATATTTGTCACAAATAGTAATAAAAAGAGCAATGGCCGAGTGGCAAGTGGAAGCTGCTTTTGCTCAGAGGTTCTTGGTGGAGACATTTTAAAAAAATTTTCAAGCAGACCGGTTTGCACTGGTTCTCGTTGATTTTGACCGGTTTGATCCGGTTCTTACTGGTTCACACTGGTTTTCTTCTTTAAACGGTCAAAGGAGTAAATCGAATCGGATTAGGATTTGGTTCATCAGTTTTTCGGTCGAACCAGCCGGTCTGGTTCTGTTTTTATAAGTATGGTATATACGCTTAAGTTGAGCTATAGCTTTGGGCGCTAATCTATTTAATATATAAGGTAGCGTTTAGAAGAGAGACAGACACTGAGAGACTGAAATTGAAAGATAAAAACTGAGACTAAAATAAGTTTTAGTATTGCATTTAGTATAAAGTGGGAGACAGACACTAAAATAAGAATGAAGTTCTAATTTAATTTGTACAAAGGGTAAAGTTGGAATTAATTAATTGAAATGATGATATTTTAGGTATAAAATATTATTAAAGTTTCAATCTTTGTTCTCAAAACTTCCAGTCTCCTGTGTTCCCACTTTTTTGAAAGTATTGAAATACTGAAGTTTTAGTACTAGTCTTTGAGCCAACAAAAAAAATATTGAGTCCCAGTTTCACAGTTTCCATCTCACTACCTCAAAACAAACGCTAACTAAAAGAAGGCAAAACAATTACTCCCGTTCTGAAACCCCAACACATGTCTTTGATTCTGCCTCCATAAGCTCGACACGTGGAAACAAAGTTATTTCAATTTTGTGTTTTGCTCCTCAGCAAAAACTTCTTACCTGGTGGAATCTACGGGCGAGACGTTTGTCTAGTGGATTGAAGGGAGTGAATCTCGAAGCAATTCCAAAACCACCATCTAGCGAAAGAAAAGGAAAATGCTAGTTTTGGATTGGATGATTAGGATAAACAATGGATTGAGAAATCATTGTGTCTGATGGAGAAGAAGAAAAGAAACAGCAATCTTTTTCCTAAATTCTAAGGTAGCCTTTTATCCATTGTGTTTAGTGCATGTTAGAACATCATCAATCCCAAACGATGGGATCAACGACTGATACTTTGCTCTGATTGGTTGAGTGGACTTAATCTCGGATTTCCAACATGTTTTGCTCGATTGAAAAATTTAGTCTGTTGGTTTAAACGATGGCCTAATTTTGGCACGACTTCGTGAAATATAAAATCCGGTGAAGAACTTTTCTTATGACATGGTCTTTATATATTGGAAGCCAGTAGTTTTATTTTACCATAACTATTTTGTCTGTTGAATCTTTCATCCCACTATCCACAGAGCTTTGAATACTTCTTGTCCTCTAGTGTGGAATTTATAACCCACAAACTAACCGACAAGTACACCGGGTCATACCAAGTAGTACCTCAAGTGAATGAGGGTTAATCCTACGAAGATTGATGGACTAAGCAACAATGATTGAGTGATTTACTTAGTTAGACAAGCAGAAAAGAGTGTTTGGGTTTCGATTACATTAAACAGTAAATTCAGAAAATTAATAAAGCAAGCAGTAAATTGGTGTGAAGAATATATGAGTAAAACAATTAAAGTTTCAGAGATGTTGATTTTTCAGATTAACTTTTCTTACCAACTACTTTAATCATGCAAGATTCAATTTATGGCAAACTATATGTGACTAAACCTTAATTCCTTAGACCTTTTTAGTCTCCTCTAACCTTCATCAACTGCCAATTCCTTGGTCACTTGATTCCAATTAGAGGTTAAGTTCAAAACTAGTTTATGTGCCACAGAAACCGTAATTATCAAAATATAAGAGGATTATATATCACGTATCCCGTTAAGTCCAGATAATTAGTGATTTAGGAGAATCTATTTTCAAGCTGTTGTTCAGGTAAATTGCTTTTTCAAGGTTTACAAGAACTCAATTAGAATAAGGGTCATACTTCCGTTCCACCCAAATTCATAAGATGAAGAACGAAAACAAATACTTGAAATTGAAATCAATACATGAATTAAAATGGAAAAGTAATAGTATCAACCATACAATAAACAGAGCTCCTAACCTTAACAGTGGAGGTTTAGTTGCTCATGGTTCAGAGAGAAAATAAGGATTCAAAAAATTGTAAAGTGCAGAATGGTAAGAGAGAAGAGAGCTTGAAGGGCTAAATCTTTTTCCTTTTATATCTAATCCTAATAAATGTAAAATATATTTTCTAAAACTAAATAATATCTTTTCCTATTTGTAATTAAAAGAAAAGTTTTAATCAAAAATAAAAACCTAATCTTCATACACTCCAAATAGGTGTGGGGACCATTGCAAACACCAGGATTGGCGCCTAACTTGGAATTCCAAGTTAGGCGTGGCTGCACCCATACATAGTGGAAGGTAATTGCTTCATCTGGCGCCTAATTTGGGAAATCCCAAGTTAGGCGCCACAAAGGCCGTACATATTGGAAAAGAAGTGTATACTATTATATATCGTTGGAAAGCTCTAGAAGTTATCTTTCCAATGCCACTAGAACCGTGTCAATTGAACCTCTGTAGCTCAAGTTATGTCTGTTAGAGTGCAAGAAGGTCAAGGTTGACAGCATCATCCACTTTCTTCCTCTTCTTCAATAAAATTCCGTCAAATCCATCCGAATGCTACCTGAAATAAACAGAATTACACACAACTCAAAGTAGCATTCATAGTGGCTAAAAAGTATTTAAATCTTAATTAAACTTAACAATTCAACTACAAATTCACTATGAAAAGATAGGAAAGATGCTCACGCATCACAACACCAAACTTGAATTGTTGCTTGTCCTTAAGCAACCAAAACTAATATAAAGTTAGGATGTGAATTTGCATGAGAAGTGAGTGCTCAATTAAGCTCTTGTCTCTTCTCAAAGTGGGGTTTATACACTGTAGTTCTAAATAGTTTTGGCATCTCACTATCTTTTGAATCTGAGGAATGTCACTGTCATTTGGAATTAGAATCCGGATAATATTATGAATTCTCTGGCCTTTTTACCTTGGGTTAATCCTTGAACACAGCAAATTTTCTTTCATTCTCTTTTCTTTGGTGCTTTGCACCTTAAGCCTAGCCGTGACTTTAAACGCTTTGTCTCAAGCTTTACTTGACATAAAAACACCATAAGCACTTAACTGGGGAACTCTCTTTTAGATCTGATTTTTCTTTCAGTTACTTCCAGACAGTGGTGCTCAAAGCCTTTGGCATACTTTGTTAAATGCACTTCGTCTCGACTCTTAGTGCTCTGTCTCAAGGATTGCTTGACACATTTACACCACAAGCATATGACTAGGAAAACAACTCTTTGAGCTTTTAATCATAATTGACCTTCCTAGCCATTGATGCTCAAAGCCTTGGACCTTATTTTTCTCTATTTTCATTTTGTTGTTTCTTTTGCTTCAAGGATTAAGCTTTTGTTTAATTCAGAGAATTCATAATAGTTCTCTAAATTCATGTTCCTCATGCATCAATATCCTTTGATTTAAATTCAAATATGCACTGTTCATATCATGCATTCAAAATCACAGATGACACCACCACATTTAAATAAATAAGACTACTCTTAATATAAGCTCAATTTCTCATGCAATACATCACTTCTTTTTTTTTCTTTTTATATTCAAGCTCAGTGAGCTGTACATGAGACATCTCTTTAATTGAAAGATAAATAATTGAAATTTTAAAATAACAAAATTAGACTAGAAACTAGGACTCAGAATCACTAAAGATCATGCAGACATGCAAGTAAAATAGTAGAAAATAGGAATATAACATAATAAGAATGGAAGGAAATAGAATGAAAGGAACTCAACCACCTCAGTTATTCTGGCGGCCATCTCATTCCTCAAGTTGTCCTCCTCCATGAAGATGATCTAGCTCCCTTTGGTATCACTAATAATAAGATAAACGTAGAGCATGTGCTACAACACTAAACTTAAAAGTTTCCTTGTTCTCAAGCAAAGAAAAATTGAGAAAGGGGGACATAAAAAAAAGGGCAATTCACTTAAATAAATTGTTTCACCTTCAAAATTACGTAAATACATTGTTTCTAAAACGAATACACAAATACATTGTTCCATGTATCTATATAAACCGCTACTGCCAGTAGCGGTTTACAAGTGAACAGAAACTGCTAGTACCTGCCATGGATTAGGAGGAAACTTGGCTGCACAGAAACTGCTAGTACCTGCCGCGGTTTCTGTTTAAACTGGCTTGGGCATAAACCGCTACTGCCAGTAGCGGTTTATGTGTGTTGGTTTTTGTGCGTAAACTGCTGGAGCCTATAGCGGTTTACATGGAAGGTGGCTGCCTATATAAACCATGGAGGCAGCCGCATATTACTCATTTGGAAGGTTTGTTAGGCTTGTTAGAGAGAGGAAATTCTAGAGAGAGGTCAGAGCAAGTTGAGAGCGGGTCCGAGGTATCTGAGTGGCGAAAACCGGCGGGATATCATGGCAGACAAAAGGAGCTTGTACCGACGGAACGGTGTTGCGCATATTGCCGGTTCCATTGGTGAGGAGGTTAGTTAATATTTTCTATTTTTTTTAGCCTTACCATTTGTTAATTAGAGAAATGGTATGTAAGGTAGATGAACTAGAATTTATAGATTAATCCATCTAGTTTGGAATTAGGATTCGCATATTAGGATGTTAGTTTAATCGGTTTTGGTTGGTGTTTTAAATTTTTTTTGTTAATTTATAAATATGATTAGTTAACTGAATTTAGTTCCCTTCAATGAATGTTATTCTACATGTTGTTGGTTTATGTTATGGAAATATTAATGGTTAGGCTCATATGAATATGTTTTATTTATGATTTGTTGCTTTTTTAGATTTTTTACAATTACTTTGTTGAACATATTTTTGTGTTAAGTAGCCAGAGTTGGACAGTTGACGTGTGTTATTTATTTTAGTTCGGTTAGTGTATTTGTATGATATGAAGTTTTTTATTTTAAAGTTTTATAATATTTTTATAATTGTGGCTGTTATTTATTCAATTTAGTGTTCTATTATTTTTACTATTGTAATAAGTTTCTATAATTTGAAGCTTACATGTTTTTTGACAACTGAGTTATAGGTTCATAGATTAATTTGTTTACCGGTTCCTTATTTGTTAATGGTTTAAGATATTTGTTATTGTTAGATAGGGGAATGTTTTTATGGATAGGAGAATTTATTTGTCTGCTATATTTCTTTCATGTTATGTGCAGCCCACTAGGTGTATATACAGTGTGAGACGGCAACAGAATATGCCCATGCATAAAAGGATCATCCCTTATTTAGAGAGGGCTGGAATGTACCATTTGGCCAGGCTAAACAGTCAATGGTTCTGGTTGGATGAGCCATTGGTTAGTGCGTTCATTGAGAGGTGGCGTCCTGAGACGCACACTTTTCACATGCCTTTCGGAGAGTGCACAGTGACATTGCAAGACATGGCATTTCAGCTAGGGTTGCTTGTCGATGGGGAGCCCGTGAGTGGTTGCCTTGGTGAGTTTGAAAAATACATGGAGGGTGGCCAACCAGCGTGGAAGTGGTTTCAGGACCTATTCGGTGAGCTGCCACCACCGAATAAGGTCAAGCAGATGACGGTCCACTTTACATGGTTCCACGAGAGGTTTAGGGTGCTACCACCAGATGTGATCGAGGAGACTATCCGCATCTACGCACGTGCCTACATCATGATGTTGTTATCCACTCAGTTATTTGGGGACAAGAGTACAAACTGGGTACATATACGGTGGTTGCCCTTTGTGGCGAACCTTGATGACATGGGGAGGTATAGCTGGGGGTCGGCCGCTTTGGCTTGGTTGTACCGATGCATGTGTCGGTTAGCGAACAGAAATGTGACCAACCTTGCGGGTCCCCTCCAGTTGCTACAGAGTTGGATATTCTGCCGGTTTCCGTCGTTGAGGCCGTCTGGATTTGAGGTTTTCTCTTTTCCGCTGGCATCCAGGTATAGGTTATGTTTTTTGAAAGCTTAAAAATGTCATGGCCACAGTTTTAAGTTTGTGTCTCATATGTTTTACATTTAGGTAGTCTGCTTACTTACCTCCGAATGATGGCAAGGAACAGAGGGTCCTGAATTATCGGCTTGCATTGGATCGCTTGACCGCTCGCTGGTGTGGGAAATTTGTGATTCACACTTTTCACAACTCCGCACAACTAACCAGCAAGTGCACTGGGTCATCCAAGTAATACCTTACATGAGTAAGGGTCGATCCCACGGAGATTGTCGGCTTGAAGCAAGCTACGGTCATCTTGTAAATCTCAGTCAGGTG
Organism: Arachis hypogaea; assembly: GCF_003086295.3. Classification (NCBI taxonomy): domain Eukaryota; kingdom Viridiplantae; phylum Streptophyta; class Magnoliopsida; order Fabales; family Fabaceae; genus Arachis; species Arachis hypogaea. The sequence goes on along the minus strand of NC_092052.1, from coordinate 108,403,439 downwards.
GATTCAAATGGTTATGAGTGTTGATAATTAAAAGATAAATAAACATAAAATAAAATAAAGTTACTTATGTAATTCATTGGTGAGAATTTCAGATAAGCGTTTGGAGATGCTTTGTGCTTCTGACCTCTGCTTTCCTATTGCCTTCTTCCAACCATGTGTGCTCCCTTCCATGGCAAGCTGTATGATCCTCTAGGATGAAAAATACCAGGTACGATCTTTGCACGGCTAATCAACTGTCGGATTTTTTTGTCTCGGATGAAAAATATCATGTACAGCTACCGCACGGCTAATCATCTATCGGTTTCCACTAGCGTCGGAATAGGACCCTTGTCCTTTTGCACACTGTCACTGCGCCCAACATTCGCAGGTTTGAAGCTCGTCACAGTCATCCCTTCCCAAATCCTACTCGGAATACCACAGACAAGGTTTTGACTTTCCGGATCCCAGGAATGCTGCCAATTGGTTCTAGCCTATACCACGAAGATACTAATCTCACGGACTTAGTCCGTGTATTAGATACCCAGAGATACGCACTCAAGCTGTCGCCCAATGACTACATTGAGCTCAGATAGAACGGAAGTGGTTGTCAGGCACACATTCATAGAATTGAAAAAAATGATGAGTGTCACAGATCATATCATTCTCCAGATTGAAGTACGAGTGAGTACCTTAGAATGGAATCAAGCGTGATTGAATAGAAAACAGTAGTAATTGCATTAATTCATGAAGAACGGCAGAGCTCCACACCTTAATCTATGGGGTGTAGAAACTCCACCGTAGAAAATACATAAGTGAAAAATGTCTAGGCATGGCTGAATGGCCAGCCTCCAAATGTGATAAATGGCATAAGCTAGATGCGAATACAATAGTAAAAAGTGCTATTTATACTAAACTAGTTACTAGGAATTACAGAAAATAAGTAACTAAGTGCAGATAGTGCAGAAATCCACTTTCGGGGCCCACTTGGTGTGTGCTTGGGCTGAGCATTGAAGCTTTCACGTGCATAGGCCATTCTTGGAGTTAAACGCCATCTTGGGTGCCAGTTTGGGCGTTTAACTCCAGTTTTGGTGCCAGTTATGGCGTTTTACGCCAGAAAATTTTTGGCTGGCTTTTAGCGCCAGTTTGGGCCATCAAATCTCGAGCAAAGTATGGACTATTATATATTTTTGGAAAGCCCAAGATGTCTACTTTTCAACAAAATTGAGAGAGTGCCAACTTGGCATCTATAACTCCAGAAAATCCACTTCGAGTGTAGGAGGGTCAGAATCCAACAGCATCTGCAGTCCTTTCTCAGCCTCTGAATCAGATTTTTGCTCAGGTCCCTCAATTTCAGCTAGAAAATACCTGAAATTACAGAAAAAATACAAAAACTCATAGTAAAGTACAAAAATGCGATTTTTGAATAAAAACTAATAAAAATATAATAAAAAGTAACTAAAACATACTAAAAACTATGTAAAAACAATGCCAAAAAGGGTATAAATTATCCGCTCATCACTCACGATGTAAGTATTATAATTGTTATGGTTTCGTTTGTGGTATGCTCTCGAGTCGTGACTAAATATATACTTGTTGTGGTCATGTCTGATGTGTTTTAAATTTTCAGATTGTATGGGAGCCCTACTCCGCGCTTGATGTATTTGCCGTGGTCCTTCCGGAGATACTTATAGATGAGCATTGTCGCATATAGCGAGCGGTCACTACTTTGATATACTTTGCGGTCATTGAGTGGCATCAGGTTGATAGTGTTGTCCCACAGCTGGGTGGAGTGCAGCATTTCCCCGAGGATGCATTGAACTTCGACTGGCTGCATGCTAAGGACGGAAGGGGAGGAGATAGGTGGTTCCCCCATTACTATCAGGCCTGGCATTTACACTGGGGGAACAGACTTGATACGGTCATTGCCATTGACCGAATGGCAGATCTCGGTCCCTCCACTGATTACTTAGATTGGTGGTACCGCGAGGCTCATAGTTTCATTAGCCCAGGGACAGCATTCGCAGATCCCAAGGGCACCGAGATACCACCAGAGGCATTTCAGAGAGGATCGTCTCTGGTCCCACGAAGATCACAGCTACCTAATATGCCAGACAACCGGCGTGTTGAGAGACGCCGTCGTGTTGGTACCCGGAACACTGGTCAAGAGTGGCGATGGTTAGATGATATGATGCAGGAGGATGATGCAGGCGGGGATGCTAGAGATGGGGGTGATCACTGTGTACGTCGGTCTAGTGCCAGACGTCGGGGCACTGCGGGTGCCACCCAGTTCGGTGGTGGAGTAGGTGGGAACACAGCGACTGAGGCTGGAGGCGAGACATTCACCAGTAGATCCTACACTCCCATGCCTGAGCCCAGCTCGCAGATGTATGCTCAGCCTGTTACGCCGACAATGACTATGGATTTAGATGATCAGATGGGTAGTTCACAGTTTTATGCAGAGTTCGCTGTGATGATCAGGGATGATGCTGGCCTATCCCATGTGCAGTTTGATGCCCCGCCTTACCACCCGCAGATGCCGGATGTACAGTTCGATACCGCAACTTACCACCCACATATGACAGAGATGCAGTCCCAGGCACCTGACTATCAGGGACAGTATGTGGTGGATCTTAACGAGCCTGCAGGTAGCCCGTTGGATACTTGGTTCACCATGGGAGGGTCCCCCCAGTCTGCGTTTGGATTAGACCCTCCGGTTGATGACGCTGCACAGGAGGCGGCCCGACCGACTAGAGTCAGGCGTCCCACTCGATGTGGGACGGGATCTCATCTGCTTGGTCCTTTTGATGATGCAGCCCGGGATGATCCGACGATTATTTTGCTGTGTTGTATTTTTATTTTGGGTATGTCATTTTGCTACTCGTTAGGGACTTTATGTTTAATTATTATGGATGACTATTATTTTGGAATATCATTTACTATTATATGGCTATTGATACACCAACCGTGATGACTATATGATCATTTGTATAATGGAACTAAACCATGATAAGTAAACGAAAAGTGATAAACACCTACTCGAATTAAGGTTAACTAATAAACTGATCACAATTAAAAGTCACCGGTGATACAAAGGGACATATTCATAAGAACAAAGACTAAAATGATAACTGCCAAACTAACACGTAAACTAATACAAAGGGACTAAACCATGATAAATCTAGATGCCGCTGGTAGAACCTCGCTGAGGGCAACCCCTTCGGGTGTGACCGGGTTGCCTGCACAGGCCACACCGCTTCGGTCGACTGGTGTCAGCTTCATCCATGTTGTTGCGGATGCGGGTGGACCGTGGTCGTCCTTCTCTTGCCCGTCTCATGTTCGGGTCGGGGTTCACAGTCGGACCGTCATACGGGGGCCAAAGTCCCTCTAGAATACACAGTGCAAAGGACATCTGATACAACTTAAATACCTCAGACATGCTGTAGACTTCATCGACGTAAGTGGCCCAATCTAGCCGTGACTGAGCACAGCATGCGATGGCATGGAAACAGGGGTAGTGCAGCGCGTGGAAGTATCCACAATCGTAGGTGCGATCCCTTAGGGAAACCCGGTAGCTACCCAACGAGAATTTGCCTGTGGGGGTAATCTCTGCCACTGTATAGTCAAGTAGATGCCTATCGAACACAGTCACGGTGAAGCACCTCGAATCCTTCAAGTTCCGCTCAATGGCCTTAACAAGTGCCTGCGAATACTGGTGCCTGGACCCTAACTGTGGCTCTGCTGTCTGCCCATGGACAACAAACAACTCAGCCAGCCGGAGATAGGTTGACTTAACCAAGGACGTCACTGGTAGATTTCTTGTGCCCTTCAAAACAGAGTTCACACACTCAGAAATGTTGGTCGTCATGTGACCATATCGTCTCCCCCCATCCTTGTGCTGTGTCCACCTCTCATACTCCATCTTGTTTGTCCAATCACACATGGCCGGATTCTCTGTCCTCATTATATCAAACTGTTCCAAGGGTTACCTGAAACTGTAGGTTGATCTCGGACGAGATCTTTTGTACTGTCGGAGATGACATATCCGGCTGGTGGGTGGCGGCCGGAGCTATCGTGTCCGACTTGTTGGACTGGCTGCGTTGCTGATCCTTCGTCATTGGAGGGTGGTGGTACCTGCAAGGGACTCCGATACTTAAGTTAGCAAGGGTATTAAGAATGTTTTTAGTATAATCAGAGTATGAGTTATACCTGGGTGCTCCAGTGTATTTATAATAGTAGAGGATGACCTTTCTGGGGATAAGATAGTTATCTTATCTTATCTTATCTTATCTTTGAGTGAAGTCATCTTATCTCCAAGGGAACCGCCCTTATCTCTATAGGCTTGGGCTACCTTTGGTTTTGGGTCGTGTTCCTCTATCTGGGCCCTTTTATTGGGCTTTCCAGGCAATTTGGCCGAGCTCTTTGAGAAGAGGTCGGATAGTACGACCTGAAGAGGTTGGTTGCTTTGTCGCTAAACATCCCGGGTCGGACAGCTCGACCCAGGGTATGAGCAGTGCCCCTGCTCGAGCTCGGTCTTTCTTTTGAGGTCGAGTCTTAGTTTTGAGACTTCGATCCTTCTCTGGTGAAGCCGAACTCGAGCATTTTGTCGACTTTCTCTTTGTAGTGTCTTCTTTTGAATGCGAAACGTTTTCTTTTCGTTTCTTCTAAAAGCGCGCGCTTTGTATTAGCGCTCTGGTCTTGGGAATGTGCGAGGGTTTAATACCCTCATTAATTGATTTTTAATGCTCCGTTTCTCTAGCCTTTTTATTTTGAATTTTACACTCAGGAAAACGGTTTCTCTTCTATGTTTCTTTATCATAACTTCCCTTTTCTTTCTCACTTTCTGTTCTCGCCTAAAATTTGTATTTTTGCGTTTCTCCCTGCGACGTTGCTTGGTGATTGTTAGTGCTTTTCTTGCTTTGAAAGGCGATTCCAGATTCTATCTTCCGTCTTCGATTTCTTTGAAGCTTTCCCCTTTTTCCAAGTTGGTTTCTACTTTCTGCTTCTTTACTTCTTTCACCGCTTTGCCTTCGGTTTTTTTATTTTTCGTTTTGAACGTATGCTGGAAAGCTTGAACCTTTTCACGTCGTTATGCTCAATTATTGCTATGATGCATGTTTCTGTCATTTCTCCCGATGATTGAGGTTTTTCAGGGCTTTGCATGTTTTGTCGCCTTTTTATTTGATTTTGTAGCTTTCTGTGATAATGACTTTATTTGGTTCTCTTGAAAAGGTTGCGTCTTTGTTGTCCTCCTTTTGGCATTTTTTTTGTCTATTTTCTGATTGAACTGCTATTTATTGTTGCTCCTTCGATGACTTGATTTTATCTCTGTCTTCTCGGGATGTTGCCTTTTGGAAAAGGACTTTTCTTTGCTGATAGTTTTGTTGGGATGTTAGCTTTATAGATTTTTTCTGAGTCCTTACTCTGTCACTGCCTCCAAAGGATGCCCCTGGACCTTGTCTTGGGTTTTTCTTTTACTTGTTTATATGCTTGAGTCATGCTCTGCTATGAGTTGATTTTGACTTTGCCCGAGATATTTTGGTTAGTAATCTATTTCTTTCTTTCTTGCTGTAGGACTAGTTGACCTCATGTCTTCTCGCAAAATATTGTTAAGACGTCTTCCCAAGTCCTGAGGCATGGCTGATGCGGGGAAAACTTGTCTCTCAACAAATCTTCCTTCGGCAAGTGTACCGAAGTTGTCGTCAAGTAAAACTCACAATAGAGTGAGGTCGAATCCCACAGGGATTGATTGATCAAGCAACTTTAATTAGAAGAATGTTCTAGTTGAGCGAATCCATGAGAAATAATGCTTTAATGGTGGGAATGCTATAACAGAAAGTTGCTAGAATTAAAGGACTGGAAGAATGACTGATTGCAGAATTATTGGGAAGGGGATTTGCTCATAAAGTAAATCGCAGAATTAAGGATTTAGATTGAGATGGGAGTCATTCTTAGGAGATGTTGCAATTCTCCGATCAAGTTCATTTTCATCTCTTCTCAATCATGCACTCATTGATCTCCTTGGCAATCTTAAGTGATTGAATTGCATTCCTTGCAATCATCTCTCAAATCTTGATATAGCCATTTCTTGGTCAATTGCTTATGAGAAGAGATGAAGTATGTCACTGATTATACCACATGCTTTTCCCAAGTATTGAGAGTCAGTCATACCCCAAGCATTTGGTTCCGCATGAGAATTACTTGACTCATATTCCCCAAGGTCAAGAGATCCAGTTTGAATAGCTTCTTCCAAGATAATATCAATTGGTAGATCCTTTAGTTGAGGAAAGATAGAAGAAGAACAATGAAAATTGGTATTGATCCATCAAATTACACAGAGCTCCCTAACCCAATGAAAGGGGTTTAGTTGTTCATAGCTCTTGAAAATGAAAACAAAGATGGAGAATACATCCTAAAACTAGAAATTGCAAAGAAAGTAAAATACAGAGAGTGGTTCTTCAGCCTCTAGAACTCCTTTACAATTCAAAGCTACTCCTATATATACTACTCTTCTCAGCTTCTAGTTCACTCTTCAAGTCTTGGGCCTTTGGATCTTGAGTTTGAAGCAGTTCCTTTCTTTATTTGGGCTTGGCTTTACTTGCAGAGAGAAAGTGCGGAGTGGGCAGAGACTTAAGCTCAGGGCGTAAGGAGTGTTAATCATTTAGTGAAAGTCCAAGTTCGGGAACGTTAGTGACACTTAACATTCACTAACGTTCCAATGCACCCTTTGCTTCACGTTAAACCCACGTTAACTAGGTTAACGTGGCTTTTAACGTTGCCTTGTCAACCTTCGAAACGTTAGTGACACTCAACATTGTCACTAACGTCCCAGTGTGCCCCTTCTTGCTTCACGTTAAAGCTCACGTTAACTAGGTTAACGTGGCTTCTAACGTCGCCTTTGCCATCCTTCGAGAACGTTAGTGACATTCAACATTGTCACTAACGTTCCAATGTGCCCCTAGGTCTCACGTTGGAGTCCACGTTAACTAGGTTAACGTGGCTTCTAACGTGGCCATCTTTTAGCCATCCCAACGTTAGTGACAATGTTGAGTGTCACTAACGTTGGCTCATCCTTCAGTTCTCATCGTTAGCTTCCACGTTAACCAAGTTAACGTGGAGTTAACATGACTCTTGGGGGTTGTGTGGTTGCTTCAACGTTAGTGACAATGTTGAGTGTCACTAACGTTGTCGACAACTCTTCATCCTTCACGTTAGTTTCCACGTTAACCAAGTTAACGTGGTACTTTGCACCATAGGCCAACGTTAGTGACAATGTTGAGTGTCACTAACGTTGGCTTCTCTTCCCCCCCTTAACGTTAGAGGCCACGTTAACTAGGTTAACGTGGCTTCTAACGTGGCCACTTATGAGTAATTGCCAACGTTAGTGACAATGTTGAGTGTCACTAACGTTGGCTCAACTTCTCTTCTCCACGTTAGAGTTCACGTTAACTTGGTTAACATGACTCTCTAACGTGGGCATTGATGGCTTTTTTGAGAGTGTTATTGGCAATCACTTTTCTCATTAATCTTGCAAGTTACCTCCCCTTTTCTTGCTTCTTTTTGGTCCTAAATCAAGCAACAAAGTGCATCAAAGCTCTAGTCAAGTCATGAGTAATGCAACATAATATTTGTCACTAAACTTATGCAAAATCCTCATGAAATATGTAAAATGCACAATGTATGCTTGATCAAGGCATAAGTGAATATCTACCCAAAACTAGCTTATTTCCTAAAGAAATGCATGAAACTAACCTAAAAACAGTAAAGAAAAGGTCAGTGAAACTGGCCAAGATGCTTGGCATCACAATACCAAACTTAAAGCTTGCTTGTCCCTAAGCAAGTACTGGAACAAGAGAATGATGAATGGAATATCCAGAGGAATGAGTCATTTTGTGGAAGTCATGTTACTGATTTTATGGTGGTTTCATGCATAGCAACTGAGGTTCATTCCATTACTGGCTTTCAGACCTTTATCATGTCCTAAAACACCCACTTTGTTTATATCCCATGAGACCTTTATTCATTGATCCTTTTATTGTTATTTCAAGCGTTTTTGTGTTATTTAGGCTAAGTGCTCTGTAAGGGGGCAACTCTTTAAGATAAGCTTTCAGCCAACACTCCCGAACCAGTTGGTTCAAGGTGCTAGGTGTTGAGCACCCCTAAGGACTTACTCCCTCAAGCTATCCCCCATACATACATACTACATGCATTAGTTCATTTATTTTCTTTTCTTGAGACCTTGGTGTCCAGCACCTCTTTGGGTTACTAAATGCTCTGTAGTGAAGGTTACTCTTGATAGTGGACTTTCAGCTGATAATCCTGAGTTAGTTAACCCAAGTTACCAAGTGATAAGGCACCCCTAAGAGCTTATTCATCCAAGTAGATCCCTCACACAGGAGCACCACAGACACTTGCCTCAAGATTAAAACCATTGATGCCTAGCCTTATTGCTTACTCTTTTTCTATTGTTTTTTTCACTTCCATTGTTCTTTCCCTTTTCTCTTCTTATGATCTTGTATTACTAGTCTCATGAGTGTATCCAAAGCAAGTATTCAGGCATATAATTGT